>NC_086122.1:31339001-31714001 GCF_963921235.1 Mobula hypostoma
AAAGCTGCTTGCATTACCCTATCTATACCCCTCATTACTTTGTATATCTCTATCAAATTTCTTCTCAGTCTTCTACGTTCGAATGAATAAAGTCCTAACCTATTCAATCTTTCCTTACAAATCAGGCCCTCCAGACCTGGCAACAACCTTGTAAATTTTCTCTGTACTCTTTCAACCTTATTTACCTCTTTAACATCATAAACTACTGAGCTGTTTGTTATGCCTCCCCTCTCGCTGTGAAACGGGGACACCTCTTTCTCCCTTATTAGGGAGAGAGAGAGCCTGTGGTATGTCGAATACCGGGTGAACTAGTAGTCTTTGGAGTAACTGCATGCCTGTGTCTTTGCTGTTGCTTTGCTCATGTTTGAGTGCTCGGCGCTGATGCTTTCTTTTGCCGGTGGGGGGGAGGGGAAATGGGGGAATCATTAGTTGCTGCCGCTTATGCGCGGGAGGGAGGGGAACGGGGGAGGACTTTGGGGTTCTAACATTTAGCTGTCATTCATTCTTTGGGGTCACTCCTCTGTTTTCGTGGATGGTTGCGAAGAGAAAGCATTTCAGTCTGTATATTGTATACATTTCTCTGACATTAAACCTATAAGCATGGTTGGGGGGCGATGCGGTTGATCCTGCACAATATGCTATCCGCCAAATAACTAAGTTCCAAAATCGAAGAATACTTTTGATCATTTAAGAAACTAGCAAACCAAACAATCTTAAAACAAAAAAACTAAAGAAAGTAAAACTAGCAATGTAACAAAATTAACAGTGTTTAAACATACGTAAGCCTATTTAAGCAAATTCGCAAGTGTATTCAAGCATATTTAGGCATATTAAAGTGTACTAAAAAAAGTTATCACCCAGACCCACTCTCCAGCTCCACCCAATCTAGACTGGTGTAAAGACAAAGCATCACTACGTAATTAAACTCTTCTCTTGGACCGGGCCTCAACTCGTGTCACTAACTACTCATGATGAACACACAACACAAAATACAATATAGATACATATCTCCTACATATAGAAAGAAACAAATAGCCAATTCTTCGGTCCAAGACCCTTCTTCAGAACTGGAAAGGAAGGAGGAAGAAGCCAGAATGAAAAGGTCAGTGGATGGAAAGGAGGACTAGTTGGATGGTGAGAGGTGAAGCAAGGTGGGTAGGAAAGGGAAAGTGCTGGAGAAGAAGGAATCTGATAGGACAGGAGAGTAGACCATAAGAGAAAGGGAAGGAGGTGAAAGGCAGATGAGAAGAGGTAGGAGGCCACTGTGGGGAGAGGGAAAAAAAAGTTCACCGGAAGGAGAAATTGATGTTCATGCCATCAGGTTGGATGCTGCCCAGATGCAGTATGAGGTGTTGCTCCTCCAGCCTGATATTAAATGTGATGATACTTAATAGCATATTAAAACGACAGTTAGACTATATATAAAAGTAAGGGAGAAGTTCATTGAGAAGTTAATAGCTGAATATGCCATAATTCAGAGAAAATGAAATTCATGCAACAGAAACTCGTAATGTCTTGGAAGAATGCCAACAGTTGTGGGAGGAATTAAAATAAACATTGTGGAAATTAAATAAGGAGACGTCGCTGTAGAATCAGGAATGTGGCCAAGTTAAAGCTGGAGAGGTGGAAGTGGCACTCAGGAAACGAGCCTTTGAATCAATGGTTGAAGTAACCTGGGCTAGTCAGGTAATAAAAAAAAAGAAAACAATAGAAATGGAGTTGCTGATTAAACTTCTACAAATAGTGCTTCAATCATACTTATTAAAAGATAACCATTACACCATCTTTACAGATTGTAATCTGTAAAGATGGTGTAATGGTTATCTTTTAATAAGTATGAGATATTTTTTCTCTGCATTTATTGTGCCATTGTTCAAGAAAGGAACCAGGGATGATCCTGGAAACTATAGACCGGTGAGTCTGATGTCAGTGGTAGGGAAGTTTCTGGGAAGGCTTCTTAGGGGTAGGATTTGTGAGCATTTGGAGAACCATGGCCTAATTAGGGAGAGCCAGCATGGCTTTGTTCAGGGTAAGTCATTTTTTACTAACATGATTGGGGGTGTCCACATTTCCGAGGATCTCACCTAGTCCCTGAACTCCTCCATCCTGATCAAAAGGAGCAACAGTGCCTTTACTTCCTGTGGAGCATCAAGAAAGCTCACCTCTGTCCCAGGATACTGATGGGACTTTTACCGCTGTACCATTGAGAGCATACTCACCAACTGCATCTCAGTGTGGTATGGCAATTGTCCCGTATCAGACCACAAAGCACTCTAGTGTGTGGTGAAAGCTGCCCAGCGGATTATTGGCACCCAATTGCCCACCATTGGGAACATCTACCATAAACGCTGCCTGGGCAGGGTGAAAAGCATTATCGGGGATGCATCTCACCCTAACCATGGACTTTTTACTCTCCTCCCATCCAGTAGGCGCTACAGGAGCCTCCGCTCCCGCACCAGCAGGCAAACCTCCCCGAGGCTGTGACCCTGCTGAACCTCACATCACAGCGCTAAGCAGTATTGCATCCATATTGTACTGTCTCAGTACTTTTATATTTGTGTGCTGTAGCACTTTTTTTATTCGCAGTTATTTTGTAAACAACACTATTCTTTGCATTTCTGGTCAGATGCTAAATGCATTTCATTGGCTTTGTATCTGGACTCGGCACAATGACAATAAAGTTGAACCTAATCTAATCTAAAATTTTGATGAGGTGACGAGGGTGGTTGATGAAGGTAGAGCTGTGAATGTTCTCTGTGTGGATTTTAGTATGGCATTTGACCATGTCGCTCATCGGAGGCTCAACCAGAGGATTAAGATGAAGGGGATTGGCTGTTGGGATTCTGAACCGGCTTGTCCATGGAAGGCAAAGGGTGGCGGATGAAGGGACTTATTCTAGCTGGAGGTCTGTGAATGGTGGTGTTCTGCAGGGGTCTGTACTGGGACTTCTGCTGTTTGTGATTTATATAAATAATCTGGATGAAAATGAAGATGAGTGGGTTGCAGATGATACAAATATTGGTGGTGTTGTGGATAGTCCAAGTGATCGGCAAAGAATCCGGCGGGATATAGATCAGTTGCAAATATGGGTGGAGAAATGGCCGATGGAATTTAACCCGGCCATATGTAAAGTGTTGTACCTTGGTAGGTCAAACGCAAAGAGACAGGATCCTTGAGTCCAAGCTCTTAGCTCACTGAAAGTGGCTGCACAGGTTAATAGGGTATTTAAGAAGGCATATGGCATGCCTGCCTTTTATTAGTTGAGGTATTAAGTTCCAAAGTTAGGAAGTGATGTTGCAACTTTATAAAACTCAAGAAGCAGTAAAGCCGTGCCAATTTAGTGAACTACTCTCTTTGAAAATGTTGACTAAATATCATTCCACCGGGATTAGGTAAAGTAATTGGACACAAATTCCATTTCACACGAGAACGTAGCAGGACGATGACAGAAGCAGAGGTAAAAAATGCACCCCCACTGTTAAAGAGGCATCGGGATGGACTGCTGGAGGAGATTAATAGGGACTGACAGTCCATCACAGAGTTCCAAGGATTCACACAGGCGTATCATTAATCACACTAAAGATGTCCTTTCATTAGTGAACTTCCACCATTGCCAAGCTTTCAGAGGTAGTGAGCTTGACGCGGGGAAGGAGACATTTTCAGGGATCAGCAAATTTTGGATGTATGACGGGGAATGGAGTTAATTGGTGTGATGATAATTACTCAAAAGAGGAAGAGAACTGCAGACTGGAAGAGGACCTGCTAACGAAGCTAGTGAGTGGTCAGTGATGTGGAGCTGGGGGTAACAATCAGACAAACTCATTCGTAAGGCCAGTGATGTTGTGGGGATGGAACTGGACTCTCTCACAGTGGTGTCTGAAAAGAGGATGCTGTCCAAGTTGTATGCCATCTTGGACAATGTCTCCCATCCACTACATAATGTACTGGTTGGGCACAGGAGTACATTTACCCAGAGACTCATTCCACCGAGATGCAACACAGAGCGTCATAGGAAGTCATTCCTGCCTGTGGCCATCAAACTTTACAACTCCTCCCTTGGAGGGTCAGACACCCTGAGCCAATAGGCTGGTCCTGGACTTATTTCCTGGCATAATTTACATATTACTATTTAATTATTTATGATTTTATATTGCTATATTTATACCCTATTCTTGGTTGGTGCAACTGTAACGAAACCCAATTTCCCTCGGGATCAATAAAGTATGACTACTATACTACTACTATAGTTAAATGCCAGAGCAGGTTTAGCAACCGGAGGGGAGGGGAAGAGGCAAGTGCCCCCCCCTCCCCCGTTCCTACTTCATTAATTTACACTTTTGCAGGTTCATGTGATGTGTTTGGGATGGGGTCTGAAGAGGGTGTGTGAGGTAAGAGTGATCATTAACAGAAGGAGTTAAAGGAGAGGCTACCGGGGGGGGGGAGGTGTTTGCCTCAGACTCCCTGGCACTGTCCCAGTGTGTTTGCCAATATAGTGCTCAGCTAGTCAAGGGAGACTTTTCTGTGCAAGACCAGAATCTCTCTCTCTCTCTTTCTCTCACACACACACACACACACACACACACACAAACACTATATATAGCTAGGGGTGCCTAAGACTTTTTCACAGTACTGTAGTGATTTTACGTATTGTCTGACCTGCTGCCACAAAAAAAGCACATGTCATGACACAGAAACATAGAAACATAGAAAATAGGTGCAGGAGTAGGCCATTCAGCCCTTCGAGCCTGCACTGCCATTCAGTAGGGCCGAATGGCCTAGTCATACATATATATGACATATACGACGGATGAAAACGCTGATGCTGATATGGGTCTCTATCGTGGGCTGAGAATGGGAAGCGGGCAGGGAGAGGGGATTCGTGGTTGGGAAAGGAAAAGGGAGTGTGTGGGAAGCACCAGAGAGACATTCTGTGTTGACCAATAAACCAATTGGCTGGAATGAAATGATCTTGCCCGGTGTTTCAGGGCTGGGTGTGTCTGCACCTGTGCCACCCCACTCCTGGCACTGCCACCTGTCCCACACCCCTCCCGCAGCATTCCACCCTTGCCATTCTCAACGTCCTTTGCTCCTGCCAGATTTACAAACTTTCTCTCTGCTCCAAGCTGACAAATACAGTACTGTGCAAAATTCTTAGGCACACATATATATAGCTAGGATGTCTAAGACTTTTGCACAGCACCACAACTTTTGCCAAGTGATGGCTAAATGAGTGCTCTGCATGGTTTGATTTCACTTCAGACTTTGGGTGTTCCTCTATATTTTTATTTGGAAGATTCCAAACCAAATTCCTATTGGCTGATGAAGTGCCTGAATCAAATGTAGTGAATGGCTTTGTGACAAAATTCCACCCTGTAATACATTGCCCTAAAATGGATTTTCCAATATAGCTACAGTCTTTTCCCGGGATGGCAGTGCCAAATACAATAGGATTTAGGTTTAAGGAGAGATGGGAAGGTTTCAAGGGGTTTGTGAAGCAAGTTTTTTTTTACACAGATAGTAGATAGGTGCTTGGAACATGCTTCCTGGGCAGGTAATAGGAAGAGAAAAAATAAACAACATTTAAAAGGGATTTAGACAGACAAATGAATGCACAAGGAACAAAAGGAAACAGCTCATGGAATAAACAGATACTTCCACACCGGAAGACCACAGTCTGTGTAGATTGAAAGTAACATTTCCACCTGGCTGATAATCAACACCAGGGCACCACAAGCATGTGTACTTAGCCCACTGCTCTACTCTCTCTACAGCCATGACTGTGTGGCTAGGAACAGCTCAAATGCCAACTACAAATCTGCTGATGGCACAACTATTGTTGGCAGAATTTCAGATGGTGATGAGAGGGAGTACAGGAGCAAGATAGATCAGCTGCTTGAGTGGTGTTGGAGCAACAGCCTTGCACTCAACGTCAGTGAGACCAAAGAATTGATTGCGGACTTCAGAAAGGGTAAGAACAGGGAACACACACCAGTCCTTATAGAGGGATCAGAAGTGGAAAGGGTGAGCAATTCCAAATTCTTGGGTGTCAACATCTCTGAGGATCTATTCTGGGCCCAACGTATCAACGTGACAGAGAAGGCACGGCAGTGGCTACATTTCATTTGGAGTTTGAGGAGATTTTGTATCTCACCTAAGACACTCACAAATTTCTACAGATGTGCTGTGCAGACTATTCTAGCTGGCTGCATCACCCTCTGGCATGGTTTGGGGGGTGGAATCGATAGAAGCTGTAGAAAGTTGTAAACTCAATCAGCTCCATCATGGGCACTAGCCTCTGTGGCATCCAGGACATCTTCAAGGAGCGATGTCTCAGAAAGGTGGCATCCATCATTAAGAATCCCACTCAACGATTCAGGAACAGCTTCTTCCCCTCTGCCATCTGATTTCTGAATAGACATTGAACTCTACCTCACTACTTTTTTTTATCTCTTTTTGTACTACTTATCTAACTTTTTAAATATATATACTTTTTTCTGAAATTTACAATAATAGTGTGTTTATTACATATTGACACAGAACAACAGATTTCATGAGCTATGCCAGTGATATTAAACCTAATTCTGATTCTGATTCTGATCATATGCGGGCAGATGGAAGTAGACTGAAATCACGGTTGGCGCACAGGATAGGCTAAAGGGCCTTTATATGTTCTATGTTCAAGCTGTAGTCTTTTTGGATTTTCCAAAATTTTGTGTTGACAGTCGAAAGTCGGATTAAATTGGGGGACTGCTGTGCAGTGTGGCTCGAAGGGCTGAATGGGCCTGTTTTCACGCTATATTTCTTAACAAACAAACAAATAAATAAATTATAATTTTATGTGCTATTACAACTAAAAAATTGTCAAGGGTGAGAAATAATTGGCTCTGTTAGAACTGCATTCCTAGGATAAAACATCTACTATCTGTTCTTAATTTAATTATTAGCAAAGCTAACTTGTCTGCCAGCCTTACAAACTAATACTACTTTGTAAAGGTTAGTTCTATAATTAGTTATTTCAGTACACTTGACTTTTTGTAAAACTGCTCTCTTATCTATTTGTCAAGAATAATCATGGTCAAAGACCATGATCGCCCAGGTTATACAGCACAGAACTTAATGATGATGATGATGCACTCTCAGCTGTCTCTCATGTCTGCTCTGCCGAGCTTCAAAATCTCTAATTTCTTTACATTTAGGATTATTCTTGTTTGCTCGTTAAATTCAGTACAACTGGGATTATAGTTGGTTATATTTACTTGTTGAATACACTGCAAGAAATATCTTACACTATTTTTAAAAACATAAAATACTGCAGCTGCTGGTAATCTGAAATAAAAACAGAACATTCTGTAAATGCTGAGGGAGTCTGACAACATCTGTGGGGAGAAAAAGAATAAGAGGGTTTAAATTTCAGGTCAGTGGCTATTTATCAAAATCTCTCTCTTTCTCTCACTCATAGAGTCATAGTGAAGCACAGCACAGAAATAGGCCCTTCAGCCCATCCAACCTATACTGAAACCATTTAAACTGCTTACTCCTAATGAACTGCAGCAGGACCATAGCCCTCCATACCCCTAACATTCATGTACCTATCCAAACTTCTCTTAAACTTTGAAATCGAGCTCGCATACACCACTTGTGTTGGCGGCTCATTCCACACTCTCACCACCCTTGGAGTGAAGAAGTTTCCCCTCATGTTCCCCTTCTTTTCACCTTTCACCTTTAACCTATGACCTCTAGTTGTAGTCCCACCCAACCCTGGTGGAAAAAGCCTGTTTGTATTTACCCTATTGATACCCCTCATAATTTTGTGTACCTCTAACAAATATCCCTTCAATCTTCTAAACTCCAAGGAATAAAGTCCTAACCTATTCAATCTTTCTTTGTAACTTAGGTTCTCCAGACCCGGTAACATCCTCTGTACTCGTCCAACATTATTTACATCTTTGATTTTCTCCACTGATTTTTATGCTCATTCCAAATGTAATCTACTGTAAGGATATGGTCTGTTATATGAAAAAAAATCTGATCAGATTTAATCATCTCTGAAGAGGTGAATGTAAGGTAGATTTCAGAATGAATCCTTGCACTCAGGATTCAGAGCAGAAAGTTACTCCATAGTGGCCAGACAGTCATTCATTATTTCTCTTTGGTAATTGACACCAGAAACTCCTGACAGCTCAAACAGCCCTGGAAGCAGATGAAGTTTATGGAAAGTAAAGCATGAATAAATATACCACAAATAATGTAGAAGTAATTGCTTGGACTGTGAATTCTTGGCCAGCTTTACCAAGCATTTTGTTTTAAAGGTTAGTCAGATTAATGGAAGGGCAAGCGTAAAGCTCAGCTTTCCAAAGCAGCGACTTATCATTAGCTCCCTGCCTCAGTGCAGATAGCCCTTCGCAGTATTTTATATTCATCCATGTTACTGTGATGGAGTGCAGGCTTCATTCTGTTGTTACCTTGCTGATGGTGTAGAGAAAGAGCAGTCCCACAATTGGCTTATCATCCAAGCAAGCACCACTAATATAATACTTTAACAATCAAAATAACAGAAATTTATGTTAATATGAAATCACAATATTCCCTACCTAGGCTTCCCATCACGGAAGGCTTTTTTAATGTAAGCGCCCACATACAAAAAAAAACCAAATTGGGAATACAGCTATGATCCATCTATGTCTTGTGACAGTAGATATGATCTACCCTTAACTTAGAAGCTGATTGCACTCAGAGGAAAGGCTTTCCACAAAAACAAATTGGTAACAATGGAGAATTGTTTTCAGACTTCCTTGGTTGTAAATGAGTGCAGACAACCCACAAGAGTGCAGGAAGAAGAGGAAAAGGGTTCATGTCCTCCAGACTCTTAAATATTCTTCACGCACCCTACGATTGTGGAACTGCACCATGTATGGTCCCAAGTCTGGCTGCAAATGGAGGAGGGTTGGGTATGGGGCTAGCAACTCCATCCCGTAAAAAATCCAGCGCTACAGAAACACCAACAAAGTTCCAAAGACAACAGAAGTTCCAAAGATCTTATCCCTGGGGAAAAAAGGGACCTTCGAAGGGCAACACCTTGAAAGACTGGAAGACTGGCCCTGGACAGGGTTCTCTGGTGAGGTGTTGTCAGCAGTTTATACCCCAGTAGGGATGATGGGCTTAAAAAGATTGTGGATCATTCTGTACCTCATCCCATTTTCAAAGATCGATGGATTTCAATCATGAACAAGCTGTGTGGAGAATTAGCATAGAAATTATTCTGCATCTCGGTTCTAAATATTCCTCTCTTTACTGTGAGATCATACCCCTTGGTTCTGGGCTCTCCATCCAGATCAAATGGACTTTCAGTTCCTACCTTTCAATCAGTCTCAAAATCTTACATTTCAATATGTCAGTACCTCCAGTTGAACTCTGTCTTTTTCATTGCAAAGATACAGAAATGAATAGAGTCATTATTTCTGTTTAAACTTCACTTCATAAATGTACTTACTTATGGGCACTGAAACTGTGGTGTGAGCCAAGTTGGAAATCTGAATATCACAGGTATAGAAAGAATCTACATGGACCAACCCCTCTTTGAGACAAGTGAGAAGGGGGTTGATTATTTAGTCCCTTAAGAATCAGAATCAGGTTTAATATCACTGGCATATGTCATGAAATACCCGGTGACCCTGTGATCTCTGTCTCGGAGGCCCCTTTCAGGAGGGTGAACTTTTGCAAGGCGGCAGGCCCTGATGGAGTACATGGTGAGGCACTGAAAACTTGTGCCAACCAACTGGCAGGAATATTTTTAACCTCTCACTGCTACGGTCAGACATTCCTTTCTGCTTCAAAAGACAACCAGTGCCCATGAAGGCTAGTGTGAGATGCTTTAATGACTGTCACCTAGTAGTATTCACATCTAATGTGATGAAATGGTTTGACAGGTTGGTCATGGCTAGAATCAACTCCTGTCTCATCAAGGACCTGAACCCACAGCAGTTTGCCTCTCGCCACAATAAGTGGAAAATGGATGAGCCATAATGAAATGGCAAAGCAGACTCGGCGGGCTAAATAACCTTATTCTGCTTCTAGATCTCACGGTCTTATGGTCTAATTGACTGTCAGTAACAGAAATGATCAGAAATATTCAGGAAGCCAAACAGCATCTATGGAGATAGGAATGAAGGTAACATTTCAGATTTATGAAATGTCATCTTCTTGAACCATTAATTCCTTCCCAAATGCTGTCTTACCTACTGAATATAACAGGCATTTTTCATCTTTCCATACAGATGTCTATCATTATCCATTCAGATATCCAGCATTCTCCATTCAGATTTCCAGCATTTGAGGTATTTAATGCTTGGGAGCAAATGATTAAAATCTTGCTTCTATTTACAACTCATATTTCTAAACATTTTAATAATTGGAAAATATTTCATAACTTGAATGGTAAACTTTTAATGTAAAATCTCATGTCCATATGGAATGGACAGAGGATTTTGCCAAACCGCATTTTCAATATTAAAACACCAATTAAAAGAATGAGATCAATCATTAAACTTCTTTGAAACAAAATCAAATTAAGTATTAAATAATCTCTTCATAAATTCTTTAAATGCAAACCAGCCATATCACCCTTCCAGCAGTCCTGAGGTTACTCTGATGTTTTACAAAACTAACTTTGCCTAGAGTGCTTATTTTCATTTAAAAGTTGTCTATTTTTAATTTAAAAATCTATATTTCATTCACTCATTGATTAATTAACAGATAACCCTTCAAAATTCAATTAATTCAGATTTACTCAGCTCTCCAAACCTCACGTCCTTTGATTTTTCACACAATGGTATAAACAGCAGTAGAAGTATACTCAGTGGCCACTTTATTAGGTACACCGGCTTGTTGATGCAAATAATTAACTAGCCAATCATGTGGCAGCAACTCAATGGCATAGTTAAGAGAATCAGTTGCTGTTCAGACCAAACATTAAAATGGGGAAGAAATGCTCTCTAAGTGACTTTGATCGTGGAATGATTGTTGGTGCCAGATGGGGTGGCTTGAGTATCTTATAAACTGCTGATCTCCTGGAATTTTCATGCAGAACAGCCTCTAGAGTTTACAGAGAATGGTGCAAAGAAAATTATCTAGTGAGTGGCAGTTCTGTGGGTGGAAATGCCTTGTTACTGAGAGAAGTCAGAGGAAGGCCAGACTTCAAAAGGTACAGGTGTACCCAATAAAATGGCCACTGATTGCACTTATTTGGGAATTACTGTTTTATTCTTCAGCGTAATGGTTAACACATCAATTACAGAATTAGAAAGTTTCCATTTATTTAATGTGGCATTGATTAAAGAATAATTTCCTTCACTTGCTGTGTGAACTGTTCATGATTTGGCAGGGCATGGATGGCAACATTAGTTGGGGGCATTGTCAATTTAAACTTCTAATATTTCACAATGTCAAAGGCTTGCTCTCAGTATACTGCATTGCCAATTATTTAGTTGACAGCTACACCAACCAATTTTTATGTTTAATGTGAGGTGGAATTCACATTAAAGAATACAATACCTAGTTACTGCAATTCAAAGATAACATTATTTGAATGAGCTTTTACAAATCTCACATTAAATTGTTCCTCTTGCATTTTAAATTTGCATCTACTGTCGCTATTGCTTTTAATCATTTCTCCACAGGCACAGATGTTCAGAGTGGTTTTGATTAGATAAAATATATCTTGATCGGATTTTTTTAAACAAATTGAGAACATTTTTTTGGATGCATAAAATTTCATAGGATAAAATAAAAATCACAACATTGACAATCTTTTCTATTAGAGTTTCATTGCTTTTTCCTTCAGATTTACTGTGGTAATCAGCATATTTATAATTTAGGGAACGGATAACCGCTTAATACATCATGTTTGGTGCCCATTCTGTGTTAAAGTATTGCCAGTGTTATGGTAGATTAGTCTAAGGTTTTAACCCTTTCAAGGCAACGTTAGGAACATTCACACTAAATAGAAAACAAGAAAAATATACATCTGTTCCTTTCAATTTATCAAAAAAAAGGGACTTGGGCATACTCTGAATATTTGCTCACTTAGTGTCTATTATACAGTGCATACATAAGACCATAAGATATAGGAGCAGAATTAGGCCATTTGGCCCATCGAGTTTTCTCTGCCATTTCATCATGGTGGATACATTTTCCCTTTCAGCCCCAACCTCCTGTCCTCTCCCCCACATCCCTTCGTGCCCTGACTAAAGAAGAATCTATCAACCCCTGCCTTAAATATACCCAAATGATTTGTCCTGTACAGCTGCCTTTGGCAATGAATTCAACAGATTCACCACTCTCTGGCTGAAATATTTCCTCCTCATCTCCATTCTAAAAGAACACCCTTCTATTCCGAGGCCGTGTCCTCTGGTCTTAGATACCCCCACCACAGGAAACATCCTCTCCAGATCCACTCTATGGAGGCCTTTCAACATTCAATATATTATCACAGTGCATATTTTTCAGTGAACTCTGCAGACTACTAGTGTATTGAGAATATACGTCATAAGCAATCATCTGTTTTTAAAAATCCGAGACCTTCATCATTGCTAGGTCATAAAATCAAGATATCTCATACTGAAGTAATGCCTTGGCAATATTAGTGTTTAAATATTTTCATATTTCATTGCACTAAATTTACATTTTGAATAAAAATTAGCTTTTATTCACGCACTCATTTACCACAGCAAATAATAGTTTTGTTTTAGAGAAGATAGTATTAAAATCGTGTGATAATGAAACTTTATTATCCATTAAATTGTCATCTGTACTTCATTACGTAAATACCATTTTATCACACTTTACTTGCATTTCCACATTTCTTCTCCTGTAAGACTGATAACCTTTTTTTTGCCATTTAACATCCCGCGATGCACTGGAAGCATCAGACAGGTTTTGCTTTACTCATTTCCCCTTCATTACGCTGCTGCAATCTTCACGGCTAGTCACCACCGGCAAACATCCGGTTCAGGTACCTCCAAAAGTATGCAACATGCTGCGACGGGCAACGAACAGCGTGCACAATCCACTTATCATCCGCTCCTGATTACACTGTCAGAAGACAGCCGCGGGCGCAGTTCACACTGGAGATGGTCAGACACGGGCGGCAACAACAGCGTGGTTTACAAAAGACAGTGTAGCGATCTAACGTGTGTGGGCTTCCCTCTGGAAAATTCACCTTCGGAATCAGAATCAGGTTCAATATCACCGGCATATGTCGTGAAATGTTGTTAACATTGCGGCAGCGGTACATGATAATATAGAGGGGGAAACCTGTGAATTATAGTAAGTGTCCATATATTAAATTAAATAAGCAGTGCAAAAATAGAAATTTAAAAAAAGTAGTGAGGTAGCGTTTATAGGTTTAATGTTCATTCAGAAATCGGATGGCAGAGGGGAAGAAGCTGTTTCTGAATCGCTATCTCCCCCCTGATGGTAACAATGAGAAGAGGTGATGGGGGTCCTTAACGATGGAGGCCGTCTTTTGAGGCACCGCTGATTGAAGATGCCCTGGATGCTACGGAGGCTGGCGCCCATGATGGAGCTGACGAAGTTTACAACTCTCTGCAGCCTAATTCGATCCTGTGCAGTAGCCCACCCCCATCCTCCATCTGTAGAATTTTTCACTAAAAACCATTTTCAATGGTTTACGCCTGACCGTAGTTCCTAAGTTGTGGGCACCCTGTTGACAAAGCCATTCAGTTCCAAATGGCCTTTTATGCTTTCTTAGTCTGCCTCCATAAACAATATGCAAATTAAAAATTTGCTGTACTATGACAAAACAGAACTACGTTTTCACAAGTAAGTGTGTGGGTCAATGGCGAAAAATGGGAACTCGCCTTGAACCGCGGTATTCCAACTAGGCGCAGCACTAAAAGCTGTACCCGGTGAGGGTTAAGACACATCGAGATCAGGTAGTTCTGCTTTCTGTTTCAGCAAAGGTAAAACATATACAGTACACGGCGGCATTTATCGAGGAACGAATCTTGGCGGCTTATCTATAAATGAGCAGTATGGGAAATAGCGATTATAAAACGGGGCAACTCTTCTTAGGTCGCCCAACCCTTCTGACAAGTTTTTCTTCATAGACAAGAGGTCTATGTTTAGGATTGGTTTTAAAGAAATTTGACACCTGTTTTCATACCAGCACAGAGCAGTTTCGGATGAATTCACGTTGACTACCCACCATATCCAAGCATCATAGTCCAATGCCGCTGCCCCGTTCAGTACCCACGGGCAGAATTACTGGAGCAAAACAAAACGATCAAATGCACGACACGGAACATCTCTTGACAAACTCGCTGCAGGGGCCCGAGGGAAACGGCAGCAGCCGATGTTTGACCTACCTGCTGTGATAAGGCAGATATTAAAATAGCTGAAGAACAGCAGAACAGTAGATCTTAAGCACACCAGAAAACGGCCCATTCCGTCAAACCCTGCCATACATCCTGAAAGCAACGCGAAAGCCCTCGGCATCAGAAGTGGAGATCTTCGCGTGCCATTGCGCTAGAAACTGCAATGTAACTTCTCGGCTGCGAAGCGCGTAGTATCCACCGCCGAACTGGCAGACTGCATTTCAGGACCTTGGAGAGAGCTGCATTGGAATCCCGGACGGTGGATGCAAAGTTTTTTCCTTGACGCGAGGGTCCTTGTCAGCAGAGAGAGATGGAGAAGAGACAGATCCCACCAAAAGATTGCAACAATATATCGCCCAAAGCCAATGCAATTGTTTTCAGGCAGCTATCGGCTTCCTGCTCCAAACGCAAATGATCCGCTGCCGTATTCCTGCGTCTGTTTGTGCAGATGGAGGCTGCCAGCTACCGAGGAACGCAGGAAACTGCAGGCCAATGGATCGGCCGAACGCAGCTGCCTTGTGATCGCTCCAACTTTGCAATTCCTTTTTTTTTGCAGCTAATCAAAGCGCATTGTTGAGGGCTTCAAACATTCGCTATCAGACAGGGCTTTACATGTCTAAAAGAACGTTGGCCGTACGCCCAAGCTAGATTTTCTGCAAAATCCTGCCGGAATAAAGGCGCTTTTTTGGGATGCTTGCAATTCTACCCAAAGTAGATAGCGAACAAGTACAGTCAAATAAAAAAAAAGTTATAATATAGTATTTCCAAAAAGACAGGCGCCCGCAACTTAAATGCGAGCCGTCTATGAAATTTACCAGGCCGAACTGGTATTTATGGATTTACGGATGGAATGCAAACGCCAACGCTCAGGAACGGGAAAAAAAAAGTCCACAAAAAGTAGTGGATACAGCCCAGCTATCACAGGGAAAACTATACCGACCATCGACCACTTCTACAAGGAGCGCGGCCACAATAAGGCAGCAACGATCATCAAGGAACACCATTCTCCCCCACCACTCTCCCCCGCCATCCAGCCCACGCTCACTTCTCGCTGCTGCCCTTGGGGAGGGGGTTACAAGAGGACTGGGTCCCACACCACAAGGTTGACCAACAGTTATTACCCTTCAACCACTGGGCTCCCGGAACCAGCATGGCCAAATTCACTCACCGCAACACTGAACTGATTCCAAAACCTATCGACTCACTTTCATGGACTCTACAAATTATGTTCTCGGAATTATCTATTTATCTATTTATTATTGTATTTGCAGTTTGTCTTTTTTTGCACATTGGTTGTTTGTCAGTCCTTGTGTGTGGTTTTTCATTGATTCTATTGTATTTCTTTGTTCTACTGTGAAATGCTGCAAGGAAATGAATCTTAGGGTAGTGTTTCTATAAGGTTAGATAAAGCAGGTGTGGTGCAAGATGTGGCACATTGACGTGGTTGGAGGACTGACTGACAAACAGGAAACATAGGAACATACCAACATAAGAGATAGGAGCAATAACAGGCCATCTGGCCTGTCCAGCCTGCTCCGCCATTCAATAAGACCACGGTTGATCTGACCATTGACTCATCTCCACCTACCTGCCTTTGCCCCATAACTCTAATTCCTAATAAAGAGTAGATATAATGATTGTAACAAACATTAATGAACTCCACCCACATCGCTGACTTTGGATGATGGAGACAGGAGTTCATCAATGGACGATGCTCCACTGGGAGTGAAGGGCAGAAGAAGGGTAATAAACTAGCCTCTGATATCCACTCAATCACTTTAAAAGTATGCCCCCTGATATCAGCCATTTAGACTCTGGAGAAAAGTCTCTGGCTATCCACTCAATCTATGCCTCTTATCATCTGTACATTGCTATCATATCGCTTCTCGTCCTCCTTTGCTTCGAAGGAAAAATCCCTAGCTTGTGCCAAGAATTGTAGCGGAGGCTTGACCCAAAGGCAGGTTAGTGGAGACGGATCAGTGGAGAATGACAGCTTTAATAATAGATCGCAAAAATAACAAATCACAAAGGGACCCAAAACAAGAGAGAACAGAAACGAAACACAATGCAATGAACTTCGGGCAGGGGAGAGTGAAAGCTGGAACTGCTCGAGGATGGCTGGCTCGATAAGCGAACACAAACTGTGGATGAGAACAGGGGTTAAATATGCTGCAGGTGATGAGTCTCAGATGAGCGGCAGGTGAGCCCTACCAGCTGGGTGGAGACTGGGAGGTGCGTGAAAGTATCAATGGAAGCAGGCCTGACTGGACCCCTCTGCACTAAGGCTGGCCCCTGAATGCTCCAGATGATTCGGGTGAGTCCGATGGAACTCACCAATGAACAATGGATCCAAGATGTAACTGAACAGCAATTCAAACTCCTCCTACAGGCAGTTCCCTTTCCAGTCACCCAGATACTGTACACCCCATCCTTGGCGATAGAATCAATCTACCACCAAAGTCTATACTAGACCACCTTCCACAATCCCAGGCTCCAGAAGTGCAGGCTCAGGTGGGTTGGATAATCCCTGGGCAACGGGCATGAGGAAAGACTCGTGAAAGATAGGTGTGATCCTGAGGGATGGTGGGAGCTGGAGACAACGAGTGACTGAATAGATGTGATGGGAGGTCTTTCAGGGACCAGCGAACCGGGTTGAGAGCTTGTGGGAGTCGGTGCACAGCAGTGGATCTCAGGTGGTCAGCCGGAATAGTCTGGATGGGCGCCAACGGTGGTTGACCTGGTGGCAGTAGGTGCGGTTGGCAGCTGGGATGGCCCTCCCATGCCCTCCTCCAAGCATTCTAGCAGTGGCGAACCAGGGCTGTGGGGGACGGGACCTCCACTGTGCGCTGCTCAGTGGGGAGAAATGGAGGTCGGTAGCCATGAAGAACTTCAAGGGGTGACATCCCTGTGGCAGAGGGGGTGTGTCGATTGTGGGACACTCTGTCCCAGAGCAGGTACCTTCTCCCGTGTGGAAGGGTTAGATGCGGCGAAGCATCATAGAAACATCTCCACTCGCTGATTGGCTCTTTCTGACTGACTGTTGGTCTGCAGATGATAGCCAGAGGTCAAACTCGCTGAGGTGCCGGGGAGGCAGCAGAAGGATTTTCACCGGAAGCGGAGGATGAATTGTGGACCCCAGTACCACGTAGGGTGGTGAGCCTGGAACAATTGGCAGGTGAATCCTACCAGTTGGGACTGGAGACTGGGAGGTGTCAAGGCAAACAGACCTGAAAGCTTGCTGAACCTATTCTCTTAAGAATTGCTCCCTAATTCAGGCACCATCCTGGTAAATCTCAACTGCACCTTCTCTAAAGCTTCTACATCCTTCAAAGGAAGGCAGGAGGAGAAGATGGCAGCGCGCGCAGCTCTCCGGTGAAATGATATCGTATCTGTTAAATAGGGGCCGTGGACAATTCTGATTTGATGAAGACAGATGTGAGAAGCAGAGGGACATCTGGAGAAATTTCTGAAATGCCTAGTTCACTGCTGTTGCTACTGTGTGATCGAGAATCTCCAGAGGGAAGGCTCCAAAATCCCCAGCGTTGCCTGCTGCTGGCGACCGAGGTTGAGGTCGAAGTGTTCGGATAGAGATGGTGCTCGGTACTCGGTGTTGGAGAGCTGATCAGAGCCTGAAGTTTTCAGATGACTCAGGGTCGGAATGTGGTCGGGCTTGGCAGGGAGAGTTTTCTTCCTTCTCCCGTCTGCGTGAGATGTGGGACTTTCGAGAGACTTTGAAATTTTTTACTGTGCCATGGCCTGTTCTTCATCAAGTTATGGTATTGTTGCACTGTTGTAACTATATGTCATAATTATGTGGCTTTGTCAGTTTTTCAGTCTTGGTCTGTCCTGTGTTTCTGTGATATCACACCGGAGGAATATTGTATCATTTCTTAATGCATGCATTACTAAATGACAATAAAAGAGGACTGTGTGTCCTCATAATCTAATCTAATCAAATCTAATCCTTCCTAGAATGGGGTGAACAGAACTGAACACAACATTCTGAGAGTGGTTTAACCAGGGTTTTACAGAGCTGCAACATTATCTCGCGGCTCTTGAAATAGTTGGTATAGATTCAAGAGATTCAGTTTCAAGATTGTTTAATGTAATTTCCAGTGCACAAGTGTAAAGGAGAATCAAATAGTTGTTATTCCGGATCTGATGCAGCACAAAAAGAAATACATAACACAACAATAATTAAAAACACAATAAATAAGAATACATAAGATAGGTTATATACATAGATTGATTATATGTCCATAAAGTGACATTAGGCACAAGAGTGTCTGTGCATAAGGTGTCTCTGACAGAAAATGATAAAGTAGTGGTGGAGTGGTGGGTTAGTGGGTGGAGGTGTTGATCAGCCTTACTGCTTGGGGAAAGTAACTGTTTTTGAGTCTGGTGGTTTTGACATAGATGCTACATAGCCTCTTCCCTGATGGGAGTGGTGCAAACAGTCCATGAGTAGGGGGGGTGGGATCTTTCATGATATTACTGGCCTTTTTTTCCAGCACCTTTCTGTAAATACATCCTTGATGGTGCCAGTGATGTGTTGGGCAGTTTTGACGCTGTTGTAGAGCCTTCCTGTCTGGCGCAGTGCAGTTTCCAACCCCTGCAGTGATGCGTCTTGTTAGGATGCTCCAACCGTCTCCTTTGCCTTGTTGACATTGAGGAAGAGGTTATTTGCCTGGCACCAGACCCCCAGACCTTTCACCATCTCTCTGTACACCATCTCAGCATTGTTGCTGGTGAGTCCCACCACTGTCGTGTCGTGAGAGTACTTGACAATGTGCTGGCTCGGGTATTTGGCTGTGCAGTCATGTGTGAGGAGAGTGTACAGCAACGGGGAGCGCCCATGTTGAGGATGATAGGGAGGGAGGAGCGCTTTTGCATCCTGACTGTCTGAGGTCTGTTGGTTAGCAAGTCCCACACCCATATGCACAGTGGCGTATTTAGACCGAGGAGTAGGAGGTTGCTCACCAAAGTTCCATGGGACAGTAGTGTTGAATGCCGAACTGAAATCCAGACACATAAGTGTCCTTGTTTTGTAGGTGTGTCAAGGCCTGGTGCGTGACAGATGCTATGTTGACTGCTTTCGAGAACAAATTATTTCTTAGTTCAGATGATATGGCATCTGTTGTAGAGCATTTCTATCAGCAAGCGTATTGGCGAGTGTCGAGGATGGCAGGAGTGAAGTTTTTGATAGTGCTACTACCAGCTGTTCAAAGCACTTCATGATGATTGGTGTCATCGACTAGTTCTGAGGGTTTATAGAGGTTTTATAGAAGGTTGAAGTTTTATAGAAAGAAGGAAGCTTGAAGGTAACTACTAGCATAAAACACATTTTTAATTTGTTAACGTGTCACTTGTCCAGATCAGCATCCACATATTTTGAAATAAGAACTAATTTGTTTTGCAAAGCAGTCGACAGATGAAAGGTTCTGCTGGTGTAGACACTATGATATCTGAGAAGCAGGCCAGGGAAATAAACAAAATCAGAATGGGCATCCAATAAAATCGAGTCTTTTGGAAAATCAACTTTAGAAACAGGTATGGAGCAGAGATGTGGGATCATCTAACACCAGAGTGAAGATGAAGGTAGAGATAGTACATTTAGATGGGCTGAAATGAAGCAAGCCTGTTCTATTAAAATAGAAATAGAGAAACACAGAAAATCTACAGCACATTACAGGCCCTTCGGCCCACAATGCTGTGCTGACCATGTAACCTACTCTAGAAGCTGGCTAGAATTTCCCTACCGCATAGCCCTCTGCTTTACTAAGCTCCATGTACCTATCTAAAAGTCTCTTAAAAGACCCTATTGTATCTGTTTCTACCACCATCGCTGGCAGTGCATTCCACAAAGTCACCATTCTCTGTGCGAAAAACTTACCCCTGACAACGCCCTTGTACCTACTTCCAAGCACCTTTAAACTATGCCCCTTGTGTTATCCATTTTGGTACTGGGAAAAAGCCACTGGCTATCCACACAATCAATGCCTCTCGTCATCTTATACACCTCTGTCAGGTCACCTCTCATCCTCCATCGCTCCATGGAGAGAAGGCCAAGTTCACTCAACCTATTCTCATAAGGCATGCTCTCCACTCCAGGCAGCATCCTTGTAAACCTGCTCTGCACTCTCTCTAAGGTATCCACATTCTTCCAGTAGTGAGGTGACCAGAATTGTTTTTTGTTCTCCAAAAACAAAAAAAAAGTTTTTTTCTTAACTCTGGCTTTGTCCACAATGCCTAATTTGTTAGCAGAATTAATTTGTTATCTTGCCATTATTCAAGATCCAAGATTCAATTTTATTTATCTCATGTACAGCAAAACATAAGGCAAAATGCAGCATTTGCGTTAATGACCAGCACACATGAGCGTGTGCCAGGGGCAGCCCTTTGGTGTCGCCACACAATCTGGCAGCAACATAGCACGCCCACAACGCCCAGCAGAGCAACACAGAACACACCAAGCAACAAAACAACAACAGCAAGATGCTGAGTGTGTGCCTTCAGGCTTCTGTACCTCCTTCCTGACAGCAACAACGAGAAGAGGGCTTGTTCAAATTTCCTTAAACTAGATAAGGAAAAAGCAGAAATTTTGGTTAAAGAGTGAGCAATTTCAAGATCTCTAAGGATCTATCCTGGATCTGACATATCGATGCAGCTACAAAGAAGGCAAGACAACGGCTATATTTCATGAGGAGGTTGAGGAGATTTGGAATGTCACCAAAGACACTCACAAATTTCTACAGATTTACTGTGGAGAGCATTCTAACTGGTTCCATCACCATCTGGTATGGGAGGGGGTAGTGGTAGTGGTTACTGTACAGGATGGAAATAAGCTGCAGAGCATTGTAAACTTAGTCAACTCCATCATGGAACTAGCCTCCATAATATCCAGGACATCTTCAAGGAGCAATGCCTTAAAAAGGTAGCATCCATCATTAAGGACTCCCATCACCCAGGACATGTCTTGTTCCCATTGTTACCATCAGAGAGGAGGTACAGGAGCCTGAAGGCACCCATTCAATGATTCAGGAACAGCTTCTTCCCCTCTGCCATCTGATTTCTGAATGGACTTTGAACCCATTAACACTACTTTATTACTTTATTTCTATTTTTGCACTACTTATTCAGCTATTTAAAATATATAAATGAATTGATCCACTTGACCCGAAACAGGAGTGTGTGGGCCATGGCAGTCAAAGCTCAAACTGGGCACGGCACCTGATGATGATGATGATGATGATATATAAATGAAATGAAATTCGGTTTTTTCTCTCTTATTATGCATTGCATTGTACTGCTACTGCAAAGTTAACAAATTTCACGACATATGCCGGTGATATTCAACCTGATTCTGATTCTGATCCTTAAACTAAATAAGGAAAAAAAACCAAAAAATTAGTTCATTGGTTGCAAAATGTGAATCTTATAAATAAACTTGATTGTCCGGCCTTACAAATCCAGCCAGAAGTAAAGAATTTAAGAGCTATTAGTTACTCTGAGTTACATTTTAAATCACATATTAACCATATTATTAAAACTGCATTCTTTCCTTTAAGGAACAAAGCAAGAACTTGATTTCTTATAGCATCTCTAGATGCAGAAACATTGATTTACGCTTTTGTTTTTAGCCGATTAGCCTACAGTAATGCACTCTTTTTAGGAAAGATATAAATCGGTTGCAGCTTGTTCAAAATGCAGCAGCAAGAATCTTAAACAAAAAGAAAAGAAAATCTGAGCACATTTGACCAGTCTTGGCATCATTACACTGGCTGCCTCTGTCCTTTAGGATCAATTTTAAAATACTCTTAATTGTATATAGACTCCAAATAATCTAGCTCCTCTGTATATTTTGGAGTGTCTGTCCCCTTACATCCCTAATCGTAATCTTAGATCCGCGAATACTGGTTTGCTTAGTGTTCCTAGAGCCAAGCGTATAAGAACTGGTGATACAGCCTTTTGCTCTTAAGCATCAAAAATCTGGAATACTCTACCAACTGAGATACGCCAGGTTAGTACTGTAGAACATTTCAAAACACTTCTAAAAAGAACTATTGATTTAATTTGGCTAATTGTAAGATTACATACTGCCTCTTGATGTTGATTACATTTATATAATTTGGTATATTCGATTACTTTTTATTCTATATAATGTTTGCCTTCACTAAGGTCATTTAATTTTGTCTTGTATTTTTATGACCATATTGATTAATCTTTACAATCAATGTAAAGCATCTTGAGCCTGCATCTTAATGTATGAAAGGTGCTATAAAGTTATTATTACAATTATTAATTGTTAATTCTGCAGGGAAGTAACTCTTGCCAATAAAAATTATATTCACATGTCTGATGCTGTGGTAGTTAATAGTGTTACCCCCTATGTCACTCAATTAGCCACTCCCACCTGGGAGGAGTTCGCAAATTGTACAAGCAGTGTTATCAATAAAGTTCAGTTAAAGATCCTGTAAGTCTGACTTCCTAGTGCGTGTTATGCACTCTCCCTCAGTATCCAGAACACCATCTGATTCTCCTTTTCTACTGAAGGATGTTCTAACGCCTCCAGCTTTATGACCAAAAAACATAAGAGATTCTGCAAATGCTGTAAATCCAGAGTAGAACACATAAAATGCTGGAAGAACTCAGCAGGTCGGGCAGCATCTATGGAAAGGGAGTAAAGAATCAACTGTTTATTCCTTTCCATAGATGCTGCCTGACCTGTTGAGTTCCTCCAGCTTTCTGACACTTATGAGAGCAACCAATGAATTGCTGTTAGCCACAGGAAAGCAGCATCCATCATCAGGGACCCCCACCACCCAGACCATGCACTTTTCCCACTGCTGCCATCAGGAAGAAGGTACTGGAGTCTGAGGACTCACACCACCAGTTTCAGGAACAGTTATTACCCCTCATCCAGCAGGCTCTTGAACCAGTGGGGATAACTTCACTTGCCTCATTAATGAAATGTTCTCACAACCAATGGACTCACTTTCAAGGACTCTTTGTCTCATGTTCTCAATATTTATTGCTTATTTATTATTGTTATATCTTTTTTTTTGTATTTGCACGCTTTTTATCTTTTGCACACTGGTTCAACGCCCAAGTTGGTATGGTCTTTCATTGATTCTGTTATGGTTATTATTCTATAGATTTATTGAGTATGCCCACAAGAAAATGAATCTCAGAGTTGCATATGGTGACATATATGTATTTTGATAATAACTTAACTTTGAACTTAATCCAAAAGCAAATTGTTAGTTTCTAGAAATATTTAAAGTATTAAAATATTAAAATATTAAGACAGTAAATGCTAGAAATATTTAGAAGAGACCTCGTAGTGCGATGGTTGTGCACCAGGCACAAAATCAGAGGCTACATGTTTGAATCACTTCAGGGTCACATCCACTCTCCGATAAGTGACTTGGACGAGGAAGTGGAAGAGTGGGTTAGTAAGTAAGCAGATAACAAGAAGGTTGGGGGTTGTGGATAGCTTAGAAAGTTGCCGTAGATTACAACAGGACCTTGATATGATGCAGAGCTGGGCTGAGAAGTGGCAGATGGTGCTCAGTCTGGAAAATTTAAAGGGGTCCACTTCATAAGTTCGTACTTGAAGGCAGGATACTGGGTTAATGGCAGATTGCCGAGCAGTGTGGAGAAACACTTGCTGTGCAAGTTGGTACTATGGTTAAGAAGATCTAAGGTGTATCATCCTTCATTGGTCAGGGAACTGAGATTGTTAATTTTATTTATTTATTTATTGAGATGTGCTGGTGCGTGGCCAAGTGGTTAAGGCGTTCGTCTAGTGATCTGAAGGTCGCTAGTTCGAGCCTTGGCTGAGGCAGCGTGTGTGTCCTTGAGCAAGGCACTTAACCATACATTGCTCTGTGACGACACCGGTGCCAAGCTGTATGGGTCCTAATGCTCTTCCATCAGACAACATCGGTGGCGTGGAGAGGGGAGACGTGGCATGGGCAACTGCCGGTCTTCCATACAACCTTGCCCAGGCCTGCACCCTGGAAACCTTCCAAGGCGCAAATCCATAGTCTCACGAGACTAACGGATGCCTATATATTTATTGAGATACAGTGTGGAATAGGCCCTTCTGGCCCTTCGAGCTGCGCTGCCCAGCAACCCCTGATTTAACCCTAGCCTAATCGCAGGACAATTCACAATGAACAGTTAACCTACCAACCACTATGTCTTTGGACTGTGGGAGGAAACTGGTGAACCGGGAAGGAAACCCACACGGTCACAGGGATAACATGCAAACTCCTTACGGACAGTGGCAGGAATTGACCTGGTACTGTAAAGTGTTGTGCTAACCACTATGCTATCGTCCAGCAGCTCAAGAGATGCAAGGTAATGTTGCAGCTCTATTAAACTCCGGCTAGACCACTTGTGGAGTATTGTGTTCATTTCTGGTTGCCTTACTACAAGAAGGATGTGGAGGCTTTAGAGAGGATGCAGAGGAGATTTACCACAATGCTTCCTGTATTAGAAAGCTTATTTTATGAGAATAATCTGAGCAAGCTTGTGCATTTTGCTTTGGGGAGTAGGAGAATGAGAGGTGAACAAAATGATGAGGCATAAATCGAGTGGACAGCTCGACACTTTTTTCCCAGGGCATGAAAAGCAAGTACGAGTTGATCTAACCTTAAGGTGTTGGGAGGGAAGTATAGGGAAGATGTCAGGGTAAGTTTTATATACTGAATGGTGGGTGCATGGAATGCACAGCCAGGGGTGGTGATAGAGGCAGATACGTTAAGGACATTTAAGAGACTTGGACAGGCACACGGAAGATAAGTGGAGAGCTATGTGGGAGGGAAGGGTGACACTGATCTTGGAGGGGGTTAAAGTGCCGGCACAAATTGAGGGCCCAAGGGTCTGTACTGTGCTGTACTGTTCTAAATGCAGGCAGCATCTACAGAGGGAGAAGCAAAGATAACAGTTTATAGATCTGAAATGTTGACTCTTGTTTGTCACTTCACATTCACAGCCTCGCTTGCCGATATTTTCTATTATTCTACGTCAATACTTGGGTTCGAAGTTAGATCTAATATTAAGGGTTAAATGTGTTGTACTTTTATCACATTCTGAACCAACACGGATTGAATTAGAAATTTCAAAGTTCAAAGTTCAAATACATTTTTTTAGATTATGAGAACACCCAGTCCTCTTTTATTGTCATTTAGAAATGCATACATGCATTAAGAAATGATACAATGTTTCTACATTTTATTACCAAAGTACATATATGTCACCATATACAGCCCTGAGATCCAATTTCTTGCGGGCATACTCAATAAATCCAATAACCATAATAGAAACAATGAAGGATTGCACGCCACAAGATGGACAAATAATCAATATGCAAAAGGCAACAAACTGTGCAAATAAACAAAAACAAAGTAATAATAATTATTATTATCACCCTAAACTGATGGAATCAGTAAGTGAAAATCATCCGAAATAAGCCGAATTAAAAGAGGAAATTGAAAGACCATGGAAACATGACAGGGTATACATACATTGTCCCAGTAGTAATACAGTACCTACGTCTGGTATCATCCCAAAGTCACTACACAGTAGCATTAAACAAGGCGGCCCATACAGCAATATTTATATAAATCTTCAGAAAGCCACAATACTAATCACCACTAGAATAGTCCAAAATCTCCTAGCGATTGAGAAATGAGTGTGTTTGGCTATGCCTTTGCCTGAAGTTTTACTAGCTTCAGCTGAGAAAAAACAAGATACAACACACAATAAATAAATAAATACACAATAAATATTGAGAATATGAAATGAAGAGTCCTTGAATGTGAATCCATAGATTGTGGAATTGGTTCAGTGGTGGGGTGAGTGAAGTTATCCCCTTTGGTTCAAGAGCTTGATGGTTGAGGGGTAATAGCTGTTCCTGAATCTGGTGGTGTGAGTCCTGAGGCTCCTGCACCTTCTTCCTGAAACATGTGCTATTTCAAAATGAACAGTACATTGCCAAAAGCATTGTCTGTTGTTTATTTCAGAGGATAACTGAAAAGGCTGCTAATTATTACACATCAGTACATTTTGTGTTGGCTATATTCTGAGAGTTATCGTCTGTTCCCAATGTGCGATTAATTGCAAAGGCTTACCAAGTCGGAAGCCTATCTTCACTGTCTAAAACCTAACTATCCAGTCTGAAGGGAGCCTGCTCTGCAAATAAAAACAGGAAGCAAGTAATTGGTCTTGTTCACAAGTACCTTGAAGCAGAAGAGTCACCAATGGATACTTAATCATGAATATCACAGATTAATGACATTTGCTATCTTTCTGGGTCACTGCTATATAAATCATACCGCTCTTTCCCCTTTAACTGCTGTTGCAACCAAATTGATTTGAACAAACTTTTAAATGATCCTAACTTTACTTGCAAAGCTGAACAATATTGAACAGTTCAAAGTAAGTTTATTATTAAAGTACATATGTGTCACCATATACTACCCTGAGATTCATTCTATTGTTGGCATTCACCTCAGAACAAAGAAACACAATAGAATCAATGAAAAACTACACACAAAGTTTGACAACCAATGTACAAATGAAGACTAACTGTTCAAAGAAACAGATCAAAAACATATAATAAAAGACCAACAAATTCAAGATGATAAATGCAGAAAATGCCAAGAGAAACCATAAACAATCCAACACATTAAAGGATCCTGTAGCAGTTTAACTCAATCTGATTACTTACATAGGCACCATCAAGTGGCAAATTTCATTCACCAAAATTTTGCTTTAAAATACAAACTCATCAAAAACATCATACTTGAGAAAAAGTACAAATACAATAATAATAATAATAATAACCACACCTTACTATAAATATAAACCGGAGATCAGAGTCCCACAAATTATATTACAACTGATCCGTTATTACAGACATGACAATGGAGAGTGGCTGTGGAACTTTGGGGAGATGAAGCAAAAGAGTCAGAGAAGTATAGAAGAGTTGGAAGAGAGCTGGGATTTCTCAAATCCAATTGCTTTTGAGGTGGTGCTGGTGAACCATATTCTTGAATTGCTTTTGTCCTTTTGATCAGTACGTTCTCACCGTGCTTAAGACCAGGCACTGATGAAGGCAAGGTGAAGTATTTCAATTTGAAAATGTTCTGTTGCTTGGTGGGAGACCTGCATTTGTGCCTTTTTGTCTTGTTCTTCGAGATGTTAGAGTTTGGGAGGTGTCATTGAAAAAGGTTTGGCTAATTGTCACAAAGTATTTTGTTGAAATAAATATTACAACTGTAACAGAGGGGCTAATTGTTTAGAATGGAAGATTCCAATCAGAAAGTGGGTCTTGAACAGTGGCTACATTTCACTGGGAGTTTGAGATTTGGTATGTCATCAAAGACGCTGGCAAAATTCTACAGATGTACCGTGGAGAGCACTCTAACTGGTTGCATCACTGTCTGGTATGGAGGAGCCGCTGCACAGGGTTGGAAAAAGTCGCAGAGGGTTGCAAACTCAGCCATCTCCATCGTGGGCACTTGCCTCCCCAGTATCGAGGACATTTTTTTTAGATTATTAGATTTTTAGATTTAGATTATGAGGACTTGCAGTCCTCTTTTATTGTCATTTAGTAATGCATGCATTAAGAAATGATACAATGTTTTTCCAGAATGATATCACAGAAACACAAGACAAACCGAGACTGAAAATCTGACAAAAACCACATAATTACAACATATAGTTACAACAGTGCAAGCAATACCGTAATCTGATAAGAACAGACCACAGGCACAGTAAAGTCTCAAAGTCTCTCGAAAGTCCCATCATCTCACGCAGACGGTGAACCTCCACTGCTGCCAACTTGCCGATGCAGCATCCTAGAAGCACCCGACCACAGTCCGACTCCGAGTCTGTCCGAAAACTCCGAGCCTCCGACCAGCTCTCCGACACCGAGCACCGAGCACCATCTCTGCCAAGCGCTTCAACCCCGGCCCCGGCAACAGGCAATAGGCAAAGCCAAGGATTTGGGGCCTTCGTCTCCGGAGATTCTCGATCGCACAGTAGCAGTGGCAGCGAAGCGGGCATTTCAGAAGTTTCTCCAGATGTTCCTCTGTGCTTCTCACGTCCATCTCCATCAAATCAGGATTGTGCACGGCATCCTACTTCACAGATACGATATCAATTCGGAACGGCCGCGCGCGCTGCATCGCGCCGCCATCTTCAAAAGGCGATGCCTCAAAAAGGCAGCATCAATTATTAAGGGCCTCCATCACCCAGCACATGCCCTCTTCTCATTGCTGCCATCAAGGAGGAGGTATAGGAGCCTGAAGACACATAGCCAATGTTTTAGGAATAGCTTCTTCCTTCCTCCATCAGATTTCTGAACAGGCAATGAACCCGTGGGCATTACCTCACTATTTTTGCCCTCATTTTGCACTACCTATATAAGGTAAATATATATTTCTTATTGTAATTTATTTATTTTTTTATATTGTACTGTAACGCTGCCACAAAACAACAAATTTCATGACATACGTCAGTGAAATTAAACCTGATTCTGATTCTGTCTGAGCAGCTCTCGTAGCTGGTTACATAAGAACATAAGAACATAAGAAACAGGAACAGGAGTCCGCCATCCAGCCCGTCGAGCCTGCTCCTCCATTCAATAAGATTAAGGCTGATCTGGCCATGGACTCATCTCCCTCCACCTGTCTTTTCCCCATAACCCTTAATTCCCCTATGGCTGACTTACTTATCTGAATTTGTCACACTTCTGGCCAATGCTGATATTGGGATATTGATGGCAGGAATCCTTAAGGTTGTTATAGCCAGGTAAGGTAGGGGGATAAGCTCCCACTACCTATTAAATTCTCCCAATGGCATGCGTCTCAAATAGCTTCTGACAACCAAGTCCAGCTCCTGGCCTTCATGTGTGGCTTAACTACTAAGCCAAGCAGAACCGTTTCTACTGCCAGGCGAAGGGGCAAAAGTAGGTCACTGGTGCCTTAAAACCAGTCATTATGGGCAGATGGGGCCCATCAGCCATGGCTGACAGCTCATCTAGGAGAAGGAACACTATAATTTCAAACATCTGCTGCCTTGTGGCTAAACTCACTCATGGAGAAGGCTTCAGATTAAAGCCAGAGGAAAATTCAAAAGCTGGAGTCCATCAGGTAGTCCTATGTTGAGTTTAAAGCTGTCTTGCAACTCTTGCGAAGCCACTGGTGCCAAAGTGTATCGGTCTCTGCTCTTCCTTTGGGCAACAATTTGGTCTCCATATCGTACTGCCCTGGTTTGCGTATCAAGTGAGCAGTTTTGAGCCCCTTATCTAAGAAAGGATTTGCTGACATTGGAGAGGGTTCGAAGGAAGTTTATGAAAATAATTCCAGGGCTGAAGGGCTTGTCATTGGAGGAGCTTTGGATGGCTCGTGGCCTCTACTCATTGGAATTCAGAAAAATGAAAGGAGACCTCATTGAATCCTATCGAATGCTGAAAGATGTCAATAGAGTGGATATGGAGAGGATGTTTCCTATGGTTGGAGAGTCTGAGACCAGAGGACACAGCCTCAGAATAGGGAGGCATCCTTTTAGAACAGAGATGAGGAGGAATTTCTTTAGCCAGGGAGTGGTGAATCTGTGGAATTCAGGTGGCTGTGGAGGCCAAGTCTTCGGGTATATTTAAGACAGAGGTTGATTGATTCTTGATTGGTCAGGGCATGAAGGGAGATGGGGAGAAGGCAGGAGATTGGCCGCTGAGAGGGAAAATGGATCAGCCATGATGAAATGGCGGAGCAGACTCAATGGGCCAAATGGCCTAATTCTTCTCTGATATCTTGTGGTCTTTTAGCTAGGATGTTCAACCCCTACTTACGGAGGCCTCACTCTGATGTTGGGCGTGGGGGTGGGTGGCCGATGGAATACCAGTGAGAGGTGACTGAACTTCTTCAACCAGAAAGAATCTAAATACCAGGTAAACACTGCTTGCCAGTCAATCTTTTCCAGGTGCTGCTGCCCACTGGCTCAGCCTGTTTCATTACCTGAGAAGTTAGAAATGATATTGAACACCGTGCAATCATCTGCAACATTCCCACCTCTGATCTTACCATGGAGAAAAAGGTCTAATGTACTACGCTGAGGAATTATTACAGTGAAGTTAAGGAGATGAGACTTGTTCTCATAAATCTCCGGCCAGAGGAGAGATTTCCCTTGATTGCCATTAACTTTAATTTTTCTTGGATTCTTGAATGCCGCATTCATTTAAATGCTGCCTTGTTATCAAACACAGTAATTCTTGACACCTAAATCTGGAATTTAAGCTATATTCCCTATTTGGATCAAGGCTGTGTGAAGAGATTTTATTTCTTCCAATTTGTATGTTCTGTGAATTTAAGCAAAGAATTACCACCCTCCTTCACAAACAGTTTTCATCTCAGCTGGAAGTCACAGAGTTATACATGATAGAGATCTGTTCACTAGCGCTGGTATTTTTTTAAATATCCCTTCATTTTTTGACATTATTGCAATTCGTTCTTTTTTTTTGCATGTTGTGGGTTCGATGTTTTTTCTTTAAATGGGTTCCATGGTTTCTTTGTTTCGTGGCTGTCTGTGGGAAGACGAGTCTCGGGGTCGTACACTGCATAAATACTTCAATAATAAATGTACTTTGAATCATTGAATCAGGGACAGAGTGTTCCCTGTTCATTGAAAGGACAAAGCGTTTTCCAATGCAGACCTTCAAGCCTTGGATGGAATAAGGAAAGATGTGCAATGTCATGGGGATAGAACATCAGTCAAGATGAATGATAGTTGAAGCCAAAAGAAGTGCAATTAAATTCTTTCATGCTTGGTACAGCAGCTGATCAAGACATACTGTAGATCAAGGAGGATTTTTGGATTATTCAAACACAGATTTCAAGGAAAGTCTTGACTAGAGCCCTGGGTTCATTAATTGCTAAAGGTCTTGTGGTTGGTAAGAAAATTGAGAAAGTTGGCCAAATTTGAAAAATTACATGTGGGAAGGCAACAAAGCTGTAATTCTGTGGACTTTTGAGATCAGTTTTCCTTCTCCTAGATGAGCTGCCAACCACAGCTGATGAGCCCCATCTGACTGGAGAAACCGGTATAAAGGCGCCAGTAATCCATCCTTGCTCCTTCTTGTGTCAGCAGTCTGTGAGAACCATAATAGGTGCTAGTTGTTTCCTTATTCAATGGAAAGGTCCAAGACTCAAGATTTAACATTATTTATAAAGTGCACATCAAAACATAAGGTGAAATGTAAACACGAGGAAACCTGCAGATGCTGGAAATTCAAGCTAGCACACACAAAAGTTGCTGGTGAACGCAGCAGGCCAGGCAGCATCTATAGGAAGAGGTACAATCGACGTTTCAGGCTGAGACCCTTCGTCAGGACTGACTGAAAGAAGAGATAGTAAGAGATTTGAAAGTGGGAGGGGGAGGGGGAGATCCAAAATGACAGGAGAAGACATGAGGGGGAGGGATGGAGCTAAGAGCTGGAAAGTTGATTGGCAAAAGGGATTCGAGGCTGGAGAAGGGAGACGATCATGGGACAGGAGGCCTAGGGAGAAAGAAAGGGGGAGGGGAGCACCAGAGGAAGATATGGTGAGAGGGACAAAAAAGAGAGAGAAAGAAAGGGAGACGAAAAATAATAAATAAATAAATAAATGAATGAATGAATGAATGAATGGATGTTTGAATGAATAAATGAATAAATAAATGAATGAATGAATAAATGAATGAATAAATGAATAAATAAATAAAGGATGGGTTAAGAAGGAGAGGAGGGGCATTAATGGAAGTTAGAGAAGTCAATGTTCATGCCATCAGGTTGGAGGCTACCCAGACGGAATATAAGGTTTTATTCCTCCAACCTGAGTGTGGCTTCATCTTTACAGTAGAGGAGGCCATAGATGGACATATCAGAATGGGAATGGGACATGGAATTAAAATGTGTAGCCACTGGGAGATCCTGCTTTCTCTGGTGAAATGTGTTGTTTGCATTAAAACTAACACACCCAAGGGTGCTGGAGAGAGCCTGTAAGTATCACCGTGCAGTCTGACCTCAGCATAGCACATCTACAGTGCTCAGCATAACACAACAAGCAACAAAACACCAACAGCAAAACAAGCTGCTTTCCTCCCTCCCACCCACGCACGTACACAGTTCTCTCAGTTGACTTTGCTGCAAGGAGATTTCAGTCCTTACTTCGACACAAGTTGAGAAGGAAAAGCACTGCAACATTTGTTTTTGCCAGTTAGAATGGAAAAGAGAGCAGCCATTGTAAGGTGAAGGAAAGGTTAGTCCAGAAAATGATCATGTAGGATGTTAATCAAACATGGGTCTCTGCAGTTGTGGAAGCAGTATAATTCTGAGCTTTGAATTATGGTGCTGCATTAAAGGCTGTTTGAAACTCTCTCTGTGAAATTTTAGTATTTTACTGTTAAATAAACAACTAAATTACAATAAAGTTAACATTTTGGTTGTGGTGACTTCTGATTAAGTTAAAAAGAAAGGAGTTCTTCTCATAAATCTTACAAATTCAGTAATGTGACTGAAACAATCTGTCGTGATCTGCACCCAGCTGTATTGGGATCCAAGTGCAGAGGAACAACAGACTCCGATGGAGAGACGGCAGTGGAAGTTTATTCATAAATATTCTGAAAGGACATTGAGTGACACCGCGAGAAATAATCTCCTCAAAACTAGGACCCCGCGATTAGCGCTAACCGGGCATCCGCTTAAATAATACAGGTAACATGGAATCCCTGAGCCTACCAAAATAAACTTAACAAGCTTAAGCGGAAGGTACCAGAAGACCGCGTTACAAGGAGCGAGTCGCTCGAGGAAAATGCAAGGAACTCTGAGCGATTAATGACTGTCGTTAAACAACAGTTAACCGATTCAGGCGCTCTTAGAGCTCAATGCTCTCCGGCGCCCCACACAGGTCAGAAGAGCTGATTACAAAAACAAAGTATTCAATTGTTATCTGCTCTTTATTGTGGTTACAATGCTCTGAAATTCCCTTTTTTTTTGAAACACACCACCAGAGTGATTTTTGAACTAAGCAACCAAAACTTGAGCTTGTATCTTATTCTTATTCAATTCCTTATAGCTCTTGGCTCTCTTAGAACAGGTTAGTAATTTCTCCCCGTTATTGCTAACAGAAACAATTTTCAGTTATTTCCTTTAATCTGCACTTGTTAATCATTTTCTTGCAGGAGAAAGTGGTAGATAAAAGACCATACCTGAAATATTAATAATTCTGCTCTCAGCATGGCTACTGACTGACTTGCTATGTATTTCCCACACTTTCTGCTTTTGTTCCAAGTTTTTACTACCTGTATTTTTTTTTTGCTCAATAAAATGGTTCGCCAAAGTTAAATTGCAGGGTATTATACTTCAGGAGAAATGAAAGAACAGGAAAAAAAATTGGCAATTACAATACATTATCAATATACCAAGCAGCAGATGAATTTCTGGATGGTTTACTGGGGATTTGATTACAATACTTCAAGGATTTTCTTCACTTCTCCCTCAAAATAACCAGGTGAGAATCAGCACTTTCATTTTTGAAGAGAGACCTTAGAGTTTCCTGATATTTTCTTGGGCAGTTCTGACAGTTTTCTGATCGGTATACTGAAAAAAGGTTCAAAACACGAGGAAGTCTGCAAATGCTGGAAATCCAAAGCAACACACACACAAAATGCTGGAGGAATGCAGCAGGTCAGGCAGCATCATTGGAAATTAATAAACAGTTGATGTTTCGGGCCGAGACCCTTCTTCGGGACTGAGAAGGAAGGGGGAAGACCGCAGAATAAAAAAGTAGGGGAAAGGGGAAGGGGGATATCTAGAAGGTGATAGATGGTTGCGAAAGGTAAAGGGCTAGAGAGGAAGGTATCCAACAGGATTGGACAGTGGACCACAGGAGAAATGGAAGGAAGAGGGGACCTGGGGGGAGTGTTAGGCAGCTGAGAAAGGAGAGGAGACCAGAGTGGGGAATAAAGAAAGGGAGAGGAATTTTTTTTTACTGGAAGGAGAAACCAATATTCATGCCAACAAGTTGGAGGGAGCCCAGAAAGAATATAAGGTGTCGCTCCCCCACCCTGAGGGTGGCCTCCGAGGAGGCCATGGACCGACATGTCGGAATGGGAAGGGGAATCAGAATTAAAATGTTGGTCCAACAGGAAGTTTTCACTTTTGGTGGATGGCGCCAAGGAGCTCGACGAAGCGGCCCCCCGCCCCCAATTTGTGACAAGTCTCACCAAGGTAGAGGAGGCCGCACCGGGATCACTGGACACAATAGATGACCCCGGGAGATTCACAGGTGAAGTATTGCCTCACCTGGAAGGACTGCCTGGGGGCCTGAACGGAGGTGAGGGAGCAGTAGCGCCCAGGGCGTTGGCAGGGTTACGACCAGGGATGGAGATTGGTGATTCAAGCTGCTTACAGTAGAGAAGGACCACTTGCCCAGCTTGATGATTTGTCCTTCCATCTATAATGAATCCTATTTGCTTTGAAGAATGCATTATAATCTGTCTGTTATTCCTTACTGTCCTATTGACAACACTCACAATGTAGTTGGCTTTATCTACTAGCAGCCACATTTAAAGGATTATGCATTCTACTTCTGCAAATTTCTATTGCTCCGCCCCCTTCCGCATCCCCCTGTTGTACTTATCTTCATTCACTTTTGCTGGCAAGTCTTCACCCCTTGAGGTTCTCCACGTTAAATTGCATAGGCTATCTATATATGCCGTGGAGCTATTGACATCCTTGCCATTTGGAAAATGTGTGGTTAAGCAGATTATGTTAGCATGATTTCAGTCTGTGACTCCAAATCACCCGTCCCAAACAATCAATAAATTTAGAGTCAGCTTGGGATGCATCAGACTGAGCATCAGACACCAACCCTTACTCAATTTTCAATACTCCGCTTACTTCAATTGCAAATAATTTATCTTCTTTAAACGTGCCTTACAATTTTGCTTCAAGAGTTCAAGCGCAGTAAATTCTCTGTCAGTTTTCTAGACTGCTTGATTACGAATGTTCCTCGAAAGGAGGCAAAATGCTTATTGTCAACACCACAGAACTGATGAAGTTCTTGGCCTGAAACGTTGACTGTTCTTTTCCATAGATGCACAGACAAAAACGTTGGAGGAACTCAGCAGGTCAGGCAGTGTCTATGGAGAAGAGTGAACAGTCAATGTTTTGAGCCGAGACCCTTCTCCAGGACCGAGAAGGAAGGGGAAAGATACCTGAACAAAAAGATGGGGTGGGGGGTGGAAAGAAGCTAGCTGGAAGGTGATGGGTGAAGCCAGCTGGGTGGAAAAGGTCAGGGGCTGGAGAAGAAAGAATCTGATAGGAGAGGAGAGTGGACAATGGGAGAAAGAGAAGGAGGAGGGGACCCAGGAGGAAATAATAGGCAGGTGTGAAGAATTGAAAGGTCAGAATGGGGAATAGAGGAAGGGAGGCAGAATAAGGAGCAAGAGCCCGCTGCCCCAAATGGGGCTTCATTGCTGCGTTTAGATTAACAGCCTTCTCTGTAACTTAAAGGACATTAGAAGGGATGCCTACTCATTCGTTCGTGCTGTGTAATATGACATAGGCAATCATGATCTTTCCATGACCATGATTGTTCTTGGCAAACTTTTCCAGGGAAGTGAGTTTGCCATTACCTTCTTCTGGGCAGTATCTTTGCAAGACAGGTGACCCCAACCATTATCAATACTCTTCAGAGTCTGTCTGCCTGACATCAGTGGCCGCGTAACCAGGGCTTGTGATATGTCCCGGCTGCTCGTACGACCACCCACCTCCTGCTTCCATGGCTTCACATGACCCTGATCGGAGTGGGGGGGGGCTAAGCAGATGTTACACACTGCGCAAGGGTGACCTGCAGGCTAGCGGAGGGAAGGAGTGCCTTACACCTCCTTTAGTAGAGACGTATCTCCACCCCGACACCCATGTCAACTGCTGGTGGAATTTTATCTATTTTGTGAAAGAAGCACTTTGATCTGCCAACAGTTTGTTGCCTTCCAGCAAAAACAGGCGTCCACAACCCAATACTGCCGACTGGCACATTCCAAAGCGCTGTAAAGCCAGCTGATGATGCACCAAAGGTCAGTACCACCTCTGCAAAGGCTTTGTGAGGTGGGACCACAGTCTAAGTCTCGCCATTACTGAGGACTGATGTTCCCTCTAATTTGTAATGACCAGTGTGCACAAAAATCTTCTGCTGTGACATTTTTTGCCCAGTGACAACAACATGCGCGCAGTGAATTTTTAAGTGGAAGTAAACCCGAAGCTATCCTAAGCATAATAAATTACCAAGTCCAGTTTGTTGTTCATTGTTTAAAAGAAATAAAATAATATACACCAATGAGTCTTATTTCTCATATACTGTACAACAGCATGTAACAATATCAGTCTTTTCACATGTTATTGAGGTTGTTTGAAATGGTCAAACAAAACTGATGCAATTACAAAGCTAATTGACACAGTCCGGATCAGAAACCGGAAAAGGGAATGCGATTGTGTACGATTGTGAAATATACTTAACACGCCATCGAGGTAGAAGGTGACAACCATTCGTGCGCAGTTTAAAGTCCTTTGTGCGCTAGCAGCAAAAGTTGCGTGCGCGCACACGGGCGTACCGTACGGGGAACATTACTGAAGACTGAGGAGATGTACGGCCTCTCATACGCTTCGCAGGAATATTCAGAAGGGAACGTGAATGACATTGATGCATTGTAAGAAAATGTATTGAATGGATAGTACAATGACTGTAGAGAAAGGTTGTGCCCAACTTGCCTGAGAAACTCAGCAGGTCAGTTAGCACCTATGGAGGAGAATACACAGTTGATGATTCTCCAACAGGGCTGGAAAGGCAGGGAGCGAGAGCCACAATAAGGAGGTGGTGTGGGGAGGGGACGAAGTACAATCTGATAGGAGAGGGGGAAGATGAGTAGGTGAGAGAGGGGTTTGAAGTAAGAAACTGGAAGGAGATCAGACCTTGTGGAGCATCGGGTGACGACCTTGCCATTCGTTTAGCACTTTTGTCTGCTTTTTATGAGCTTGACGCTCAACCCACCACGGATGGAAAGCGTGCAAGGAGCTGGCCGGATTTGAACCTGGTACCTCTCACCTCAAAGCCCAATGAGGATGCCACTACACCACTGGCCAGCTAAGGAAGGAGGTAGGTTGAAGAGGTAAAGAGCTGAAGAGGAAGGAATCTAACAGGAGAGGAGAGTAGACCATGGAAGAAAGGGAAGGCGAAGGCAAACCAGAGGGAGGTGATGGGCAGGAGAGCAGAGAGAAAGGATGAGAGAATAACCAGAATGGTTAAAGAGGTAAGAAAGAAGGGTGTAGAAATTACCAGTAGGTAGAGAAATCAATGTTCACGCCATCAGCTTGGAGGATACCCAGATGGAATATGAGGTGTTGCTCCTCCAATCTGAGCCTGTCCTGAGAGAGCCAGTCTGAGATACCAAAGTTCTGGGTTATGGACTGTAGTTTTGATTGGGGTGTCTTGGGGGGGGGGGGCTTCTGCCTTTGCTTGCATGGTAGGGGTGGGTGGGTGTTCAGTGCTTCTGCTGGTGGAAGTGGGAGGGTCAATGCTTTTACTGCCGTTTGTGTGAAGGGAGAGGGAAGGGGAGGGCTTTGATGTTTCCATCTTTCATTCTATGGGGTTCTTGTTTTGAAAAAGGTTCAAAACGGTTCAAAGGTTCAAAGATTCATTTTGTTGTCAAAGTACGCATGTACGATACAACTGTGATATTTGCCTTCTTCAGATAGCCGTAAAGCACAGAAAGAGCATGGAGTTGATGAAAGAAAAGACATCAACCCCCTGCTCCCGGCATGAAAAAGGAAATCGACAAAGCTCGTAGACCCCAAAAATCCCCCCTCCCCCGCAGCAAAAAAGCAGCGACAGTAACAATCCCCGCCCCCGTCACTTGCAGAAAATAACAGTGCCCAACCCCATCACTTTCAGAAGAAAACAGAGACAATAACAGTCCTCGACCCCGTCACTCGCTGAGACAATCAGCATGGATATCTGTGAAGAGTAGGAATTTCAGATCGTATACTGTGTGCATTCTCTGGTACTAAAATGAACCTTTGAACCTTACCACGTTATTACGGGGCCGAGATGTCAGAATGGGAATGGGAAGTTGAATGGTAAGATGTGCCCTGATTGTATTTACTATGTTTATAGGTGGATATTAAGAATAAATCATATTTTTGAAAAATAATAGAGAAACAGTTTGACTCTTTTAAGCAACATTTAAGCAGTTTTATAGTCCTGACAAAAGAATTCCAAACTTCATTTCATTGAGCGGATCTGAATTCATGTCAGTAATCCAGGTTTTTGTATTATTTATCCACTAACAACTAAGATAATATGTCCCTGAGGTGGAATGTGCCAAGTGACAGCTTTAACAAATGACAAAACAGATGAAGTTAGCAGACATTATTTATTTATTTATTTTATTGTTTGATAATAGGCCCTTCTGGCCCAGCAATCCCCAATTTTTAACCCTATTCTAATCACGGGACAATTTACAATGACCTTCCAACCAATACGTCTTTGGACTGTGGGAGGAAACCCACACGGTCACGGGAAGAACGTACAAACTCCAGACAGGCGGCAGTGGGAATTGAACCCGGGTCACCCTGTATGATAAAGCGTTGTGCTAATCACTATGCTACCGTGCAGTATTCCTACTCTTAGTTCAGGGTCCAAGCGACCTGCTACACACACCACTCGCTTTCAGGTTGAACTTTGGATGTCACATTTGATTCTTACAAAGTCAGCCAGTATGGTTGAAAAGCAAATTAAGTCATTGTGATGATTAATGATCCATGCCCTAACTTGTTAACTTCCACTTGCAACCAATCTGATAGCAGGCACTCACCCAGTGTTCACTCCGTGACCTCTGACTAAGTACAGGCTCTTTACGGGACTGCCGCAAGGCTTGAATACAGTGAGCGCAGCAAATTAAGAGTCCGCAAAGAGAGTCAATTTTCATCACAGCTGCACATTGGAGCTTAGAAATTTGCTCACACCAATCAAAAAATGATGTATAATTGAAAATTAGCAGAACGACTCTGTGCATGTTTCTGGGTGTCGGGTTGCCTGTTGGGCAATTTAATTCCTGGCTTTTTGCCGTGACCTTTGCAGTTTTATTTTCAGGGTTTTTTCCCCATTAACGTCCTCAAGTGCAACAAGCAGAATTCATTTGCATTTAAATATTCAACTTCACCATCTGAGAAGCAACTATTTTTAATTTACGGCACAACAGCCAGGTTTTACAAACTCAACCCCTAAAATATGACGAGTCAGCAATCAGACGGGATTCTTTGTCCTCACAAGGCTCGGTGATCTCCTGCAACTCCCAATACCGCCTGCAATGTGTCCTGCAACACGTTTTCATTAAGGTCATAATTACTTCCAGGATTATTCCGGGCTGCTTCATCTCAGTTCACAGCTCCCTTTTGTATGAGGGAAATCATCCCAGCCTTGCCCCCTTGGAGAGGAGACTTTATCTCCTTTTCTTTCAGACCGCAGGAGAAGTTTGAGTAAGCACAGGCAATTGTTGTTATTGCAGACCTCCCCAATGTACGGGGGAAGAAAGGAAGGTCCTGGAAGGTTTTGAGGGCTCCATGTCTCTCCTCACTGGGTAAAAGCAAATGAAGGGTCCAATGACTCTTCTCTCCACATAGAAGTTCAAAGTACATTTATTATCAAAGGTATGTATACATTATACAACCCTGAGATTTAGACCATAAGCTGTAGGAGCAAAATTAGGCCATTCAGCCCATCGAGTCTGCTCCACTAATCCATCATGGCTGATCCCGGATCTCACTGAACCGCATACACCTGCCTTCTCGCCATATCCTTTGATGCCCTGGCCGATCAGGAAACGATCAACTTCCGCCTTAAATATACCCACAGACTTGGCCTCCACCACAGTCTATGGCAGAGCATTCCACAGATTCACTACACCCTGGCTAAAAATATTCCTCCTTACTTCTGCTCTAAAAGGTCGCCCCTCAATTCTGAAGCTGTGCCCTCTAGTTCTGGATACCCCCACCAGAGGAAACATCCTCTCTACATCCACCCTATCTAGTCCTTTCAACATTCGGTAGGTTTAAATGAGATCCTGCCTTACTGGCAGCCACAAAAAAAGGGAAACCAAAAAGAACCCATTAAAAAGGGCCGTCAAGAACCCAATGTGCAGAGAGAGCAAAAACCAAACCGTGCAAACAATAAAAGTGAGCAAGTAGTATTTAGAACGAAAGTGAGTCCACAGACACGGAGCCCGGAGCAGCCGGAACAGGCCCCAGCCTCAGGCTCAGTTCAGCGCAAAGCCGAGTAAATGTTGTGGAGCCCTCAGACACAGAGCACAGAGCAGCTGGAGTAGGCCACAAACGTGAAGCCCAAAGCAGGCCACAACCTCAGGCTCAGCTGAGCACAGAGCCGAGTAAACGTTGCAGAGCCCACAAACACAAGGTCCAGAGCAGACAGGGCAAATACAAAAATAAAAAGAAAGAATAATAATAAATAAGTAAGCAGTGAATATAGAAAACATGGGATGAAGAGTCCTTGAAAGTGAGTCCAGTGGTTATGGGAACAGTTCAGTGATAGAGGCAAGTGAAGTTGAGTGAAGTTATCCCCTTTGTTTCAAGAACCTGATGGCTGAGAGGTAATAACTGCTCCTGAACCTGGTGGGTGAGAATCCTAACAAACACCTACAGATGTACTGTTGAAACTGTCTTTGCTGGTTGCATCATGGTCTGGTACTGCTATCTGAAAGGACAGGAATGCACAAAGCTACACAGAGTACTGCACTCTACCCTATATATCACATACCTTTGGTAGTATCTACAGGAGGTGCTTCCTCAAGGAGGGAACATCTATCATCAAAGATCTCCCCCATCTTTTTGCAGCTATCATCAGGCAGGAGGTAGAGAAGCTTGAAGCATCACACCACCAGCTTCAACAATGGCTACTTCCCTTCAACTGTTCAGTTCTTGAACCAACCAGCAACACCCTAATTGCTGCATTTTAGCAACACTACAACCATTTTGACCAGCTTGCACTAAAATTGACTTTTTATTTGTGTTTTATTGTAAATATTATGTATAATTTGACTAATTTATGTATTTCTTGCTGCCTAGACGACGCTCAGTGCCTGTGATGCTGTTGCGAGAACGTTCTCCATTACTCCTGTGCACACAAGGACTTGCGCATGTGACAATAAATTTGACTCTGACTTCGACTTTGAAACAGAGATAAGAAAATTTGCATTTAATGGAACAAAAAATAAGGAGCGTGAAATTAATTATAGGCTGTTACTCCCCTTCCAGAATTTTGAAGTCTCTTTTCAACAACTCTTTCAAACTGATTGAAGAATTTCATGTAAAACTTCAGAAAACCCACTTCCTATGATGTTAGTCCTCAGTGCAATCTGCCAAGTAAATTTCAAAAGCACAGTCTTATCATCTGCTCACAGTGTGTGCCAGGCCTATGGACCAATTCCAATATTTGCTGTTCAGTTGATTCCGCTTTGCTTTTCATTCTAATTATAATTTGCCAGAGATGAACAGGACAGGGCACACACATATAAATGCTGGAGGAACTCAGCAAGTCAGACCCCTGGGTCCCCTCCTCCTGCTCTTTTCCTTTGGTCCACTTTCCTCTCCTATCAGATTCCTTCTTCTCCAATTCTTGACCTTGTCCACCCACCCAGTTTCACCAATCACCTTCCAGCTGGTCTCTGCCCCTCTCCCCACCTTCTTATTCAGGCACCTTTCCCCCTTCCCTCTCAGTCCTGATGAAGCGTCTCAGCCCGAAATGTCGACTGTTTATTCATTTTCGCAGACGCTACCTGACCTGCTGAGTTCATCCAGCATCTTGTCTGTGTTGCTCTTTATCCATTCGGGTCAAAATGAACTTCAAATCCGTACCAACATCATTGGTCCTTAATATCCCTTGAAATAGTGCAGCCTGCACTCGTTCAGGGCTATTAGGAATAGACAGTAATGGACAAAGGAGACCACTGGCATGAATACAAAAAAACTGAAGGATAAACCAAAGCTCTTCCCTGTGCTGTTACATATTAAAGGCTCTCTGAAGACTGAATGAGGTTTTCACTTCTTGATTGAAACCAAGGAGGCTTAAAATAAAAATGCAACCACAAGACATTCAAAATTCAAGATTCAAGATGAAACATGGTTTATTGGTTTTCTTTAGTACAGGAGTGGGTAGTGTCCTGGTTCACATCTTCACTGTTATGCTGTAGGTACTTCATTTAGCAGCTCTGTAAGAGCGGTCTGTTCTGCTTTCAGCCTGTTTGGGTTAAAGATAAGGGATGATGTGGAATGTGTGCCATCCAATTAGCGGGACATTTTCTTGGTAAGGGACAATGAGGTTGGTCTTGGGCTGGTGTTTGGCAGGAGATGGAGAGAGAAGATGCTGGCGAGAACTGGTTGTAGCATTCGATATTTGAGATGGATCGCGAGCGACGTTCGGAAGGTGGTGTGTGCTTTTACACTGACCGAGGGCCCAGTCAAGATTCATAAATACAATTCCTTTAATTGTATGCAGTGTGCTGTCCGTTATTTCGTGGCACTGATTTGTAGCAGGGTAGCAAATTACACAGCATCCACACAAACCGGGGTCTGGGGAGGGTTGAGCCGTCTCAATCTCACAAGTTTGGCGGGACTTGGGAGTGTCTTCCCTGGACTTATGCAGCCGAGGAAACCAGGGTGTTTCAAGTGTAAAAGAAAATTAAATGGTTGTTAGTCCGGATTCAATGTAGCATAAAAAAAGCACAATAAGCATAAACAAATCAACAGTAAAATCAAAAAACATAAATATAGAAGTAATCATATAAAACATAATGTATACAGAACTGCTCTATACATAGTCTGATTGTATGTACATAAAATGACATGCATGTGATGTGCATGTGTTACGAGGAAGCAGGTTCATGGGATTAGTGAGACAGAAGACACTGATTTGACCATTTGAACATTTGACCAAATTTTTAAACCACTCTAAGTTCCAAAAGGTATGATACTAACATTCACTTCAGACTCAACAGGGTCCTCAGTAAGTCTCCCCAAGTTGCACAACTATAAAACTAAAATTCAATGAACAGATGCTAAGCTAAGCTTGCGCGTGGGCCCTCCTGTACCTGCAACTGACTTTCCAAATGGGTCTTCAGCACGGTCTTGACCTCATGGTGAAAATGAGCCCCTGGAGTCAAAGGAAAGCCCGCCAGTCTCTTGCATGTGCTATACTTATACCCCCGAGGCGCCCGAAACCAGACACCGGTCCCGTGGCGCTCAAGGCAACCAATGGGAAAGAGGCTTCTGCATCCTTCAAACGGGCCAATCAACAACCAACGTGGCAGAAGCAGCTTCCGACTGACAAGTAAGTTAACCATTCACATTGCAGCAGGTGGTGGTGATGGGTGGGATAATGGGTGGAGGTGTGCCTGACATCATCCAGTGTGGAGGCTGGCGGATGAAAGAATATCACCGCAGCGGGTCGGGGTTCTCTGGCTGTGAGCTGCTGCACAAACTTCCCGCTGGTAAGTACACCAATCCGGAAAGGTGCTGTGAATTTACACACGGTGAGTAAGCGGCATTCTGTTCAGCAAGCGCTTGTTCTCAAGGGGGGAGTCCAAGGAGCATACTTTTTTTTTTGCACAGGTAGACGTGACGTGAGCCAAAAGTTTAAGCGTAGGGCAGTCTATTATGATGATTTGTCCACTGGAATTCAAGGGCAACCAGTATCGTACTCCAAATCAGTTGTGTCTGAAATCCCAAACACCTCACTCTGCCACTCACGGCTTAACACGTGCTGTCTAGAAAGGAGCAATAAAAATATATAGATGTGCTCAGCATATATCTTAGGGCAATATTTGGCAAAGGTCAGGGAACTGATACAGTGTACAGTAATGCTACAAGAGACAAAGCTGCTGCCACAGTTCTGCTCAGAGATAATTATTGAAATGACTGTATTTATTGTCTTGTAGAACAGGGATTGTTGCTCACCATAGTCCCCAGTACGTACGTCTTTAACCTCTCACTGACGTATGCTGAAGTTTATTTACTTAGTTATTGCAATACTGAAATATCAAAATAGTCCCTTCTGGACTTCGAGCCACATCACCCAGCTTCCCCTGATTTAATCCTAGACTAATCCATGGACAACTTGCCATGACCAACTAATCTACAAACCAGACACGAGGAAATCTGCAGATGCTGGAAATTCAAGCAACACACATAAAAAAAATGCTGGTGAACGCAGCAGGCCAGGCAGCATCTATAGGAAGAGGTACAGTCGACGTTTCGGGCCGAGACCCTTCGTCAGGACTAACTGAAAGAAGAGATAGTAAGAGATTTGAAAGTGGGAGGGGGAGGGGGAGATCTAAAATGATAGGAGAAGACAGGAGGGGGAGGGATGGAGCTAAGAGCCTCGTGTCCCTTTTGCCAATCACCTGTCCAGCTCTTAGCTCCATCCCTCCCCCTCCCACTTTCAAATCTCTTACTATCTCTTCTTTCAGTTAGTCCTGACAAAGGGTCTCGGCCCGAAACGTCGACTGTACCTCTTCCTATAGATGCTGCCTGGCCTGCTGCGTTCATCAGCATTTTTTATGAATCTACAAACCAGTACATCTTTGGACTGTGGGAGGAAACTGGAGCACCTGGAGGAAACCCACAGGTTACGGGGTGAACATACAAACTCCTTACAGACGGCGGCAGGAATTGAACCTGGGTCTGCTGTAATGTAAAGTGCTGTGGTGCCATTGCAGTGATGTAATTTAGACTATAAGGAGCAGAACGAGGCCATTCGGCCCATCAGCTCTGCTCCACCATTTCATCATGGCTGGTTCATTTTCCCTCTCAACTCATAATCTGGTAATGATGGCAACTTCAGTTTCTCAACCTCTCCATTCCGTGAAAGCAAGAAAGGTTAATAACTTTACACTCTCTTATAGTATGTTGTTCCAGAAGTTAAAATATCGATCTTGCTTTACAGCTTACAAATGAGGTGATATTATTCTCATCAAAGTATGTATATGCCACCATATTCTATCCTGAGATTTGTTTTCTTGCAGGCATTCACCGTAGAACAAAGAAATAGAATAGAATCAATGAAAAACGACACACAAAGACTGACAAGTAATCAATGTGCAAAAGAAGATAATTCCAGTAAGATGGCAGGGCACTCTGATGCGACGACTTCTACATGGCCGACTAAGTGAGTTATTGTTTTCCTTAAGCATATTTTTTAACAATTGCAAGGCCCTGAAATTAAAGTACTGCAGGTCTACTCCAGCAGCGGGTTGCTCGTTGGCAGAGAAACTGGACTTGGTGAAGACCGCACTGCTGCCTGCTGCAGAGATGCATCAGAGCTGGTGCACGAAGGCGGTGAGCAGGCTAGCAGTGATAGATTGCCTTTGCTTGTCACTGCAAGACCCTGTTGGACATTGGCGGTGCGGAATGCCGCAAGTCCGGTTCACGAGTCCATTGGCGAATGGCGGGGGAGCTGCGTGGCCTTGCTTGTAGCAAGGACTAGGCCTCAAGCCGCAGCGTCACTTGTTTGCAGCTGTCCAAGAGAGAGGGATCAAGTCAGCGCCAGAGGCGTCAGCGCTGTTCTCCAGGGGTTGCTTTGCAGAAGACAAGCCATATTGTGTTCAACTTCAGAATGCCGCAACATTCATGGACTCAGGAATACATTTCTTTATGAGACTGTACTTTACTGCTATCCTATATGTGCTATATGTGCCTTGTGCGGTGAATGAGTGTTGGTATTGCATTTTTTTTTTAGATTAGATTATGAGGACACGCAGTCCTCTTTTATTGTCATTTAGTAATGCATGCATTAAGAAATGATACAATATTTCCTCCGGTGTGATATCACAGAAACACAGGACAGACCAAGACTGAAAAACTGACAAAAACCACATAATTATAACATATAGTTACAACAGTGCAACAATACCATAACTTGATGAAGAACAGGCCATGGGCACAGTAAAAACGTTCAAAGTCTCTCGAAAGTCCCACATCTCACGCAGACAGGAGAAGGAACAAAACTCTCCCTGCCATGCCCGACCACAGTCCAACTCTGAGTCGTCTGAAAACTTCGAGCCTCCGACCAGCTCTCCGACACCGAGTACCGAGCACCATCTCTATTCGAACACTTCGACCCCAGCCTCGGTCGCCAGCAGCAGGCAAAGCCAGGGATTTTGGGGCCTTCCCTCCGGAGATTCTCGATCGCGCAGTAACAACGGCAGCGAACCGGCGTTTCAGAAATTTCTCCAGATGTTCCTCTGTGCTTTCACGTCTGTCTCCATCAAATCAGAATTGTCCACGGCCCCTATTTAACAGAAACGATATCATTTCACTGGAGATCTGCACGCGCTGCGTCGCGCCGCCATCTTCTCCTCCCACCAGATTTTGCACCTTGGCCCTGGAGTAACACTGTTTCATTTGGCCGTGTTCATGTATGGTTCAATGACAAATAAACTTAAACTCGAACTTGATTTGTGCAAATACAATAATTAAAATAAAAAAACAAAATAAATAGATGAATTTAAAAAAATACCGGGAACATGACTTGTAGAATCCTTGAAAATGAGACCATAGGTAGTAGAATCAGTTCAGCGTTGAGGTGAGTGAAGTTATCCACTTTGGTTCAGGAAGGGTAGTAACTGTTTCTGAACCTGGTGAGTGGGACCTAAGGCTCCCGTACCTCCTTCCCAATGGCAGTAGCGAGGAAAGAGCATAGCTTGGATGGCGAGGGAGTCCGAGATGATGGATTTTGCTTTCTTGCGACAGGGTTCCTGATAGACGTGCTCAATGGTGGGGAGGGATTTGCCTCTGATGGTCTGGGCTGTGTCTACCAGTTTTTGTAGGTTGCTCTGTTCTTTGTCCAGGTTGTGCAGGTGAACAATTGAGTCTCTCCTAAAATTCTGTTCATGCAAAATCCTCAAACTAATCAAAGAGTAGAAGTAAGTAATTTGCAGATTGTTGTCAGATTGTACAGAAGGGTTCATTGCAACAGACAGCGGTACTGGAAATTACAGAGCTGGTGCAATGAGGCACAGCTGCTCTAAATGGAAGTTTATGCAAATATCATGGTATGAGAGGCAGAAATTAACAGCTACTAGTCTCGCTGCTGAAACTATTTAAATTCTCATTTGAGCACTGACGAAGTAATCTGACCTGGTCTTTCATTACAAAATTTCTTCAGTTTTGGGATTTTGTAATTGCAAACAAAATGGGAGAGGAGAGAATCTCTGCCCTGATCTCCCTTCCTTGACTCAGTGTGACACAGGAAGCACGTTTAAATGAAGCAGGATGATACGGGCAAGTGGTCCCTGTGGGTTCTCTGCATTTCATACGTAACCAGTTGTTGATCCTCTGTGTTTGAACAAGATTGCCTCTTTTCGATTCAAACAGCCTTATCAATTTCAGCCTTCACAGCTGAACACCCAGAACCGCTGAATGTTAATTACATAGATTTACTAATTTCTGAGTTGAGAACTTTCTTCTTATCCTGATCTCAAATGGTTGACCCCTTATTCTGAGTTTTTACCTCCTTACCTTCCTGAGGTTTTACCTTGTCAATCATCATTGTTTTGATGGTGTGTACGGGGTGTCCAGGGAGGAGCAGTAGGTTTAGTGAAGGTGCCTTGTCGTGTCTAATCTGGGGCAGCTCGCTCACCTTTGGTTCCCACAGGATACTCAGCTCTCACCTGTGACTCCAAGTGGCTGTTTGAATGCGACAGCGGCCACACCTCAGCATACCGCTTCGACAGGTGGGCTAAACCTGGTGAGGGTAGCTGACGGGCCTCAAACCCTGGTGAGATGGGATTCGATGCCCCAGCATTCGAAGTCAGCTCCAGCGGACCGGATGGATGAGATCTACAGTGAGATCCAATGGCCAGGAAGATGGTTCTGCAACACTCCATTGTGAGCAAAAGGCATGACAAGGCAGAGAAGAAGTCATAGTCAACCACAGCAACTAAGGAAGACCCCAGGGGTGATGAGCACTTGTACCACTGGACCTCGACCTCTGAGGTCAAGAGAGTGGAGCCACCCCAGTGCAACAGCTTTTCCACTTTAAAAGCCCTCTGGCGCAGGTTTCCTGTCATCGTCAGATATGAGGAACAACCAACATCACTGTTTCAATGACAGACACAGACTGCTGGAGGAACCCAACAGGCCAGGCAGCCTCCATGGACAAGTGTGAACAGCCGACGTTTCGGGCCGAGACCCTACAAGGCCCCGGAGAGCTTCCTGACCGGTGGCATCACGGCCTGGCGTTAAGCCACAGTATCAAAGGAGGCTGCAGAGGGTCATAGATTCAGCTAGCTCCATCACAGGCACAGGCCTCACCGACACCGAGAACACCTTCGAAAGGCAACACCGCAAGAGGGTGGCTTCCATCACTAGGGGCGCTCACGACCCAGGGCATAGCCTCTTCTCCTTACTACTGGGGTCATGGAGAAGGTACAGGAGCCTGAAGGAGCATGTTCAATGCTTCTTCCCCTCCACCGTAAGTTTCTCAATGGTAATGAGCACTTTCATCCTCACAACTCACCTTTTGTACTATTTATTTATTTGTTGTTTTATTTATTTGTTTACCTTTATTGTAATTTATGGTAATTTTTTTTGCTTCCCTCCTTACTGCTGCCAGAAACATGGCAAATTCAACAACATGCCAGTGATAATAAGCCCGATTCTAACTAAGCCCACAATTCGGTTTCCGAGCATCCTGCGGTACTATGATTAGATCAAAAAATAGTTAATATGATTTCCTCTGGATTTTTTAGTACTGTGTGGATAAAATTGAGGACGTGGAGGATGAAATGATGCAGAGCATGTAAACTAGCAAACGACAATTATCATGAACCAGAGAGATCCCACTTGGAATTTTCTCCTGACACCATGATGGCAGCGTGCCATCTGCTGAAAGCTAACTCAGAGCCACCTCGCCAGGGGCTCTCTCGAGCCCTGCTCTGTGAAGGTGACAACAGCACGGAACTGTTACGTGCAATGATGCTCTCCGGACAGCCTCTGGAGACATTTGTCAGTCAATAGCTCTGCACTGCATTAAACATGTCACAGATGCCTTGTTAGACGCATTGTTGACTTCATTCATTCCCAAATGGATGCAACAAAGCAGAGAGAAGGACAGGAAGACTGAGACATCAGCTGCTTTATAAAAACCAGTTTCCATACTAATGACAGGTACTCGTCATTCTCTCCTCATCTGAAAATCCCTTCGACTGAAAGGGTTTATTTCTGAACTTCAGAGAGTTATTGAGTTATACAGCAGAGAAACAAACTGTTCAGCCCAATCCAGACATGCCTGTCTATCCAGGCTCGTCCAATTTGCACGTATTTGGCTCTTATCCCCTAAAACCAAGGGTTCCCAACCCTTTTAATGTCATGGACCAATGCCATTAAGCAAGGTGTCCGTGGACCCCAGATTGGGAACCACTACTACACCCTTGCTATCTACGTACCTGTCCAAATGTCTTTTGAACATTGTAACTCTTCAGCTTCCTGTGGCAGTTCATTCCATACACTCTCCACCCTCTGTGTGAAATAGTTTCCCCTTTTAAATCTGACCTCCCTTAATTTACATTTGTGTTTTAAACGCCCACTCCATGGGAAAAAATGCAATCATTCACCTTATCTGTTCCCCTCATGATTTCGTATACCTCTTTAAGTTCACCCCTCAGCCCCGCACACTCGAGGAGAAAGGGAAAATCCCAATCTATCCAGCATCTCCTCATAGCTCAAGGTCTCCAGTCCTGCTAACATTCCCACGAATCTTTTTTGCATCATTTCCTAGCTTAATGATATCCTTCATATATCCTTCTCTTCATATACAGAAGAGAAGAGAAGATGGCGGCGTGACGCAGCACGCAGCGGCCACTCCGGTGATGAGTATCTGTTGTTTGGATTTGTGGATTTGTGGAATTCGTTGCCACATACAGCTGTGGAGGCCCGATCATTGAGGGTGTTTAAGGAGGAGATTGACAGGTATCTAATTAGTCAGGGTATCAAGGGATATGGGGAAAAAGCCGGAAATTGGAACTAGATGGGTAAATAGTTTAGCTCATGAGGGAGCTGCGGAGCAGACTCGATGGGCTGAATGGCCTACTTCTGCTCCTTTGTCTTGTGATCTTGTGATCTTGTGATTTGTCAAGTAGGATGCCGTGTACAATCCTGATTTGATGGAGACGGACATGAGAAGCACAGAGGAACATCTGGAGAAACTTCTGAAATGCCTGTTTCGCTGCCGCTGCTACTGTGCAATCCAGAATCTCCGGAGGGGAAGGCCCCGAATCCTCGGCTTTGCCTGTTGCTGGCAGCTGGGGCCCGCAGAGATGGTGCTTGGTGCTCGGTGTCGGAGGGCTGGTCGGAGGCTTGAAGTTTTCGGGTGGACTCAGAGTCCGACTGTGGTCGGGTGTTTCCAGGATGCTGCATCAGCAAGTTTGCAGCGCTGGAGGTTCATGGCAGGGAGAGTTTTCTTCCTTCTACCGCCTGTGTGAGATGATGGGGATATCAGGACTTTGAGACTTTTTTTACTGTGCCCATGGTCTGCTCTTTATCAAATTACGGTACTTCTCTAACTTCCGCTAAGGCCCCACCTCCCCCTCGTACCCCATCTGTTACTCATTTTTATGCACACATTCTTTCTCTCACTCTCCTTTTTCTCCCTCTGTCCCTCTGAATATACCTCTTGCCCATCCTCTGGGTCACCCCCCCCCCGTCTTTCTTCCCGGACCTCCTGTCCCATGATCCTCTCGTATCCCCTTTTGCCAATCACCTGTCCAGCTCTCGGCTCTATCCCTCCCCCTCCTGTCTTCTCCTATCATTTTGGATCTCCCCCTCCCCCTCCAACTTTCAAATCCCTTACTCACTCTTCCTTCAGTTAGTCCTGACGAAGGGTCTCGGCCTGAAACGTCGACTGCACCTCTTCCTATAGATGCTGCTTGGCCTGCTGCGTTCACCAGCAACTTTGATGTATGTTGCTATAATTATGTGGTTTTTGTCAGTTTTAGTCTTGGTCTGTCTTGTGTTTCTGTGATATCATACTGGAGGAACATTGTATCATTTCTTAATGCATGCATTTCTAAATCACAATAAACGAGGACTGAGTGTCCTCATAATCTAATCTAATCTAATCTAATATCTAGGTGTCCAGAACTACACACAAATCCCGCAGTGTTCCGACCACCAACTTGCGCAGTTGCAACACGATGTCCCAACTCCCGTAGCGACTGATGAATGCAAGTGTGTCAAATGCCTCCTTCACCTGTGTTGCCACTTTCAAGGATCTGTGTAACAGTACCCCGCGGTTTCCCTTGGAGCCTGACCACTTACTGTACAAGTCCTGCTCTGATATCGCACCCCTCACTTAAATTCCATCAGAACTAGGGTTAGCATCGCCGGCAAATGTTGTGAAATTTGTTGTGCTGCAGCAGCAATACATCACAATACATAATAATAAAAACTATAAATTGCAATAAGAAATATATATACATGATTAAATAAGTCAGGCAAAAAGAGAGAGCAGGAATACTGAAAAAGCAGTCACTGAAGTTCAAGGGTTCATTGGCCATTCAGAATTCTGATGGTGGAGGGAAAGAAGCTGTTTCTGAATCATTGGGTCTCAGGCTGCTGTACCTCCTCCTTGATGGTAGCAATGAGAAGAGGGCATGACCTGGGTGATAGGGGTCCCTAATGATGGATGCTGCCTTTTTTGAAGATGTCCTGGATGTTGGGGAGGCTGGTGCCCAGGATGGAGCTGGCTGAGTTTACAACATAACCAGGACTTGTGATATGCGCCATATGCTCATATGGCTATCGACTGCCTGCTGCCATGGCCCCGTGTGACCCTGATTGGAGGGGTTAAGTAGGTGCTACACCTTGCCCAAGGATGATCTGCAGGCTAGCAGAGGGAAGGAGCACCTCACACCTCCTTTGGTAGAGACGTATCTCCACCCCTCCTCCCAAGTTATATATACAACATATTACAGTGAAAGAAACAGGCTAAGAACTCAAAGTATATCTTTTTTTCATTTTATTTCTAAGATTATTTTACCCTCTTGAGAGACGGTAGAGCTTGCTGCTCTGTTAATCTCTCCTACTTATTTGTTACTTACCTGCTCTCTGCTATGTCTGCTGGGGTTTAGGGCAGCAACAAATATCCTCCATCTCTGACGATTTTGAGGGCTTCCATCAAAATGCCTGTAGTTTCCCAACGGTTTTCACCACTGTCAGTCATACAGATCCCTGGTGGAGACTCAGGAATACTGTCGCACTCAGGTGTAGAAGGATTCTTCATTGCTGTTTCCGTAACAGTTTTGTTTTACCAGTCAGGGTTGATAGCCCTGAGCTGAACCCCTGAATCTGACGGACTGGTGGACCACTCTTGGTCCAGCCTCTAACCTTTAACCTACTTAGCATGACCCTACCAAGAGCCAAATCATAAAGCCCTGACTCCAGCCAAAATAGCTCTCTGGGACATTGAGGCACGCAAGTCTCCAAAACCTCGACAAGGTTGTGGTCCTCTTGGAGGAGTTGCTTTATTACTTTGACGATATTATTTCCTAAACTCCTCTAGCTTTATAGTGCTCTTGATTACCTGAGGAGATAAATTATCTTGAATGAATGGTACCCCTGCCAACCAAATAGCTCACAATTGCATGTTCATCCAAAAGTTGTTTTGAGATACTTAGGTGCAGCAAGCTCTTAAATCCAGATCTGATCTCAAACACAGGAGATTCTACAGATGCTAAAAATCCATAGCAACACATTCAAAATGCTGGAGGAATTCAGCAAGTAAAGCAGCATCTATAGAGAAGAATAAATAGTCAAATTTTTGGGCCAAGACTCTTCATTAATACTGGAAAAGAAGGGGGAAACCAAAATGAGAAACCTCTGTCTTCTTCCTACTTACTTTGCAGTCTGAAACATCTGCTTATTCCTCTCCACTAAGCTTCATTCTAGACTGAAGATGTGTTTTCAAATCCCAGGACTAATAAATGAGGTTTAATGAAGCTTTGGACAATTCCAGAATCATTGTGGAATAAACCATTGAGACTTCCAAGTGTCGGAGACTAACATCTTGTTTGTTCAGGGCTGTGTCATCATAGTTGTTAATTCATTGGACCAGTATTGAGGGGCCTGTGTTATTAATCCGGAGATGTAAATTTCCCTCCCTCTAGAGCAGAAGGAGAGTTAAATTCTATTAATTTAATACAGTCAAAATGAGATTATCCATTGAATAATGATGAACAAAATCCCAGCTCACTCATTACTGCTTACCAGGTGAGGAGACCTCAGCAAGTTCGACCCTTTGTGTCTCCAACTCTACCGATCTTCCAAAAAGTGTTTCAAATCCAGAGTTAGCACTGTACTGCCCCTCTGGGTAGGGGAGTGGAGGCAGGACACCTGTTCCAGCCACATCATGTGCTCAGATCTATGTCTCACCCCAGCCTGACAGACCCTTAGAGCTAATCCTTATCCCAGAATAATTGGAGATAGATAATAATTGGTGCTTTGGCAACAGTGTACCCATCCAGATGAAAAATAATACAGCCTCAGAAAAAAGAACGTGGATCTTGACACCCCATTGACTGCACCATATGTCATTTATTTGAGGGTATGCAAAGACCATGTTAAGAAATATTCTGGAGCGATGTGGATGTAGCAGATATTAATTCAAACAAGAAACAGTCCTCAGTTCTTAATGTAAATGTAAATAAGTTTAGGAAGCTAGCAATTAGCCTTCAACTCTTATTGTAGGTTGCAAGCAGCAAATTCAATTAAAACTGGCCCACAGTCTCTGAGATTGCACTTGCAACAGCCCATCATTAAGACAACGGGGATGTGTTAATTGGCTTGCACCAAACTAGGCATCATGGTTAAGTTATTTGCACCATAGTGACTTGAGTTCAAGCTGGCAAGCCAGACGGATGTTGTCACTAGACATGTTAAGCATGGTCACTGGTATAGACAGTCAGTTGTCTTTGTGCATTTACTCAAAAACTGTCCTGACAACATTAATTTTGGGTGTCTGGCTCTCTGTCATCAAAAGGTTTTAGAATATTTGTGTTAATTAGTGTCTCCCAAAGGCATCTGGACCTTCAGTGGTGTCTCATCAATTACAGTGTGCTCCCACTATGTATCTCAAAGAACCATTTGTCAACCCCAAGTTCTGAGGTAAACAATGTCTTTGTAACTATTGAAATTGTATTGAAGCACTTGCTGTTACTTTTGATTTTAGGGGTATAAAACATGTTGTACCTTTGGGTTTGAGAGGCTCTCTTGAAAGTGTCTTCAGAATGATGCCTGCTTGTTGAGTTGAATAAAGACTTCTATATCGCCAGCTTCAGTGTATCTCCAGTGACTGCGATCACAGTTCCTAGTCACTTACATTCTCATGGGACCTATTATTCAAGTACAGCACTGGCAAGATGGATACTGACAGGAAGACTGACAAGCAAGCTAACACGTCACTGCCCAGCAGTCAAGAGATTTAACTTCAATCTCTTCAGTGATGATCTGCCCTCCACCCACATGGCACAATCAAGCCTTGCACATACTACCACTCAGACACTCAATAGTGTCTCTTACCTTCTCTCCAAGGAAGATCATGATGGAAGATGAAAACATCCAGTGACGGATGCAGCTGAGTACCAATGAGGTAGTTTTTTTTTAATTGCTTAAATTGGTTTTATTATTGTCACATGTACTGAGGTACAATGAAAAACTACATTCTGTTCATATCCATCCAATCAGTACAACAGGCCATTGAGGTTCTTCATGGCAAAACAATAACGGAATGCAGGACAAAGTGTCGGCAACTCTCGATGCCTGTGGTACGCTCATAACATCAGTAAAGACCCATCCCCTCCCTGGACACTGTCTGTTCAATTTCCTGCCATCTGGTAGGAGACAGAGAAACATCTTAGCCAAGACAGTAAGACTGAATCACTGCTTGTTCCCGAGGGCTGTTGTGCAGCTGAATAATGCTACACCCCGGTTTGCCAATGGCTTTTCAGTGTTATGGACTATCAACGTCACTCGTTGCATGTAAATATGGGATTTTTTTTTAAAAACTGTGCTGCGTGCACCATAAATATCTGTTTTCCACAGACTGGAATAGCACTACAATCTCGTTGTAGAAACTATAGAAACCATAGAAAAACTACAGCACAGAAACAGGCCTTTTGGCCTTTTGTCTTGAGCAATGACAATAAAGTTTTATTCGATTCTATTCTACAGTTACAGAGAAGGTAGAGTGCAGGTAAACAATAAGGTACATGACCATAATGAGGTGGATTGTGAGGTCAAGGGTCCATCTTATCATACTAGGGAACCAGTCTATATTTCTGTAACAATGGGATAGAAGCTGTCCTTGAGCCTGTGGTATGTTCTAACAGGGTTTTGTATTTTCTGCCTGATGGGAAAGGGGAGAATACCTGGGGAGGGTAGGGTCCTTGATTATGCTGGCAGCAAGAAGTGAAGACATAGAGGTGAGGCTGGTTTCTGTTATGCGCTGAACTGAGATAACTTTCCTGTGGTCACCGGCATAGTATTTGCCTTCCCAAGATGAGGTGCATCCAGATAGGATGCTTTCTATGGTGCATCAATAACAATTCATGAAGGTCAAAGGAGTCATGACAAATTACTTTACGTCAAATTATGTGGTTGGACCAGAGCAGGTTGAGTTCTACGAATATGAACCTCCTCAACCTCAGCACCAAGGAGCATATAAACCACCCCTCTTCCTGAAGTCAATTCAAGTTTAAGTTGAAGTTTATTAATTTTAGATTATGAGGACACTCAGTCCTCGCTTATTGTCATTTAGAAATGCATGCATTAAAAAATGATACAATGTTCCTCCAGAATGATATCACAAGAAAAACAGGACAAACTAAGACTAAAATTGACAAAACCACATATTTATAACATATAGTTACAACAGTGCAAAGCAATACCATAATTTGATAAAGAGCAGACCATGGGCATGGTAAAAAAAAGTCTCAAAGTCCCGATAGCCTCATCATCTAACGCAGGCGGTAGAAGGGAGAAACTCTCCCTGCCATGAACCTCCAAGCGCCAACAACTTGCCGATGCATTGGAAGCACCCGACCGCAGCCAACTCTGAGTCAGTCCGAAAACTTCAAGCCTCCAACCAGCCCCTTCGATACAGCCTCTCCGAGCGCCATCCTCTGCCGAGCGCTTCGACCCCCATCCCGGCTGCCAATCAACAAGCAAAGCCGAGGACTCGGGGCCTTCTCCTCCGGAGATTCTGGACCACACAGTAGCAGCGGTAGTGAAGCAAGCATTTGAGAAGTTTCACCAGATGTTCCTCCATGCTCTCAAGTCCGTCTCCATCAAATCAGGATTGTGCACAGCACCCTACTTGACAAATAACAGACATCACCACCAGAGTGGCTGCTGCGAGCTGCGTCGCGCCACCATCTAATCATTCAGTCATTCATGAATATAGGCAAATCAAACAATATTCCTTGGGGGCTAAGGTGCAAAACACATAACCAACAGCACACAGCGTACTGCACATAGCACAAATAGCTCATTTGGTCATGGATTCCAAAAAACCATCTGGCTTGTTCTTCCACCAAGTGAACACTGGAGGGCAGTGTTGACAGAAGCGGGCAGCCCCCAATCCAAAATGGATTCCAGCATATCCTGAGGCCTGTCCCGCACCACCTCGATGTCTCGTCCCTTGGGTGACTGCTACAGGTGACTCTGCAGCCCAGACCTAGTTGTCGCCACCCTTACCGGTTTCCAACATTGTCTTGCAATCACATAAAAAAACGTCCAAGACAATCACTCGCCCCTTTTTTTTTGGACTGTGCACCATCAAGTGGTACAAAAGTTCAGGTGACCACACAACAACTGTATGCAGTAAGTCCAGCTCTGTGGCTATTGAGTAACTCGTTGGTGGAATAGTCCTGCAGTACTCGATGTTCTTAGTATCCAGCAGTGTCTTCTAATCATAAAAAAAGACATACAAGACAAGCAAATACATCTTTGATTGGACCTGGGGTTGTTGCTGTGTCGGAGTGCACCACCATCTTGTCCAGGTGTCCAAACGATCAGCTCTTTTATCTTTTTGGGATTGTTGTCATGACACTATGTTAACTGAGATACAGCTCACTACAGAGATAACATCTGCAAATTTACAAATGGAGCTAAAGCAGAATCTGTTCGTGATTCCGCTCGAACGTTCGTGAGTGCACAGGAAGTAGCATGGGGGGGATGAAGGATGCAGCCTCGTGGGGCAGCAGTGTTGGGAATATTCATGGCAGAGGTGTTGCTGCATATCCTTACTGACCGTGGTTTGTTGGTCAGAAAGTCTAGGATCCATTTCCAAAGGGAGGTAAACAACAGGAATTCTGCAGATGCTGGAAATTCAAGCAACACACATCAAAGTTGCTGGTGAACGCAGCAGGCCAGGCAGCATCTGTAGGAAGAGGTGCAGTCGACGTTTCAGGCCGAGACCCTTCGTCAGGACTAACTGAAGGAAGAGTGAGTAAGGGCTTTGAAAGTTCCAAAGGGAGGTGTTGAGTTCCAGGTCCTGGAGTCTGAAGATAAGTATTTGAAGGTAACCAGTTTGAACCAGACAGTAATGAAGAAGCGGAACAGAATTGATAAGCCAAATAACTGAATTCTGCTCCTATATCTTATGGTCTTATAGCGCTGATGTCACTTTCACAGCTCTTCCGGTTACTGAGACCCAGCCAGAAACAGTACTCCTGACTATTCCTTAGCTTACTATCAAATCCCTATACAAACTTTCACACTATTAATATTTCAGCAATACTTGAGTAATATTGTAAATATGTTGTTGGTTAAGCATTCCTTATTTGTTTAAATAATTAATTACCGGTTATATGTAAAAATACATGAATTGCTTACGTTGTGACTCTACCATGTGATACTTGCAGCACTCGCTTAAACTAAGCACAAACTAAGTCTCACCTCTCTCGACTCTCTTGTTTTCCTTTGAATTAGTTTAATGTTTTGAAGTTACACAACATAACCGCCACTAGCAGTGTGGCAAATGCTCCAACATTCCTCCTCCTCAGAAGGCTGGGATGTGGAGGGAGACACTATATTTGACCTAGTGATGTTAATGGGTTCAGAGGTCCAACTCCAGACTAGGTTTGGACCTGGTTGTTGGGGAAAAGTTAGAGGGGAAAGGGGAAGGGTGGTGTCGATGGGTTGGGTGTAGAGTGGAGATGGGGTCAGAGAGTTCAGGTAGAGGTTTCCTGCTCAGTTCACAGACTCTATTTAAGATCACTGGAAATAAATGCCTGGCTGCAAAGATCTATCCTTGTGCAGATTGTCACTGGTATGGGTTTTCCACATTGGTTTAGAACGAGCTTTTCAGCCCATGCACTCTCCACTTACACCCCGCACCTCTGCCCAAATTGTCTACATATGCCAACCCGCGTAGGAACTCACCCACAGAAGCAAGGGAACGACCAACCGGCCATAATTAATGTTCAGAAAACCTGAGATCTGCAAATGTCTTTTCTTTCACGTTATTAATAAATAATTCTAATCAAATGATCTGGAAATTAACCCCAAAGGCGCTGCTTTACAGTTTCATTACAGACTTAATCACTTGCTTGAAGATTATGAAATGAAAATTGAATCCGGTGAGAATAAACTGTATAAAAATCTATAAACATAAAAAACTTTCCAAAAAATTCCAACCCTGTGGCATATGGAATTTTTAGAGTAACGATTGAATATCTGGCAAGTTGGATGGCAACTTAACTCTTTCTGAACTTTTAGCATGTGAGGTCTGTGGAATGTCTAAAAGCTTGTTAGTTGCTTGATAGCTGGATTCTCTTGGAATTCGGTTTTATCCCTTAGCTGTAAACATTACAGTGTAAACACAAGGTATGTTGTATGTCATGGACATAGTGAGATTAAGGAATGAGATAACAAGGAGTGACCATTAAAATATTTAGTTGATATATGAGACTGTGTTAATGGACACGTGTTGTTTGAATGAAAATGATACATGTGTCCATGTTGCTAGTGACACAAACAGAGGATTTGTCTATCTCTGATAATTCTGCATTTGTGAACATATGGAGCTGCTTTTCAAGTCTTTGTTGGAATTTCACTCAGACTGGGATCAGGACCAGTGCCTGGGTCCAAGGGGTGGTTTTATGAGTCGGACTAGGAATTATAAGCCCAGAAATCTTTGTGACTTGCTATGTGGTATTTTGTGTGGTTTACTTGTGCTATCTATTTAATAAACTGGACTTAAGTTACTTTGTTGTGTTTGTAGACTTACTAGAGGTCATGGGTTAAGGTTGAAAGGTGAAAAGTTTAAGGGGAGCACAAGGGGAAACTTCTTCACTCAGAGGGTGGTGAGAGTGTGGAACGAGCTGCCAGCACAAGTGGTGCATGCGAGTTGAATTTCAAAGTTTAAGAGAAGTTTGGATGGGTACATGGATGGTAGGGGTGTGGAGGGCTATGGTCTGTGTGCAGGTCGATGGGAGTAGGCAGTTTAAATGGTTCAGCATGGACAAGATGGGCTGAAGGGCCTGTTTCTGTGCTGTACTTTTCTATGACTCTACCACTGAGGGAGACGCAGCATCTATTCTGTTACTTGCATCCTTTCCAACATTAAAACGGTGTAGCAGGGAGTTCAGAAGCCTAATGGCTTGGGGGAAGAAACTGTTTCTCATCCTGACCATTCTTGTTTTATGCATCAGAGTCTCCTGCCTGATGATAGAAAGTTAAAGAGGGTCCTGAATGGATGGGTGGGATCCTTGATAATACTAAGGGCCCTCAGTATGCGCACTCCTGATAAATATCCATGATGGATGGTAGGGACACCCTTATGATCCTCTCAGCTGTTCTCACAGTCCTTTGTAGAGACTTCTGGTCTGATGCTTGACTGCTTTTTTTAAGTTAGATTATGAGGACACTCAGTCCTCATTTATTGTCATTTAGAAATGCATGCATGCATTAAGAAATGATACAATGTTCCTCCAGAGTGATAGCACAAAAAAAACAAGACAAACCAAAGACTAACACTGACAAGACCACATAATTATGACATATAGTTACAGCAGTGCAAAGCAATACCGTAATTTGATAAAGAGCACACCATGGGAACGGTAGAAAAAGTCTCAAAGTCCCGATCGACTCCCGATAGTCCCCGATAGCAGGCAGCATAAGGGAGAAACTCTCTCTGCCATAAACCTCCAGGCACCGACAACTGTCAATGCATTGGAAACACCCGACAACAGCTGACTCTGAATCTGTCCGAAAACTTCAAGCCTCCGACCAGCCCTTCGACACCGAGCACCGAGCACCATACTCTGCCGAGCGCTTCGACCCCGTCTCGGCCTCCGAGCAACAAGCAAAGCCGAGGACTCGGGGCCTTCCCCTCCGGAGATTCTGGATCACACAGTAACAGCGGCAGCAAAGCGGGCATTTCAGAAGTTTCTCCAGATGTTCCTCCGTTCTCTCACGTCTGTCTCCATCAAATCAGGATTGTGCACGGCACCCTACTTGACAGATTACAGATATCATTCACCGGAGTGGCCACGCGAGCTGCGTCGCGCCGCCATCTTCTCCTCGTCCCATACTAGATGGAGATGTAACTTGTCATGATGGTCTCAATAGTGCTCCTGTAAAATGTAGTTAAGATGTGGGGTGGGGGCCTTGCTTGCCTTAATCTTCTCAGGAAGTCAAGGCACTACTGTGCCTTCTTGTTCAGGGAGGTGACATTAAGGGGCTGGGTGAGGTCATCCGTGATGTGAACTCCCAGGAGCTTGGTGCACTTAACTCTCTCTATGGGGGAGCCATGTATTCACAGAGGGGGATGGTCTGTCTGCACCTTCCTGAAGTCCACAGTGATTTCCTTGGTCTTCTCCGCTTTCAGCCTTAGGCTCTTCTTCTCGCACCAATCCACCAGCCGCTCCACTTCCTCCCTGTACTCCGTCTCGTCATCATCCTTGATAGGGCCAACTGCTGTCGTGTCATCTGCAAACTTGATGACACAGTTTGACTGGATCCTGCGACACAGTCGTGCGTCAGCAGTGTGAACAGCAGCGGGCTGAGCTCACAGCCCTGGGGGGCGCCAGTGCTCAGCGTAATGGGATGAGAGACGTTGCTGTGAGCTCAATATAGCTGGGAGAAAGGCTTTAATGTGCTCCGTGACCAGCCACTCAAAGCACTTCATAATGGTTGATGTTAATGCCCCCGGATGATAGTCATTTAGGCAGGTCACTGTCACCTTTTTTGACACTGGAATGATGGCTGCCGCCTCGAGAACCGAGGAGACAATGGATTGTTCCGGAGAGATGTTGAATATATCCATCAGCACCTCTGTCAGCTGGACTGCGCAGTCTTTCAGAATCCAGCCTGGTATATTATTGGCCCCCGCAGCCCTGCATGGGTTGTCTCTGGCCAGGGTCTTCCTCACCTCAGCTCAGCCGGACAGACTGTCTGCTCCCCTGGGGGGTGGGGTGCCTTCCTCACCAGCACTTTGTTCTGCGCATAAAACCGGGCGTAGAAGATACTCAGCCTGTCAGGGAGTGAAGCATCCTGGTCACTGACGTGCAGGGCAGGCTTGTAATCTGTAATCCTCTGAGTCCCCTGCCACATGTGCTTTGTGTCGCTGGTATCGCAGAAGTGGCTGTAACTTCTCCGAGGATGCTCCCATTTCGCCTTCCTGATGGAGTGGGGAAGCACGGTTCTTGCTTCCCCGAGAGCTGCCGCATCTCCTGATCTAAGGTGTTCATCGCAATCGCTCGGCTGTGCAGGGACCTCAGCAGGAAGTCATGGCTTCTGCTTTGTCCTCACCCGGATATGTTTTGTGATGGTAACATCGGTAGCTGGTGACAAAACCCACATATTCCTCATGGTTGCCACAGGCAGCTGCCTCCCCGGACATTCCCCAGTTTGTATTATCAAAGCAGTCCTGCAGTGCAGAGATTTCACCCTCAGGCTTTCACCTCCTTTAGAACTGGTTTGACCCATTAGATCACTGGTTTGTATGCTGCAATCAACATTAGAATGTGGGGTCGAGGGCTGCTTTGTAGGCACCTAGTATGTTCGTGTAAAACAGGTCTGGGTGTATTTTCACCTCTGGCAGCAAAATCAACGTGCAGGTGGAATTTGGGCAGGACTGTCTTTAGGTTCTCATGGTTAAAATCACCTGATTGGCGTGTTTGGTTTAAAAGTCACTGATGGAGCTGTGGAGTTCACGTGGTGCCCCGCTGGCATTTGCAGAGGGTGGTAGGGGGTGGTAGGAGGGAGATAAATACAGCTACCAACACAATTGTAGCTGCCTGTGAATGAAGCTGTAGAATTGTACAGGCCCCAGTTCTCTTCTCTCTGCATGGAGCAAATGATGGATTGTGACATTCCAGCTTTTGACCTATATCTTTAGTAAGCTGCTGACTGTCAGGGATCCATGTTTAGTAGAAATCCGACAGGCAAAGTGCTTTGTTGATGGATAGTACCTCCGGTGACTTCAGCACCAACAGAGATACACAGGCAAGGGTGCGCTCGGAAATTGGCACGGCAATGTCGTGTGCAGTCAGTTTATATTAGCTTATACTGAATCAACAAACTTCCCATCTTTGAAGGCAATGATCTATACAAATCTCAGTGATGGTAACAGGGAGAGGGCCATCATCGGCACGAGGCCCTTAAGGATAAGCCGATGATAAAATGTTTGACATAGTCAGAATCAGAATTAGAATTGGGCTTATTATCACTGCCATAACTTGTGAAATTTGTACAGCAGTAGGTGCAATACATAAAAATACTTTTAAGTTACACTTAAATTAATTAAAGGCATCCGTTAGTCTTGTGAGACCATGGATCTGCGCTTGGAAAGTCTTCACTCTCCAGGCCGCAGGCCGGGGCAAGGTTGTATGGAAGACCAGCAGTTGTCCATGCTGCAAGCCTCCCGTCTCCACGCCACTGATGTCGTCCAAGGGAAGGGCATTAGGACCCATACAGCTTGGCACCAGTGTCGTCACAGAGCAATGTGAGATTAAGTGCCTTGCTCAAGGACACAACACGTCGCCTTGGCTGGGGCTCGAACTCACGACCTTCAGGTCACTAGTCGAATGCCTTAACCACTTGGCCACGTGCCGACTAAGTTACACTAAGAAATATATAATACATAAATAGGGTTAGACAGCAAAATAGTGAGATAGTGTTCATGGATGTTTCAGAAATCTGATGGCAGAGGGGAAGAAGCTGTTCCTAAAACACTGAGTGCGCTCCCTCAGGCTCCTATGCGTTCTCCCTGATGGTGGTAACGTGAAGAGGGCATGGCCTGGATGGCAAGGCTCCTTCATGATGGACGTTGTCTTCTTGGGGCACTGCCTTTTGAAGAATTCATCCGGGAGATTTATGCTGCAGAGCAATACCTTACTGTTTATTGCGACAAGCCAGATGACTCTAATGATTAGTTAGGTAATCCCATTCCCGTTCCACTACCCGCATCACTTCTGCCAAGTTTTTCCTTTTTATGTTTTGGTTAAAGTTTCAATGACTTTTTAAATGGCTTGTTTTTAAATTGAAAGCATATTTCAATCCATAAAACTATAAGGCATAAGAGAAGAATTAGGCCGCTTCGCCCAACAAATCTGCTCGACTATTCTATCAAACTTTCTTTGCCAATTATTTTCAATCACCACAGAATTTAAGTAAAGCAACACACACAGAATGCTGGAGGAACTCAGCAGGTCAGGCAGCACCTGTGAACATGAATGTACAGCTGACATTTCGGGCTGAGATCTTTCTTCTGGACTGGGAAGGAAGGGGGAAAGGCGCCGGAATAAAAAGGTGAGGGGAGGGGAAGGAGGGTTGCTGGAAGGTGAAAGGTGAAGCCAGCTGGGTGGGGAAGGTCAAAGGCTGGAGAAGAAGGAATCTGATAGGAGAGGAGAGTGGATCATAGGAGAAAGGGAAGGAGGAGGGGGCCCAGGGAGAGGTGATAGCTGATCGGGAAGTAAGCAGAGGTTAAGCATCAGAGTGTGGTGTAGAGGAGGGCGGGGGGGGGGAAGTTTGGCTACCAGAAGGAGAAATTGCTACTCATGCCATCAGGTTGAAGGGTACCCAGATGGAATATAAGGTGCTGTTCCTCCACCCTGAGGGTGGCCTCATCTTGGCACAAGAAGAGGCCATGGATCGACATGTCGGAATGGGAATGGGAAATGGATTTAAAATATTTGGCCACCATGAAGTTCTTGAACTCAAATGATCCATAACCTAGCATGCATGGACATAACCGAGGCTGTTACTACTGCAGAACTTATCGTGAACAAGCTGCACCATATTATTGCTCTCGATTCTGGTTCTCTCACACTCTACATCATTCCCCACCCAAGGGAGAAAACTAGAAATCTCTGCTCAGACTCTTCTTGTACCTGCTGTGTAAATACTTACTGAGGAGTGCGCCTCACCTCCATTCTCTGTGTGTCCAAAGTAAACTAATGCCTCCCCATATTATGGAAGAGTAAGTTGGTATTATGGTTCCTAAGGTTGTTATAGCCAGGGGTGGGAGTGGCAGGAGGAGAAGATGACAGCACAACGCAGCGCGCGCAGCTCTCTGGTGAAATGATATCGTATCTGTTAAATAGGGGCCGTGGACAATTCTGATTTGATGAAGAGAGACGTGAGAAGCAGAGGAACATCTGGAGAAATTTCTGAAATGCCTGTTTTCACTGCCATTGTTACTGTGCGATCGAGAATCTCCGGAGGGAAGGCCCCAAAATCCCCGGCTTTGCCTGCTGCTGGCGACCGAGGCTGAGGTTGAAGCGTTCGGATAGAGATGGTGCTCGGTACTCGGTGTAGGAGGGCTGATCAGAGCTCGAAGTTTTCAGACGACTCAGAGTTGGACTGTGGTCGGGCATGGCAGGGAGAGTTTTCTTCCTTCTCCCGTCTGCGTGAGATGTGGGAGATTCGAGAGACTTTTAACTTTTTACTGTGCCATGGCCTGTTCTACATCAAGTTATGGTATTGTTGCACTGTTGTAACTATATGTCATAATTATGTGGTTTTTGTTAGTTTTTCAGTCTTGGTCTGTCCTGTGTTTCTGTGATATCACACCGGAGGAATATGGTATCATTTCTTAATGCATGCATTACTAAATGACAATAAAAGAGGAGTGCGTGTCCTCATAATCTAATCTAAAAAAAAGCTCCCACTACTTATTAAACAGTCCCAGTGGCGTGCATCTCAAATAGCATCTGACAACTAAGTCCACCTCCTGGCCTTCACATGTGGCTTAGTTACTCAGCCCAGTGGAACTGTTTCCACTGACAGGAGAAGGGACAAAGGCAGGTTACTGGCACTTTAACACCAGTCACTTTGGGCAGATGGGGCTTATCAGTCATGGTTGGCAGCTCATCTAGGAGAGGGAAAGCTCTGATCTTAAACCTCCGCTGCCTTGTGGCTACACTCACTCATGGGGAAGGCTTGGGGAGTAAATCCTGAGGAAAAATCCAGAGCTGGAGTCCCTAAGGCAGCCCAACATTGAGTTCAATGCTGACTGGTAACTCCTGCAATGCCACTGGTGCCAAACTGAATCGGTCTCTGCCGTTCCTTTGGGTTCATCAGACACGTGGAGAGGGGAAGCCTGCGACATGAGCGACAGCCTGCTCTCCACATTGTAGTGCCCCACTACATATATGTCACCATATACAACCCTGAGATTTGAGTTCAAGTTCAATTTTATTGCCATTAAACCGTACACATGTACACTGCCAAATGAAACATCATCCCTCTGGACCAAGGTGCATAACACAAATACATATTCATTCTCTTGTGGTCATTCGCAGTAAAAATAAAGAAATGACAATAATAATAATATTAATAAAATATTAACTTGAAAGACTATGGAACATGAACATTGTCCCAACAATAGCATCTACAACTGGGATCATCCCAACGTCACTACACAATAGCATTAAACAATTCGGCCTACACTGCAATATCTATGTAAATCTTCAGAAAGCCACAATACTAAACACCATTACATAGTCTGAAAGTTCCTAGCATTCCACCGAGATGTAGCACAGAGCGTCATAGGAAGTCATTCCTGCCTGTAGCCATCAAACTTTACGACTCCTCCCTTGGAGGGTCAGACACCCTGAGCCAATAGGCTGGTCCTGGAGTTATTTCCTGCATAAATAATTTACATATTACTATTTAACTATTTATGATTCTATTACTATTTATTATTTATGGTGCAACTGTAACGAAAACCAATTTCCCCCGGGATCAATAAAGTATGACTATGACTATGACTATGACATTTCAGAAATGAGTGTACTTGGTATGCCCATACCTCAGGTTTTACCAACTGGAGCTGAGAAGAAAATAAAAATACAATAATAATAAAAATAATAATTAAGCAATAAATATCAAGAATATCAGATGAAGAGTCTTGAAAGTGAGTCAATAGATTGTGGGGACAGTTCAGTGTTAGTGTGAATGAGGTTGAGTGAAGGAATGAAGCCCCGATTAAGAGTCTTGTCCTGAAATGTGGACTGTACTCTTTTTCATAGATGCTGCCTGGCCTGCTGAGTTCCTCCAGCATTTTGTGTGTGTTGCTTGGGTGAAGTTACTCCCTTTAGTTGAACAGCCTGGTGGTTAAGGGGTAATAATTGTTCCTGAACCTAGTGGTGCAAATCCTGAGGCTTCTGTATCTTCTTCCTGATAGTGGCAGCGAGAAGAGAGCATGGCCAGGGTGTTGGGTGCACTCTGATGATGGAAATTGATAATGAAAATATTTAATGCAAATTGTCAGAATCAAAATCGAAATCTGAATAAGGTTTAGTATCACCGTTATATGTCATAAAATTTGTTAACTTTGCAGCAGCAGGACAATGCAATATAATTTAATAAAGAGAAACAGAAAACTGAGAATTTCAGTAAGTATATATATATATTTATATTGATATAAATAGTTATATATATTAATTTATATATATATATAAATAGTTAAATTAAATAAGTAGTGCAAAAATAGAAATAAAAGAGTAATGAGGTGGTGTTCATGGGTTCAATGTCCATTCAGAAATTGGATGGCAGAGGGGAAGAAGCTGTTTCTGAATCATTGAGTGTGTACCTTCAGACTCCTGTACCTCTTTCCTGATGGTAGCAATGAGAACAGGGCACGTCCTGGGTGGTGGGGGTCCTTAATGATGGATGCCACCTTTCTGAGTCATCGCTCCCTGAAGGTGTCCTGGGTACCATGGAGGCTAGTTCCCATGATGGAGCTGACTAATTTTACAACTTTCTGTAGCATCTTTCGATCCTGTGCAGTAGACCCCCCACACCCCCCCATGCCCATACAAGACGGTAATGCAGCCAGTTAGAATGCCATTAAAATTAAATAGAAAACAAGGGTTTGCTGCTCGTTTGCTACATGGAATTTCTGTGTTAGATGTCGAGTCACATGGGAACTTTCCATTATTGCATCTGTGCTGCAGACCGACTTCATAACGTTCGACTGTATTGCAGCATCCTGACTACAGACAAGTCGGGATGGGTTTATTTGGGAAAGATTTTACTATGAATGCTGCAGGGAGTGAAGGAGTGAAGTCAGTAAGAATAAAGCAAACAATACTAATAAATAGATCATTTCCAAAGCATTTCCCACTCATCCTGACACCAGTAATGATTTACAATGCAAACAGTGACTGCACGAAACCAATAAAGCCAGGGTACACAGTGGTGCATGCTACACAAACCGTGACTGAAGAGATGCATCGCCCCAGGGCATGCTATTTGCTTTCAGAGCTGTTTGCCTTCACAGAAAGAATCCACGGTGGGTGCACAGCATCACAGCAATCAAAAGGTTCACGTTTAAGTGTGTAGTGGGGCATTTGACTATAAGAGTCTAATTACTGGAGCTTTTTTATCATATGCTTGTGAGACTGAAGCAGGCAGGTGAAGCAATAAATTTGTTTTGGAAGTGAGCGGATTGAATTATAATGTAAGTTACCAGTGAAATCTTCCAAGAGGACCACAACCTTGTCATAGGGTTTGGAGGCTTGTGTGCTTCAATGACCCGGAGAGCTACGTTGGCTGGAGTCAGGGCTTTATGCTTTGACTCTTGGTAAGGTCACCCATGCCAAACAGGTCAAAGGGTAGAGGCCACCGGTCCTCCAGGTTCAGGGGTTCAACAACCCTGACTGGTAAAATAAAATTGTTTCAGAAACAGCAATTGAGAATCCTTCTACATCTGAGTGTGACGGTATTCCTGAGTCTCCACCCGGGATTTGCATGACTGGCAGTAGTGAAAACCGAGAGGAAGCTACTGACATGATGAAGGAAGCCCTGAAATCCCCCATATTTTCTGGCCAAGAAAGATCTCCAACCACATCCTACTCCTTCAGTGTCACCAAGAGGACATGGCCACAATCATCATGAGGAGACGTTGGAGATGGATTGGGCATGTGATGAGAAGAGAGGACAACTCCATCATCAAGGCAGCACTTCACTTGACATCTGGAGGGCGGAGGAAACATGGGAGCCAAAGACAACTTGGTGCTGTACCATAGAGGCAGAACTGAAGTTTCTGAACAACATTGGGGTACAATAGAGAAGCTGGATAATTGCAAACAGAGATGGAGGACCTTCATTGCTGCCCTAAATGCCAGCGGCGTAACAGGCATTTGATGATTACCAATGAAATCTTTGGTGTATATGCAGTGCTACTAATGATTTGAGAAACGTTCTGACCTTAAGTATGTTATGTACCCCTAGGGGTCATATTTTCGATGGACTGTGCCTTTAAAAAGAGAGAGAGGGAGCTGTGCAACACAAACACCTTGTTATTAAGAGAGAGAGGCGAAGTCTGCTCACAGTTTGCTTGGAGATGGTGTTACGGTTTGTCTGCAGCATGTTTACACTTTTGCAAGGACACTGCCAGCTTCCGAGTTCCCACAGAGAGAGAGAAGGGAGGAGCTACTTGATGGACGGCTGGTGTTCAGCATGGTGAGATAAATAGAAGGTTAGCTGGTAGACACACAGACACATGATTTTGGACACTGGATGAGCTTTGTTGTGCCCACAAAAAAGTGGGTTTTTAAGAGGATCGATCAGGAGAATCGATCAGTGGCTCTCACAGCGTGGAAAAGATGTGACAGGTGGGGAGTTATTAGTGTGTCCAACCCTCGCCTGGGTTGATAATTCCACCACAGAAGAACGGTCCCCTTTGTTGTGGTCACATTCGGTGACTTCTGAAGGATTTCGGAAGACAACGGGAAGATCGATGGCATCAGCTCACCTGAAGAACTGAACATCTCTCTCTCTCTCCCCATCACTACTCAACTCAATACCATGAACTGAACTGAACTTTACCCATCACCGTAAGACTGTATCCATTTACCCCTAGGCTTAAAGAAGCTTGTTTTTTCTATTTCCACATATATTTAATAATTGCTAACCTGTTTGATTTATCTGATCTTATATTACAGTATTGCGTAGTTACTAATAAATACAATTAGTTAGTAGGAATACCAGACTCCCAGGTGTCTTCCATTTCTGCTGGTTCTTTAACCCGTCACGGGGTACGTGACAAGTACCAATTTTTGAATAGCTATTTCATTGAGTTAACCTGTCTCTCCTCAATGTGGCCATTAGCATCTACCTGCATCAGACTGTCAAGAAAAGCCATGGCTATGATTCAGGGAGATATGCTTAGTGACTTTGATCCACCAAAGAGTCATATCAATAAGAATTAAAATAATTAATTTCACTTATATTACTCGATATCATGGGATGTGGCCTACAGAATTGTCTCATAAAGCTGGGCACTACTGAAGCATTTAGAAGTGCATTTTCATGCTAATGATTTGACCTATGCTGTCCAAAACCACAGTGATCTATGGAATGTGGAGGAAATGTTTTTGAGCTCTATCGCAAATTTATACTTGACCGTACAACAAGCCAAGATAAGGAATGGAGCACAAGATGTTTGAGTCACAACTGGAAAAGGCAATAATCTCTACTTTTCTGTTGCTATTCAAGGAGTCAGTATCAGGATTATGTTCTCTGGAGTTTAAAGAAATGATCTTATTGAAACATGTGAGATGCTGAGGGGACAAGAGCGTCACGAATCCTGCGGGCCTCTGCAACGTGCCATACAGCATTGGGCTTCTGGGTTTCTTCAGCACCTGTGTTTGCTAATTGTTGCTGTAACGAGAGTTAAGATGTCACTCAGTCGTGCCACCGATTCTCCGTTGGAATTCCTACGTATAACCTCTTGTTTCTGTCTCTACGTGGGTGCCTGTCGTTACTCCGCACCTGGGTTCAGTCAATGCCAGCCACCACCATGACAAAGGGAGGGTGGATGTCCAAAAGTTGCCCTGTTCTAGTGGAAGAATCTTGAATGAGGATACATAGTTAGAGATTAGGGGAAGGTGTGAAGAGAATACACATAGATGAGATGTTAGCTGTCCTGTGTGATCAGTAGTTGGTCTGCCACCTGTCTTCAAGAGAGAGATAAGGAACACAATGAAACAGCATCTGGAGATGTGTAATGAAGGGACGGGAGAGAGAGAGCTGTCTGGAGCGGCTCCCCCTTTGAACCCTGAACTGTTTGAAGTGATGGACAGGCGATACCCCAGCAGGGGGATAAAAAGGGACAGGTTCGCTAAGGCAGGACACACACGACACCCATGGTAACGAGACCCTGGAAGCGGTGCGCCTCTCACGAGTCGGTGGAAAGTATCGGACAACGCACAGGGTGGAAAGGTACGATCAGCGGGAACCCGGTGTGTGTCCGCCCTTGCTTGGGTGCCGGGTTCACTGCAGAGGATCGACCGCATCTGGAGGAGGGGTCACAGTCGGTGACCTCAGGTGACATCACCAAGGACTCGCCCGAAAGCTGCTTGTGAGCAATTATCGCCGGTCTGTGAGTGGAAGTCGTTTCTGAATGATCAGTCGTTCCCGTTCTCTCTCTCTCTCCCCCCCGACATTGTCCATCGCCATGGCAACAATTACTGCGAACTGAACTACTAAATTGGACTGAACTTTGTGTCACTTTGAAATTGGTCATTTATCCCTAGACAACGATAGAGCTTGATTGATGCTGTTATCTTAATTCTGTGCCCATGTGTGTTTATCATTGCTGAACTGTTGCATTTATTATCCTTTCGATTACTGTGTTGCTTGTTTCTTTAATAAAACTTTCTTAGTTCTAGTAATCCAGACTCCAACTGAGTGATCCATTTCTGCTGGTTTGGCAACCCAGTTACGGGGTACGTAACACAGGTCACTTAAGCCGAAGGTTTGTAGGACGTTCTTCACACAGACCCTGATGAATCTGTGGAATTCTTTACCTGAGGGGATTGTAGATGCTGGATTATTGGAGTTATTTGAAGAGGAAGAATATAGCTTCCTGCAGATTGAGAAATTGAGTGAAACTGGCTCAGAGGAAATCAGTGAGCAAGCTTGAGGGGCTGAGGTTGCTCCTTCACTTCATCACCTCCCAGTTCCCACAAATTTATGAGTCCTCAGAGAGGCACAGTGCTACAAAGGTTACAAGGAAGTGGAACAAACCATTCCACTTGTAGTTCATATGAACAGGTGGTGGGTGATGAGGTGGATATATGTCTCAACCAAAGGAGGCGTAGGGTGCTTCCCTCTTCTAGCCTGCAGGTCATACTTGGGCAAGGTGCAGCACCTGCTTAGCCCCCTGATCAGGGTCATGTGAAGCCATGGGAGCAGCTGGTGCAGATCACAAGTCCTGGTTATGCAACCACTGATGCCAGGCAGCCAATCTCTGAAGAGTATTCATAATGGCTGGGGTCATCCATCTTGTAAAGACACTGCTCAGAAGAAGGCAATGGCAAACAAGTTCTGTCAAAAAATTTGCCAAGAACAACCATGATCGCTCACTCAAGACGAAGCTGCACATAATGATGATGATGATGAAGAACATATACAAACAACAGGAATTCTGCAGATGCTGGAAATTCAAGCAACACACATCAAAGTTGCTGGTGAACGCAGCAGGCCAGGCAGCATCTCTAGGAAGAGGTACAGTCGACGTTTCAGGCCGAGACCCTTCGTCAGGACTAACTGAAGGAAGAGCTAGTAAGAGATTTGAAAGTGGGAGGGGGAGGGGGAGATCCAAAATGATCGGAGAAGACAGGAGGGGGAGGGATGGAGCCAAGAGCTGGACAGGTGATTGGCAAAAGGGATATGAGAGGATCATGGGACAGGAGGCCCAGGGAGAAAGAAAAGGGGGAGGAACCCAGAGGATGGGCAAGGAGTATAGTCAGAGGGACAGAGGGAGAAAAAGGAGAGTGAGAGAAAGAATGTGTGTATAAAAATAAATAACGGATGGGGTACGAGGGGGAGGTGGGGCATTAGTGGAAGTTAGAGAAGTCAATGTTCATGCCATCAGGTTGGAGGCTACCCAGATGGAATATAAGGTGTTGTTCCTCCAACCTGAGTGTGGCTTCATCTTTACAGTAGAGGAGGCCGTGGATAGACATGTCAGAATGGGAATGGGATGTGGAATTAAAATGTGTGGCCACTGGGAGATCCTGCTTTCTCTGGCGGACAGAGCGTAGGTGTTCAGCAAAGCAGTCTCCCAGTCTGCGTCGGGTCTCGCCAATATATAGAAGGCCACATCGGGAGCACCGGACACAGTATATCACCCCAGCCGACTCACAGGTGAAGTGTCGCCTCACCTGGAAGGACTGTCTGGGGCCCTGAATGGTGGTAAGGGAGGAAGTGTAAGGGCATGTGTAGCACTTGTTCCGCTTACAAGGATAAGTGCCAGGAGGGAGATCAGTGGGGAGGGATGGGGGGGACGAATGGACAAGGGAGTTGCATAGGGAGCGATTCCTGCGGAAAGCAGAGAGAGGGGGGAGGGAAAGATGTGCTTAGTGGTTGGATCCCGTTGGAGGTAGTGGAAGTTACGGAGAATAATATGTTGGACCCGGAGGCTGGTGGGGTGGTAGGTGAGGACCAGGGGAACCCTATTCCTAGTGGGGTGGCGGGAGGATGGAGTGAGAGCAGATGTGCGTGAAATGGGGGAGATGCGTTTGAGAGCAGAGTTGATGGTGGAGGAAGGGAAGCCCCTTTCTTTAAAAAAGGAGGACATCTCCCTCGTCCTAGAATGAAAAGCCTCATCCTGAGAGCAGATGCGGCGGAGACGGAGGAATTGCGAGAAGGGGATGGCATTTTTGCAAGAGACAGGGTGAGAAAAGGAATAGTCCAGATAGCTGTGAGAGTCAGTAGGCTTATAGTAGACATCAGTGGATAAGCTGTCTCCAGAGACAGAGACAGAAAGATCTAGAAAGGGGAGGGAGGTGTCGGAAATGGACCAGGTAAACTTGAGGGCAGAGTGAAAGTTGGAGAAAAAGTTAATAAAGTCAATGAGCTTAGCATGCGTGCAGGAAGAACATATATTTGTTTTCTGCTCTTTCATTCCAATAAGAATGTCAATTGCCCCAAAAAACGATTCATGAAGTTAGTTTAGCCGGAGAAAAATATGAACTTTAAAGATCTAAAGAGCATTGATCTATTCCTTCAGTTTAAGCATCAGGTGATATACACGAGTGAGGTTTGATGACCGAGATACAAGTTCAGCTTGAGAAATGTATTCATCTGGTGGAGTCTCTCATGCCCCACACACAGCTTCTGCAAGTTTAGAGGGACAGTCCAATTTTCTGATGGAATGGTATAGTTCATAGAAATAAACAAGCACTCTGTCATTTTACCAAAAAAAAACACTATTTCCATTTAAATTAACATCAGCATTCAAAACTCCATAAACATATTACAATAATTTTACAATATTAGATATGGGTCAAAATTTGATTTTGGTCGGCCCTGAGATAGCTTTTGATTTGTAGATTTTGGTGGCTACCCGCTGGATTCAAATGATAAAGGTAAAGCTGTATGACTGATGTAACAAAAACTTGATTTGGGTTCTCTCCCCAAGTACCTCTGGCATTATTCATTGAAACTTCATATAGCTCTTTCCTCATATCAGGATCTGCCAGCATTTTTTGTACACTGCTCTGCAGAAGGCACAAATGTACCACTGGAATGAGTCCACTCATCTCCACCAGACTAGCGGGTGATCAAACGGATGTATCACAATGTGAGTGCCATCTGCCTCTCGCCTCCCTTGGTGACGAGAAATCAGATGGACGTATTTGTACAGCATCCCTCAAGATTCGGCAGATTGATGCCTCAGTGCTCGTTTCAGCAAATAACAATCTGAAGCCGCAATAGATCATGCTTTGGATAGTGATTAAAGCACAAATTTCCATGTCCTTGAGGGTTGAATCTCCATCAAAAGGTTGGCACAAATGTTACCAATTAGCCCACTGTAGTTTTACAACATTGTTTAATTCTCATTTTGGTGTGGCTTCAAAATTAAACATTTTCATTTATAAAGCAAGATATCAGTAGTTTATTAGCAAATCTAAAGTTTGGATGACATGCCATTTGTCTGAAATATTAATTCTGCTTCTCTTTCCACACATGTTTCGGACCTGCTTAGTCTGCTCTGCCCTTTACAATTTATCTCATTTGCTCTCAATGCCTGTACAATCTCCATACGTACATTACTGCCATGAAACTCATACACTCAGTGAAGCATAACGATGTTATGTCCATGTGTGAAATTATGAATCTGCTTCCAGCTTCTAGCTTTGGTAATTTTAAAACTCGGTCATAACTCTTGATATAGGGCCTCACCTTTGCCACTTCATAGAAACCTTTTTCATCTCTTACACTGTGAACATACAAATGGTTCTGTCCTATTATATTTCAACACAGAACAATAATGGAGGTGATTGAAAGGGAGACTGAATTATTTTATTTAATGTTTTTTATTGAGATACAACATGGAATCGGCCCTTCCGTCACCCCGAGCTGTGCTGCCCAGCAATCCCCCGATTTAACCCTAGACTAACCACGGGACAATTTACAATGACTAATTAACCTACCAACCGGTACGTCTTTGGACTGCGGGAGGAAACCAGAGCACCTGGAGGAAACCCACACAGTCACAGGGAGAATGTCCAGTCTTCGTGCAGGCAGCAGCGGGAATGGAACCTTGTTTGCTGGTTCAGTAAAGCATTGAAGGTAGAGCAGTGGAATGAGTACATATGGATTTCAGAAAGGCATTGGATAAGGTTCCCCATGCCAGGCTCATTCAGAAAGTAAGAAGGCATGGGATCCAAGGAGACCTTGCCTTGTGGATCCAGAATGCCCACAGAAGGCAAAGGGTGGTTGTAGATGGCTCGTATTCTGCATGGAGGTCAGTGACCAGTGGTGTTCTGGAACCCCTTCTCTTTGTGATTTTCATAAGTGACCTGGATGAAGAAGTGGAGGGATGGGTTAGTAATTTTGCTGATGACACAAAGGTTTTGGGTGTTATGGATAGTCTTGAGGGTTGTCAGAGGTTACAGCGAAACATCGATAGAATGCAGAACTGGGCTGAGAAGTGGCAGTTGGAGTTCCACCCAGATAAGTGTGAAGTGGCTCATTTTGGCAGGTTAAATTTGAAGACAGAATATAATATTAATGGTAACACTCATGGCAGTGTGGAGGATCAAAGAGATCTTGGGGTCTGTGTCCATAGGACACTCAAAGCTGCTGCACAGATTGACTGTGTTGTTAAGAAAGTGTATCGTGTGTTGGCATTCATCAACTGTGGGACTGAGTTCAAGAGCTGTGAAGTAATGTTACAGCTATATAAGACCCCACTGGAGTACTGCGTTCAGTTCTGGTCACCTCACCACAGTAAGGTTATGGATACTATAGAAAGAGTGCAGAGGAGATTTACAAGGATGTTGCATAGATTGGAGTGTTTGCCTTATGAGAATAGGTTGAGTGAACTTGGCCTTTTCTCCTTGGAGTGACGGAGGGTGAGAGGTGACCTGATAGAGGTGTATAAGATGATAAGAGACATTAATCATGTGAATAGCCAGAGGATTTCTCCCCAGTGCTGAAATGGATAACATGAGCGAGCATAGTTTTAAGGTGCTTGGAAGTAGGTACAAGGGGGATGTCAGAGACAAGTTTTTTCACACAGAGAGTGGTGGGTGTGTGGAATGCACTGCCAGCATCGGTGGTAGAGGCGGATACAGTAGGGTCTTTTAAGAGAATCTTATATAGGTACATGGAGCTTAGAAAAATAGAGGTCTATGCATTAGGGAAATTCTAGGCCAGTTTCTAGAGTAGGTTACATGGTTGGCACAACATTGTGGGCTGAAGGGCCTGTAATGTGCTGTAGATTTCTATGTTCTATGTTAACCACTACCCTATCGTGCCACCCCATGGTATATTCTGATGATCAGAAACAACTTGTAACCTGTAAGTACTTGAGCCAAAGAATTTATTCTATTCTTACTTTTTAAATACACTATCTTATTAAAATTCAGTGCTAACTTTAATAATTCTGTAGTTATTGAATGAAACCATAACATATTGTAGCATCATGTGTATTTTACCTGTTTTCATCCTATAAAATACTCAAAATATCTTTCTTCTGGGTAACTTATCAGTGAAGCTCTCTGTGTTTATAATGTCTCTGTGTCCTTTTGTTTCCCTGTAACAATTAATTGTTTTTCTTTTACAAAACTGTTTATATGACGCTGCATGATAGTACTTTATTCACAAGTACTAGCATTTTTCTGATGCTAGTATTTTCACTGCAAAGATACAGAAATGAATAGAGTCATTATTTCTGTTTAAACTTCACTTCATAAATGTAATTACTTGTGGGCACTGAAATTGCGGTGTGAGCCAAGATGGAAATCTGAATATCTCAGGTATAGAAACAATCTACATGGACCAACCCCTCTTTGAAACAAGTGAGAAGGGGGGTTGATTATTTAGTCCCTTAAGAATCAGAATCAGGTTTAATATCACTGGCATATGTCCTGAAATACCCGGTGACCCTGTGATCTCTGTCTCGGAGGCCCCTTTCAGGAGGGTGAACCCTTGCAAGGCGGCAGGCCCTGATGGAGTACATGGTGAGGTGCTGAAAACTTGTGCCAACCAACTGGCAGGAGTATTTTCAACCTCTCACTGCTACGGTCGGACATTCCTTTCTGCTCCAAAAGGCAACCAGTGCCCATGAAGGCTAGTGTGAAATGCTTTAGTGTGTCGCCAAGTAGTACTCACATCTAATGTGATGAAATGCTTTGACAGGTCGGTTATGGCTACAATCAACTCCTGTCTCAGTAAGGACCTGAACCCACAGCGGTTTGCCTCTCGCCACAATAAGTCTATGGCAGACGTAATCTCAATGGCTCCGCGCACAGTGAAGTGCATTACTGTAATAGTTGAAGTAAATAAGCCGTCCTAAAATAGAAATAAAAAAGTAGTGAGGTAGTATTCATAGGTTCAAAGTCCATTCAGAAATGGAATGGCAGAGGGGAAGAAGCTGTTCCTGAATTACCAAATGTGTGCTTTCAGACTCCTGTACCTCCTTCCCGATGGTAGCAATGAGAAGAGGGCGTAACCTGGATGTTGGAGGCCCTTAATGATGGATGCTGCCTTTTTGAAGCATTGCTCCTTGCAGATGTCCTGGATACAATGGAGGCTCGTGCCCATGATGGAGCTAAGTTTACAACTCTCTGCAGCTTTCTAAACCATTTAATAGGATCATGGCTAATGCTTGATCAGCCTCCCATGTGCACCTGAGTCATCTCCTTTACTAAGACCAATCTAGCTGATTGTCTCTTCAACCCATTTCAACTTATTAAGTTTTAAAGTACTGTAGGGTTTTCATAAAAGATATATCACAAAGAGGTCATGGTTGATTTGTAAGTTAACACAGAAAAATATTAAATCTTGAGATTTTTAGCTGGCAGACTGAAGCTACATGGCCAGATACATTCTCATCACCATGTTCCGTGTCGTATGATGTGGGCAATCATGGTCTCATGACCATGATGTTCTTGGCAAATTTTTCAACAGGAGGGTTTGCTATTGCCTTCTTCTGGGCAGTGTTTTTACAAGATGGGTGACCCCAGCCATCGTCAATACTCTTCAGATATTGTCTTCCTGGCCTCAGTGGTCGCACAACCAGGACTTGTGATATGCACCGGCTGCTCCCACGGCATCACGAAACCCTGATCGTTGGGGGGATAACCTTGCCCGAGGATGACCTGCAGGCTAGCATAGGGAAGGGGTGCCTTACGCCTCCTTTGGTAGAGACGTATCTCCACCCTACCACCGTATGATTACCAGATATATTTAAGGTAGGGATTGATCAATATTTGAAAGTTTTAGGAACGGAGGATTATGCAACCACCAAAGAAGTTGGGGCCAGCATAGAACAGCAATAAACAGTAATGCAGGCTTGAGGCCTACTCCTGCTCCTTAGTTTCTCGTGCCTTTGTGTTACTGAAGCTTCCTCCCACTCTCCAACTCCAATACCATGAACCTTCTCCACAACAACTGCCACGACTGATTATCCTGACCAGTCCTCTCCCTTCAATCACCAATTCAGAATGTTATCTGTACTCTTCAGATTTACTCTGGATTTTGCACTTTCCAAAATGGCTGATGTGAATCTGCTGTGTAATCTTTTATGCACATGACTAAATGTATTCTGCACCATATCTTAGACACCAGAATATACCCACTGGGGAGGTCACACACAAAATCCAACCGATTCAGGCATCTTAAATTTACTGGGCTGTTCATATTTAACAAATCTTTTCTACAAACGTCCTCCAGGAGAACCACAACCTTATCATAGTGTTTGGAGGTTTGCGTGCCTCGATGACCTGCAGAGCTATGCTGACTGGAGTCAGAGCCTTATGCTTTGGCTCTTGGTAGGGTCACACATCCCAAACAGGTCAAGGGGTGGAGGCCAGACTAAGAACAATCCACTGTTCCTCCAGGTTCAGGAGTTCAGCTCAGGGCTAATGACCCTGTCTGATCAAAAACCAAAATTGTTACGGAAAAAGCAATGAAGAATCCTATATCCGTGTGCAACGGTATTCCTGAGTCTCCACCTGGGATTTGCATGACTGACAGTAGTGAAAACCGAGAGGAATCCACTGGAAAGATAAAGGACGTCCTGAACACCGCCAGAGATGGAGGACCTTCATTGTTACCCTAAACGCCAGCAGCATAACAGGCAGTGACTAATTATCTACAAAGCAATGCTTTCAGTACGCTGGATGAGCTCAGCAGGTTGGGCAGCATCAGTCAGAAATGATGAGTCGACGTTTCGGGCTGGAACGCTTCGTCAGGACTGAAGAATGAAAGAAGGGGTAGGATTTGAAGAATGCTTGTAGCGTCAGTTGGAAGACCAGTAATTTGAAAGACAAAGGGGTGGGGGAGGGGAAGCATTGACGTCATAGCCCTGAAAACAATGGGTGGTAGAAGAAGGAGACGGAACCATGAGGGAGCTGGGGGAGGGGGTAGAGTGAAATAGGGATAGAGGAAGGGAGGAGGAGGGAATTACCGGAAGTTGAAGAATTCTATGTTCATACCAAGGGGCTGGAGACTACCTAGACGGCATATGAGGTGTTGCTAATTATAACTAATTATCTAACTTCTACTAACATGCATTGTAATGTTCTTATTATGAGCATTCTGAACGAATTCCTGCCAATTTCAATTTTTGCCTATTAAGGGCACTGAACTTTTTTCTGCTCGGTTTAACAAAGTGATTAGCTGTACACCACTGGTCTGCTGACCGCGAGCTGCCTGGGACTTGCTGATACAATCACTGTTGCTGATCAAGTGCGCATCAGCATTTGAGCCAATCCGGCAGCCTTACATTCACTATCAATTTAAACTGACGAATGGCTGATAGGTTAACAGGTTCGGAAGAGGAATATATCTGTTGAAAGGCATTTAAGAGCCACCTCTCCAGAAAGTCTGCAAATTTTCTTTTGTGTTGAATAACTCCACTCATAGTGAACAGATTCCACAACGTAAGGACTCGCTTTCGAGGACACTACAGCTCATGCTCTCAGTATTGTTTGCTTATTTATTGGTTTTACTTCTGTTATTTGTATTTGCATAATTTGTATTCTTTTGCATATTGACTGTCAGTACTTGTTTTTGTTCAGTTTTTTATTTCTTTGTGAATGCCCACAAAAACATGAATCTCAGAGCTGTATGTGGTGACAGATAGGTGCTTTGAAATTTGAACATTATACTGTCTGTAGAGCTCTATCAGATTTATTAAATGCACCAATCTTTCAACTTAAAGTTGCCAATTACCCTGAAAGAGAACTCATAGCTTACTTCACCATGAAGGTTCCAACAAACACTGCCTGAGCCCAAAATTGAGCCAGTGGCAGATTTCCAGATGACCCAGGTTCAATTCCCGGCGCTGCCTGTAAGGAGTTTGTACGTTCTCCCAGTAGCTACATGGGTTTCCCCCGGGTGCTCTGGTTCCTTCCCACAGTCCAAAGATGTACCGGTTAATAGGTTAATTGGTCATTGTAAATTATCCCGCGATTAGGCTAGCATTAAAAATTGGTGGGTTGCTGTGCAGCGAGGCTCAAAGGGCCAGGAGGGCCTACTCCACTCTGTCTCTCACTAAATAAATAAATGCAAACTTTGATAATAAATTTACTTTGAAATTTGAACATTGAACTGCATGTTAGATGCAGAAGCTGTATATTTATTAAATGTACAAATCTTTCAATTTAAAGGTGCCAATTAGCCTGAAGGAGAATTCATGGTTTGCTTCACCATCAAGAAGCCAGCAGACATTGTCTGAGCCCAAAACTGAGCCAGCGGCAGGCTTCCACTCAGATTGATTTAGAATATCTGTGTTTGATTCTCATTAACTCTGCAAGTTCATCTTTGCACTTGAATTCATTCTGAAGGAGGGCATTGAAGGGAAAACTGCGAGAATGGAATGGTGCCAATACTTCATCCTTTAAAAGCTGTATACTTTAAACTCTTTCTTTTTTAAAAAAAAGCTCCATAGTAGATTAATTTCCTTTCCAGATATTATAAGAGTAGAATAATTTTCACAATGGCACTGAGCTGAGAGCTCTGTTGAATCACAGCTCAGATTTAGTTGTTTTTAATTGTTTCTTTTTAAGTTCATAGGGACCATTTTTGGGACAGAGAAGGGAATTAGGTGTCATGAGCTCCACGGGCCTCTGTGACTTGCTGAAGAGCATTGGGCTTCTGGGTTTCTAGAGCGCCCGTATTTACTAATTGAAGTCTTAACGAGAGTCATTAAGCCCCTTGTGCTTCCCGTTTAATCTTGTCCAATTAACTGTGACTGGCTTGGGGTTTTCCACATTCTAAGATTATTTAGTGATTGACTGAGTCTCAGTGTCTTTGTTTGTGGAGAATGATTTGTCTTGTGGTGTCACCCGGTCGTGCCTCAGTTCTGTCAGTGCTCTTCTGTATAACCTCTTGTTTCCTTCTCTGTGTGGTAGCCTGCTGTTCCTTCACACCCGGGTTCAGTCGGCGCCCGTGCTCACTGTGACAGAGTCTGCCATTCCTCTGCACCCTGGTTCAGTCCTACCACCGTGACAATTAGGGGTCAGGTTAAGGTTTAGGGACACGTATGTGGGGGAATTAGAGGTCAGGCTGGAGCTTAAGTCTCCATTCCGCATTCAAAGACCAGCGACGTGGACTTAGAACAACGTGGTGGGATGTCAGATGTCAGACCTGCAGAGAATGGATGAAGGGCCCCCTGGTCGGTGGGTTCTGGATTCAGAGTACCTTGCAAACAGGAGGAACAATTCCCAATGCCCCCCCCCCAACCCACCGTGTTTACAAATCAATAAGACTTGAGCTTAAGGCTTAGTGTTCGGGAGCCCATCAACGGCGAGTCAGAAGTTCGAGGCCTAGTCTTTGGTGATTGGCTTGTCCTGGAATCGACACTGAAGATTGATTGGAAGTCCAGAAGTGGAGGCCCGCTGGCTTGAGCAGAGTCCGCGAATCTCTCCGAGTCCACCAAGAAGTTCGAAGCCTAATGCCTGCGAGTCCCAGTATGCTGGAAACTGAAGGCCAAAGGTGGCCTGTCCTGGGGTTAGAGAACTATGTATTACATGGGTGGGAGGGAGAAACGGAGTTTCCTTTGCTGTTGCTGTTGTGTTGTTCTGCTGAGCATTGTGAGTATGTTGGCGCCAGAATACGTGGCGACACTTACGGGCTGTCCCCAGCACATCCTGGTCGTTAACAAACGGCGCATTTCACTAAAACGATCAAGTCTACAGATGCTGGAAATCTAAAGCAACTCACACAAAATGTTGGAGGAACTCAGCAGGCCAGGCATATTGCACTTCACTGTATGTTTTGACAAATAATCTTGAGTCTCTGCAACTTTACATTTAAAAAGTTTTATCATAATTCCACTTGCTGACATGCAACGGGGAAGCGCAGTGCTGAGGCTTATTATTCGCTGGGAAACAAATGGAATCTTGCAAGATGAAATGCCAGAAGTGAGATGATTTTTCACTGCAGTACATCCTGCTCAGAAAATCTAAATGCAGCATGTCTGCTCTCGGGTGATACCCGGTTACTCCAATTTGCCTTATAATGTATTTTGATTGTAAAATAAATGTCTCGGGGTGACAGGTCTTTGGGCTTACCAGGAAGGAAATGGAAGCAAAGAATTTCAATTGTTTGGAATCCTAGACAAGAAGCAAAAAATGCTGGAAACACTCAGCAAGCCAGGCAGCACCCATGGAAAGAGAAACATTTTTAAGCCCTCCTTCAGAGCTAAGAAAGGGAGAAAAGAGGAAACTTTAGGCAGCAAAGAATGTGGGGAAGAGGATGGGTTGAACAAAAGGAATACCTTTGATAGGGTAAGACTAGATAACTCAATTTGGCAATTAAGATTTGGCTTTTTATTTGAGTAAAGTTTAGCAGAAAGACTTAATAACTCCATGACTCTATGAAGGAGTCAGTGTTACATTTTGTAATGCCAGAAATTAATAGAAATAAAAACACAGCAGCTGAGATACTTGTTCACTTAGTTTTTTTTAGTCTGGCGCTCACATATGATGTGGTGGCATAATGAGATATGCCAGTCAGATACTTCTTACATATAACCTATAGTGAATTATGTAAGCAAACAAAGAATGCTTAATCAAACAATATATTTACAACATTACAGTGGACACTTTGTTCTCTGGTTTTATATCCTGTGCTTCTGTCTGTTCCTTTTCCATTCATTGTGCAGGGGAAGAGGGTTTGGGGATCAATGTTCTTGTTACGTTTTGTTCAGAGAAGGGGGTTCGGGGGTTGCCAATTGGGATGCTGTTTTTTGTGGGGGAGGGGGAGGGTGGGTTTGATGTTTCTCTCTGAACGACTTCCATGTTCTTTCTTTGATTTGTCGCTATCTGGAGAAGACGAATCTCAGAGTTGTATGAATCTCAGAGTTTGATAATAAATGAACCTTTGAACTTAGAAATATTAAATACACCGCAGAAAGGTGATGCACTACATAATAGACAGGCCATCAGCCTCTGGTGCCTCCTGATTCCACCAATTTAGGTAATTTTAGCTATGAAATATTATATTTCGTGTTTTAATATTTATTCCCATTATTAGTTTTAATTTGATTGGGTAGTATCCAAGGGAACCTTCAGTTTACAACTGAGTAACATCATTTCCACCTGGAACTGAAAGGCGACCTTGGCAAGTGACTAAAGTTCCCTGACTTCATTGCGTCATCATCCCTGAGGCCTGACACAGTCATTCTGTCAGAAACCCCGAAGCAGGTGGACAAGGTAGGACTGACGGTTCCTTCGGAAGACCAGGTTGAGGAGACATCCAGACGCATGAAAGCCAAATACCAGGAGCATGTGGAGCAGTGATAGAGATGAGGTGGAGGGTATGATGTGAGCCTATAAGAGGTGGGGTGTGGAGGTTTTGCTGGCTCACTCTGCAGAACCTACTCTCCTTGGCATTACAGGGGCTACAAAGAAAAGAGCTATTAGGAGCGTCACAGAAGCTGCTGAGCGAGCCTCCAGATGGCTATGGACCAAGAGGTGTGACCTGGAACACAAGTCGGGTCCTGATCAACCCCGGCTGGGTCAACTGGAAGAGAGTGCCTGATGTCAAAAGACCTGAAATACCCGATGACCTCATGGACATAGCCTCAAGATTCAGCGGAATAAATTTAGGATGGAGATTAGGAGGAACCACTTTTTCCAAAAAGCGGTGAATCTGTGGAATTCTCTGCCCAATGAAGCAGTGGAGGCTACCTCAGTAAAGACATTTAAGACAAGGTTGGATAGATTTTTGCAAAGTAGGGGAATTAAGGGTTATGGGGAAAAGGCAGGTAGGTGGAGATGGATCCATGGCCAGATCTGCCGTGATCTTATTGAATGGTGGTGCAGGATCAACTCCCTTGTCCATTCGTCCACCCCATCCCTCCCCACTGATCTCCCTCCTGGCACTTATTAGTGTAAGCGGAACAAGTGCTACACATGCCCTTACACTTCCTCCCTTACCACCATTCAGGGCCCCAAACAGTCCTTCCAGGTGAGGCATCACTTCACCTGTGAGTCGACTGGGGTGATATACTGCGTCCGGTGCTCCCGATGTGGCCTTTTATATATTGGTGAGACCCGACGCAGACTGGGAGACTGCTTTGCTGAACATCTACCCTCTGTCCGCCAGAGAAAGCAGGATCTCCCAGTGGCCACACATTTTAATTCCACATCCCATTCCCATTCTGACATGTCTATCCACGGCCTCCTCTACTGTAAAGATGAAGCCACACTCGGGTTGGAGGAACAACACCTTATATTCCATCTGGGTAGCCTCCAACCTGATGGCATGAACATCGACTTCTCTAACTTCCGCTAAGGCCCCACCTCCCCCTCGTACCCCATCCGTTACTCATTTTTATGCACACATTCTTTCTCTCACTCTCCTTTTTCTCCCTCTGTCCCTCTGAATATACCTCTTGCCCATCCTCTGGGTCACCCCCCCCCCTTGTCTTTCTTCCCGGACCTCCTGTCCCATGATCCTCTCGTATCCCCTTTTGCCCATCACCTGTCCAGCTCTCGGCTCTATCCCTCCCCCTCCTGTCTTCTCCTATCATTTTGCATCTCCCCCTCCCCCTCCAACTTTCAAATCCCTTACTCACTCTTCCTTCAGTTAGTCCTGACAAAGGGTCTCGGCCTGAAACGTCGACTGCACCTCTTCCTATAGATGCTGCTTGGCCTGCTGCGTTCACCAGCAACTTTGATGTATGTTGACCTACTCCTATTCCTGTTTCTTATGTTACATTGATGATGATATATTCTAACATATTCTAGGAAGTACCACAGCATCTAGAGCCCCTGAGAAAATCCGTATTCTAAGAGTTTGTATCTTCTGATTTGATAAAGGCAAACAAGATGATAACAGGCATAGATACAATATGCAGCAATTCACTTGGTACAAAAAAAGAACAAGAAATAGTATCAAAATAGCGACAGGTATAACAGCGCCAGTTCTGATCCAGGCAGAGAGAAAGACAAAGTTGTTTACAGATAGAGAATTCAACATTACATCAGGAAACCCACAGCATGACCCCAATGGAAGAAGAAATGGTGTTCCACAAGCTGGCACTGGACCGTGTTGTAACATTGCAAGAAGTCACAGGCAGAAAGGCCAGACTGAAAGCTGGGTGATGAATTAAATTACGAGGGGCATGGAAACACAAGGAACCACTGCAGACTGAATGCAGGTTTCTGTAAAGTGATCATCCAATCTGCATTTCAATTTCTCTAATTACAGAGAACAAATACAATTGATACCTTCAATGTGACTGCCACAAACATACTTTCAAAAGTTTGATATTGTATAGTCTTTAAAGGGTATTAAACAGTAGATGGTTTGTCATGGGTCAGGGGAAAGCAAAGTGAAACAGTACAAGTGATGGTCACAGAATTCACAGGGACAAAGGCCAGAAGAGCAAATGGCAGGAGTGGGGGCTAGGAGAATGGAGAGGTCAGGCGCAAGATTGAAGAAGAGTTTGTAAAAAGTGAAAGGAGTGAAGAGGAAGATTAGCAAGCAAAGGGATGGCAAGTGATTGGAACATTGTAGCTGTGGCTCACACTTAGATGCACAAAAAAAAACATACACTTCACATAACCGGTAAGGAAGGTTTGAAAGAAGTCAAGACTAGAGAGCTAAAGATTTTGACAACAACACATGGAAGATGATGTATTACCAGTGAACCAGATGTGGAAAAATGCAGACCACATCAAAGGAGGATCAGCTAGGATTTGAGAACCTGAGTTATAGGGAAAGATTGAGTAGGTTAGGACTTTATTCTCTGGAGTGTTGGAGAATGAGAGGAGATTTGATAGAGATAGACATTCAGCCACAAGCAGTTCACAGCCTCCGCCGACAGTTCTTTCCACTGACAATTGCAAGACCCAACTCAGTTTTGCAAATCTTCGTCGCTACAATTTGTAACTTGCGAAAGTAACTCTAAATCCAAGCTGAGAAGAATGGTGGGAGAAAGAAACAGGAACCCTTCGTCAGAATAACCATGTGACCCTCGGTCTATGACCATTGAATGCTGGAACATGACCCGGTGTAGTGAAATTATAAACCGCCTCTTCCTCATCATCACAAACAAGAGATTCTGCAGAAGCTGAATATCCAGAGCAACAAACACAAAAGGCTGGAGGATCTCAGCAGGCCAGGCAGCATCTATGGAAAAGAGTACCAGCCAATGGTTCAGGACAAGACCCTTCAGCAGGACTAATGGTTTTTGGCCTGTATGTTCCTCTCTGCTTCCTCATCATGACTCTATTGTGCAGGAAAGGAGATAAAAGTCATGGGTATACTGCCAAAGGATTTCAGCCTGAAACATCAACTGTACTCTTTTCCACAGATGTTTTCTGGCCTGCTGAGGTTCCTCCAGCATTTTGTGTGTGTTGCAGTGGTTTCCTTTCTCTTTAGTGGTCATCTATCTGAGCCTACAGAGCAACTTAAGCAGGGTGAGGCACAAGAGATGAGGCAACCATAACCAGCACAATCAGTTGAAGTCCCATCCTGAAGGTACAGACTGGTCGTGGATCTCAATGCCAACAAGAGACAGCATTCCGATGAGCTCCCCACTGACCCAGAAGCAGATACTTACCAGGATGCTGGAGCAGGGATCCAATTGCAGACCCAGTACTGTGCACACAGTGATATTAATTGAGTAACAAATCCCAAGATGCAAACAAAGTCAGCGTCAAAGTTCAGGCAGAGATTAAAACATCCAGAGAAATCCAAAAACCAGAATCAGGAAACAGGCAGAGTTGATGTTCAGACAGACACAAATGCTGGAAAGGCTCAGGAAAACTCACTGGCACAATCTGGCAACAAACAAGTGAAAACACAGGACTGAAATACACTGAGCAATAAACAGAGAGGCAGATGATAGTTGGAGCACAATGAGACAGAAGTGGCAGCAATACAGGTAATAATGAGAAACAGGTGAGAGACGGAGTACTCAGTAACACAGGGGCCGGAGTAGAGCAGGAGCTGGGACAGGAGCAAATGGCAATACAGAACCACAGACTGACAGCTAGGGGGAAACACACAAAAAGACAGAGTTCAACTGGAGGTACTGACAATACTTCTCACCAATGCTTGAGAGATGTTTGCTCTGGAACAGTCAGCTGCATAATAGACAGGCTGTCAGCCTCTGGTGCCTCTAATCTCACCAATATAACAGTCTGTGGTGAAGATGGAGGAGGAGAAGATGGTGACACGTGGCCCCTTCGGTGGTGATTTCTGTTATCTGTCAAGTAGGGGACCATGCACAATTCTGATTTGATGGAGACGAATGTGAGAGTACGGAGGAACATCTGGAAAACATCTGAAATGCTCACTTCGCTACTGCTGCTACTGTGTGGTAACTGGAACCAAGGCATCGGCAGGTTGACGGTGCCTGGAGGTTTACGGCAGGGAGTTTCTCCCTTTTGCCGCCGCTATCAGGGACTCGGGGGTCAATCGACTCGGGGACTTTTGAGACTTTATTTACCATGCCCATGGTTTGTTCTTCATCAAATTATGGTATTGTTTTGTACTGCTGTAACTATATGTTATAATTATATGGTTCTGACAGCGTTAGTCTTTGGTTTGTCCTGTTTTCTGTGATATCACTCCAGAGAAACATTGTATCATTTCTTAATGCATGTATGCATTTCTAAATGACAATAAAAGAGGACTGAGTGTTCTCATAATCTAATCTAATTTAAATTTATTTATGTAATTTCAGCTATGAAATATTATATTTCAACTGCTTTAAGATTTATCCCCATTGTTAGTTTTAACCTGATTGAGTAACATCCAAGGGAGCCTCCAGTTTACAATTCAATGGTGTCATTTCGAGAGCCCCTGTGAAAATTTGTATTTTGAAATATTATATTTTCTGACATGATAGAGGAGAGCAAGATGATAACTGGCGTAGACACAGTGGACTGTCGCGACATGCGCAGGCAATATCAGAACCCAAGCGCAAAGGAAAAGCCAGACTCTAATGTAGAGATCGCAACAAGAGCTTATTCATGATAATTCCAAAACAGCGTCGGCAGCTCAGCCAAGCAACACCGCGAGGAGTAATATTCTCAAAACTATGACCCCGTGATTACCACTAATCTGGTATCCACTTAAATAATTCAAGTAACACGGAATCGCTAAGCCCATCAAAATAAACTTAACAAGCTTAAACAAAAGGCACCAGGAGACTGCATACAAAGAACGAGTCGCTAGAGAAAATAATAAGGAACTCTAAACGATTAACGGTTGTCATTAAACAGCAATAAGCCAATTCAGGAAGTCTATAATCCTTTGAGACCAACACTCTCTCATGCCCCACAAAGGCCTGAAAAACTCATTACAGTGCACAGCCAGGGACTTTTTCCCAGGATGGAAATGGCTAATAAATAATTGAGCAATAAATATCGAGAAAGTGAGATGTAGAGTCCTTGAAAGTGCGTCCAGTGGTTGTGGGACCAGACCAGTGACGGGGCAGGTGAAGCTGAGTGAAGTTATCCCCTTTGGTTCAAGGGCCTGATGGTTGAGGGGAAGTAACTCTTCCTGAACCTGGTGGTCGGAGTCCTGAGGCTCCTGTACCTTCTTCCTGATGGCGGCAGCAAGAAGAGAGCATGTCCTGGGTGGTGAGGGTCCCTGATGATGGATGCTGCTTTCCTGTGACAGCATTTCATTTAGATGTACTCAATGGTGGGGAGGGCTTTAGCCATGATGGACAAATCTGTATTGACTACTGCATTTAGGAGATGCGTACATGTTTTCAAATTTCAAGTTCAAAGTTCAAAGTACATTTCTTATCAAAGTATGCATAAATTATGCAACCTTGAGATTTGTCTGCTTACAGTCAGCCACAAAACAAGAAACTCAAAAGAACCCAATTTAAAAAAAAGACCAACATTCAATGAGCAGAGAAAGAGGAAAAAAAACACAAATCATGCAAACAGCAATTAAAAAAAAGACCATCACCCAATGTGCAGAGAAAGAGGGAAAAAAACACAAATCATGCAAACAGTAAAAGCAAGCAACAGCATTCCGAACCAAATTGAGACCATGAACCTAGTACCCGGAGCAGCTGGAGGAGGCCCATAATCTTGTTCTCAGTTCATCATATAGAGAGGCAAATCTTTACCAAGAAGTTCACAGGCACAAAGCCTCAGCGCTGAGGAGAGCGGGGTAAAATATCATAAGCAGAACCATCTCGACCCTTGCCTCTGGCCCCAGAACCCTTCCTTCTCAGTCAGGAAATTGAAAAAATCTTATAGGAAATGCAAATGTTTGATAGCCTGGAAGTACCTTTCATTCTGCAAGAGAGAACTGACAATATTTTGCAGCCTTATCATGGAGGATATATTTCAAAAAAACAGTAAATTATCTAAGTGCATTCACTGTTACAAAGACAAATATTAGCAGCCAATTTGCATGCAGCGTGGTCCTACAAGCAGTAAATTAAATAAAAGAGATTTAACTTTTTCGCTGGTGCTTGAGGTATGATTGGTGACATGTCTACTGGGAGAAATTTTTGCTATTCTGTCATTAAAAGGAATCTTTTGCATCTACCTGAAGTGGCACAGAGGTTTAGTGATACATCCGACTGACTGCATCTTCAATAATGCAATACTTTCTCAATGCTGCAGTGACCTGTCAGCTAGATTATGTGCTCAAGTCAAGAAGTGAAGCTGAACATTCTGCGAACTGAGAGAACAGTTATCCTGAGTAAAGTAATATGTCTGGTCAGAGGAATCTTTTTGAAAACTTAAACTTTTCCAGACTGAAGGCAGACCATTTTCCTGTAATTTAATTCTCTATTTCTATTTCCTACAATCCCAATGCTTACCTGTTCTAAGCAATTTGACCTCGAAGTTTTTTTGGTGCTTGGAAAGATATGCCATGGGAGTGTATGTTGGAGGTCAAAGAACATTTATTAAGGGTCTGCAATTGAAAACAATAATGATGAAGTTAGGGCACTGTGTGCTATAGACTGAGTCCCTCACGTTGTGAGCACTTTCCTTTGAATGTCCTGCAATGGCTTCTGAGCTACGGAGGTGGGAGATGAGGGGGAGAAATGAGGGAGAACTGGAGTGGATAGAGGCCTGTTGGGTGAGGGGAGTATTGACGATTAATTGGAGATGATTGGGACTTGAGAATTAGACTGAGGCATCAGAGAGAAAGTTGAGAACCAGCTGCTACTTGGTGGTCAAGCAGGGGCTGTGAGCACGGGGTGAAAAACAGTTGGGGCTATTGGTATTTGCGGGGGTGGTTTCGGAGTACCAAGAGAAACCTACTGCCCAGGATATGTACTTAACTTACAGAATCTCTTTATAAGAGGGCTCCCAGTGCTGGATTCTACTGTTAAGGGTCTTCTCAGGCAAATTCCTTTGAACTAATAATGGCATAGATCAGGTCTATGCAGTGAAGACTTACTCTTGCACAAGCAGCTCCTGCAGTGTGTGTCTGGAATCTGCAAGCATTAAAGCATCAGGTATAAAGTGGCGGGGTGGAGATTACTCTCTACCAAAGGAGGAGTAAGCTGCTCCTTTCCTCTGCTAGCCTGCAGACCGCCCTTGGGCAAGGTCCCCCAATCAGGGTCACATGAAGCCATGGGAACAGGGGGTGGATGGTCGCTTGCACAGCTGGTGGGTATCACAACTCCTGGTTGTACCACCACTGACGCCAGGCAGTCAATCTCTGAAGAGTATTGGTAATGGTTGTGGTCACCCGACTTGTAAAGACACTGCCCAGAAGAAAGCAATGGCAAATGGTAGAAAAATTTGCCAAGAATAATAAAGGTCAAAGACCATGATCGCCCACATCATACGATAGGGCACATAATGTACAAAGGAATACCATGGCCCCAGAAGAAAATCCTGGGTTTAACAATCTCCTTATCTTCATTGAAGGTGGACTGTCCTGGATATTTTATTTTAAAACTCTCTAAAGCAAAGACCTTTTTGTTTTCTCAGACAAGCATGTTGATTTACCATTCACTTCGGAAGTATCCTTTCCACATCCACTCCATCAAGATGAAATAAAGCAGAAAAGTGAAAGAAACTGGCCTCTTTTCTCAAAGCTTGCGACTCCAGGTTCAGTGTGTATCCATGTGAATCAGTTCCAGGAGGGAGAGGAGAGCTACAGGCAGCAGCAATCACTTCAATGCATGCCTGCCTGTTCTTTAAACTGTGCCGATTGATTTTAAAATTCAGTTAAAAACAAGACAATGTTGGATTGGGGGTGTATAATTGTTATTTTTCTTGTGGTTTAACCTTCCTATGCTTGCTTGTATTCCTCGTAAGGTCACCTGCATTGCTTGGTGAATTTTCCAGCAATTACGGTAGAGTTGGTTCTGGATCTTTCTGGAAGCTCCTTGGTTTCCTGTGGCAGATGTCACACTGCTTGGCAATTGTTGTTGAATGGAATTTCTATTATCTCTAGTCTGGTGAGATAACAGAAATTCCATTGATAATAGTTACCAAAACAAAAATCGCTACGCAGTGTGACACCTGCTGCAGGAGCTTCGAGAAACAAATGGAATTTCTGTAATCTCTAGTTTGGTTGGGTTGCAGAGTGGAGAGGCATCTCAACCAAAGGAGGTGTAAGGCGCTCCCTTGGGCAAGGTGTAGCACTCTAATCAGGATCATGTGAAGTTATGGGAGCAGGTGGTGGATCGTCGTATGAGCAGATGGTGCACATCACAAGTCCTGGTTATGCAACCACTGACACATGGCAGACAATCTCTGAAGAGTATCGATAATTGGCTGGGGTCACCCATCTTGAAAAGACACTGCCCAGAAGAAGACAATGGAAAACCACTTCTGTAGAAAAATATTTGCTAAGAACATGGTGATCAAGATCTCATCGTCATAAGACCCTGATTGCTTATGTCATACAATATGGCACATAACGAATGAACTAGTCGGGTATGAGAAGACCAGGACTACATCTTAGTCTGCTCTTTGTTCTCTCGACCCTTCTTCTTCTTCTTCTTTACTCTTGTAACACTCATTAAAATAAGAACATAAGAAATAGGAGCAGGAGTAGGCCATCTGGCCTGTCCAGTAATATCATGGCTGATCTGTCCACGGACTCATCTCCACCTACCTGCCTTTTCCCCATAACCCTTACTTCCCTGACTATGCAAAAATCTATCCAACCTTGTCTTAAATATATTTACTGAGGACTGAGGTAGACTCCACTGCTTCATTGGGCAGAGAATTCCACAGATTCACCACACTCTGCGAAAAGCAGTTCCTCCTCATCTCCGTCTTAAATCTAACTCCCCCCCCACCCCAATCTTGAGGCTGTGTCTCCTAGCTCTAGTCTCACTTACCAGTGGAAACAAGTTTCCTGCCTCCACCTTATCTATCCCTTCCATAATTTTATATATTTCTATAAGATCTCCTTTCATCCATCTAAATTCCAGCAAGTACAGTCCCAGGTGTCTCAATCTCACTTCATAGTCTAACCCCCGCATGTCTGGAATCAACCTGGTGAGCCTCCTCTGCACCACCTCCAAAGCCAGTATGTCCTTTCTCAAGTATGGAGACCAGAACTGCACGCAGTAACTCCAGGTGCGGCCTCACCAGTACCCTGTACATTTGCAGCAATAACCTCCCAGCTCTTAAATTCAATCCCTCCAGCAATGGAGGCCAACAGTCCATTTGCCCTCTCGATAGCGTGCTGCATCTACGAACCAAAATAGCTATAAAAACTGGTTTTACGCCTTATTCTTGACTTCTGAAGAACACTTAGATCAAAAAAGCAATTACAATCCAGCAATGCATGGTGTACATCTGCAATACAGCCTTAACTGGCAGTAAAGCAAAACCACACAGGAGATTTCAGTACAGTGGCAACCCTTTTGAAAGAAAATAGCACCTCAGCACTAGCAGAGTGTTGGGAACAAGCATCAAGGCATGTGAACTGCTTATGCAATGTACAAGAATGTTTCTCAAGCCAAGATGTGGCAGACAGTTCTGAGAATGCAGAGGCATGGAGCAAGGGAGTAAGAGATAGCAATTTCATTCACAGAAGTCAGCTCCAAGGCATATTATGCATTCACCAACATAGAACACTAAGGATATTCTGTCCCTAGAGATGTTACAGGACTATTTCAGCCCACAACATTTGAAACAGCTAGGAGCTGTAATGTCAGCCAACAGAGTCAGAAAATGAGAGAAATAACGGGTGATTGTATTATTGAACTGAAAGATCAATTTAATCAATCTAACTTTTATAGTTATATTCTGGTTTCTTTGTTCTCTAAAGGAAGAACAAATCCAGTTTCAGCCGCTCGGCACAAATAAGGTCATATTTAATTCGGCTAATAGTGTTACAGGTTCCATAGAGACAGAGGCCAAAATAGCCAGAAATGAAACAGCAGCCGACTCCCAAAGTTTCAGTCCAGAAACAGGGACAGCACACAGGACTGTGAGTGCTGGGTTTCTATGCTAATGTGGTACAAGCCATCATTCCCCATGCAATTGCGTTTTAAGGAGACCAGATGTGTCAGGGGAAAGGGCACGTAGTGGAGGCCTGTAAACCTAAATAGGAGGCTACAGATGGAGGATTATTTTTAATGTAATACTGACTCAAGGCGGGCAGAGTAAGAAACAAAAAGAGAATCTTCAAAATATTGCAGCTGCAGGCTACGCATAATTTGCATTGTGCAGTATTTTTACTGTAAGGGGAAGACAACAGGATACATCAAGGAGTAGCAGACCGCATGACCCAATTTACATCGGTGGTGCGCAAGTGGAACAGGTCAAAAGCTTTAAGTTCCTCGGGGTCAATATCACAAATGACCTGACTTGATCCAACCAAGTAGAGTCCACTGCCAAGAAGGCCCAACAGCGCCTTTACTTCCTGAGAAAGCTGAAGAAATTTGGCCTGTCCCCTAAAACCCTCACTAATTTTTATAGATGCACCGTAGAAAGCATTCTTCTAGGGTGCATCAGAACCTGGTATGAAAGCTGTCCTGCCCAAGACCGAAAGAAGCTGCAGAAGATCATGAACACGGCGCAGCATATCACAAAAACCAATCTTCCGTCCGTGGACTCACTTTACACCACACGCTGTCGGAGCAGTGCTGCCAGGATAATCAAGGACACGACCCACCCAGCCAACACACTTTTTGTCCCTCTTCTGTCCAGGAGAAGGCTCAGGAGCTTGAAGACTCGTACGGCCAGATTTGGGAACAGCTTCTTTCCAACTGTGATAAGACTGCTGAACGGATCCTGACCCGGATCTGGGCCGTACCCTCCAAATATCCGGACCTGCCTCTCAGTTTTTTTGCACTACCTTACTTTCCATTTTTCTATTTTCTATTATGATTTATAATTTAAATTTTTATATTTACTAATTTTCACTATTTTTAATATTTTTAATATTTAATATTTGTAATCCAGGAAGTGGGAAGCGCAGAATCAAATATCACTGTGATGATTGTACGTTCTAGCATCAATTGTTTGGCGACAATAAAGTATAAAGTAATTGGCATAGCTACTGACTACTCCAATGTAGGAGTCATGGATCTATTTTCTGTCTGTCTGTATTGTATTTTGTGTTATGGGTTTATTACGGGTAATCTGTCACGTGGTTCGGAGCACGGTAGCAGCAAATGAGTATCGTTACTTGTTCAAACCTTATCTTCTTCTGTCTTCCTCTCTCTTCCCTTCCAGCCCTGATGAAGGGTCTCGGCCTGAAACATCGACTGTTTATTCCCATCCATGGATGCTGCCTGAGCTGCAGAGCTCCTCCAGCACGTTGTGAGTATTGCTCTAGATTTCCAGCATCTGCTCCACCTCTTGTGTCCACGCTCTGTCTTAGTTTGGTTCAGTCTAGTGGAGAGGGAGTGAGCCACAGGAAATGAATTTTTTTTGTTGACCGCTAATTGAAATGCTTAGTTACGCTAATTATACTATCATACTGCCTAGTATCATTATTAGACCGCATATTAGGCCGTTAAATCGCTAATTTCATTTCATTAGTTTTTTATTGCTGAAAGATTGTTCATCTTCGCTTGTTCTGTAATAAAAGATCAAACCTTTTCCGATTTGGAAATTCGTTATTTGGAAGCACATCAGCCAGTGTTGAGAACACTGTCTCAGTCGCTCAGCGGGTTTGCGTTGGTTTCAGGTGATCGCTGTTGATTGTTCCATTATGGGGTAAGATTTCCAGTGAAAATCAGTTCAGTCTCCCAGCCTGAGTCAGGAGCATGGGCAATCTCACTACTTGTTCAGGATGCAGTTGATGGTCAAAGGCTTCAGTACCCTGTAGTTACGGTAGATTATGCTATACAACCACTCTTGATGAGCAAGAATTAAGGTGTGCAACTTTAAAACTCGTTTTTTTCAGCCAGAGGCTGGTGAATCTGTGGAATTCATTGCTACAGAGGGCTGTGCAGGCCAAGTCATCAGGAATATTTAAGGTGGAGGTTTATAGCTTCTTGATTGGTGAAGTCATCAAAGGTTACAGGGAGAAGGCAGGGGAATTGCACTGAGAGGGATAACAAATCAGCCATGATGGAATGGCAGAGCTGACTTGATGGGCTGAATTGCCTAATTCCGCTCCTATGTCTTCTGGTTTTAATAACTTATGGTCACTTGGAAGGACATGCTTGGCATTCAAATGGATATGCCAGCATTACATTTGGAACCTCCGTTGACCAAGTTTAATGACATCTTCTGTAAAGCCTGCACAAAAAACTGTCAATTCCAAATCTCAGAGATGGCTTAAAGCTGGTGTCAAACTAATCTACTGCAAGTCAGATTCCTTATTCCTTGAAGAGTCAAGTGAAGGATGAGTTGAAGAAATGGAGCTTTGATGTCAAAATCACTTATTGGATCGGATTAAAGAGTAAGAATATGCAGTGACTACAAGATCATTTTAAATCTGGCAGTTCACCATGAATAATTTTCTTTACTAACTTCCTAAGACCTACAGTATATCCAAAATCAGCAGGGTGTACGTTTTAGATGAAAGTATTTTTCTGCATGTTTATGCACAGCTGGGTGTGGATGAGGAGAGTCAGATGTAACATAGTCTGTACACAATAATACAAAGTGGATTTCAGTTAATTGGCCGTCGGTTAATCACAGCTGCCACTTATTCGTGGCAACTCTTAAAGAACAAAAAAAATCAAGAAAGTAGCCAAGAATTCTCTTTGGTTATTTGGGATACTATGCAGCTTAAATGGGATAGGAGAATGTTGCCAAACAGTTTCTAACTAACGTAAGTTATGTGCACTTGCATAGCCGATAGGCTCAAGGCTGTGCTTTGAGCAAACGCCTTTACAAAAGCATCTGCTGCATGTGTATATGTTCAAAAAACAGTGAATTTTGTTGCTGATAGTTGATGAGAAATAAGCAGTAAGACAATTCGGAACTGTTTTTCTCACTGCGGTTTCAAGCATTCAGGCTTGGACATACCAGAAACGGCCAGGGGTGAAAACAAAACGATTTCACTGTTTCAACAAGATAGAAGCTATGAACAATTTGAAGGTATCGACAATCATCTTAAACGTTACAATGAAAATGACGATTTGGGAGATGCAATCTGACAGCATTGTATAAAAGCAGTCCATTATCTGCACAAGGTGTCTGTGTTGACTTTGTTCATTTACGATCAAACAGACGCAGCGCGGATGAATTCGTCTGTCGATAAGTATTAGAAACTAATACTCAGTACTGCACTAGTATTGGTTCTGTTCTAATGTTCTACTATTCTGAATCCTGAAGAACTGTTTTGGCCTGAATCGTTGACTGTTTGTTCTCCACAGATGCTGCCTGACCTGCTGAGATCCTGCAGCATTTTGCGTATATCAACAAACTCATTCGCAAGGCCAGTGATGTTGTAGGGATGGAACTGGACTCTCTGACAGTGGTGTCTGAAAAGAGGACGCTGTCCAAGTTGTATGCCATCTTGGACAATATCTCCCATCCACTACATGATGTACTGGTTGGGCACAGGAGTACATTCAGCCAGAGACTCATTCCACCGAGGTGTAGCACTGAGCGTCATAGGAAGTCATTCCTGCCTGTGGCCATCAAACTTTACAACTCCTCCCTTGGAGGGTCAGACACCCTGAGCCAATAGGCTTGTCCTGGACTTATTTCCTGGCATAATTACATATTGCTATTTAATTATTTATGGTTTTATATTGATATATTTATACTCTATTCTTGGTTGGGGCAACTGTAATGAAAACCAATTTCCCTCGGGATCATTAAAGTATAACTATGACTATGACTATGACCATGACTATATTGCTTTGGATTTCCAGCATTTGCAGAATTTCTTCTGTTTATAGTATTCTAATTTGTTCTGTATTTTATTTAAATACATAATTTGTTACTCAGTTCACGTTTTTATACCTTTTTAGCTACTTCCACGAAACTTATTCTAATTGGGGCAGCCGCTTAATGGGGCCAATATGTATGGTTCTGATGTGTCCCAATTAACCAGTGTCCACAGTAGTTGTACTCTGTTGCAATATGGAGTCAAATTAAGGCAGCACAAAATGGAAAAGGTTTACAGGGTAGTAATAATTGTCTGTGCAATCAAAGTGATCTCCTCATGCCTACAATTAGTGCAGAAAGTACTTCACCCATTATCGAAGTACTAAAACACTTCAAAGTAAATTTATTATCAACGTACATATATGTCAACATATACAACCCTGAGATTCATTTTCTTGCAGGCATACTTAATAAATGCATAGAATAATAACCATAACAGAATCAGCAATAGATTGCACCAACTTCGGCATTCAACCAGTGTGCAAAAGGCAACAAATAGTGTAAATGCAAAAAGAAAGAAACAGTAATAATAAATAAATAAACAATAAATATCGAGAGCATGAGATGCAGAGTCCTTGAGAGAGAGCCCATTGGTTGTGGGAACATTTCAGTGATGGGGCAAGTGAAGTTGAGTGAAGTTTTCCCTTCTAGTTCAAGAGTCTGATGGTTGAGCGGTTGTAACTCTTCCTGAACCTGGTGGTGTGGGTCCTGAGGCTCCTGAACCTTCTTCCCAATGGCAGCGGCAAGAAGACAGTATGTTCTGGGTGGTGGGGATCCATGATTGTTGCTGCTTTCCTATGTCAGCGTGTCATGTAAATGTTTTCAACGGTGGGGAGGACTTTACCTGTGATAGCCTGGGCCGTATCCATTACCTTTCGTAGGACTTCCCATCCAAGGGCATTAGTGTTTTCATACCAGGCCGCCATCCCATCTGCAGATGAAGCATACGGAACAGAGTATATCTCAGTCCTCAGCCTCTTAAAGACAAGACTGACGCTTGAAACGCGAGCAGCCAGGGAATGTCATGGAGATTTGCTCCTTTCTCAAAATGAATCCACACTATTCTAAACTCCTGACCTAGCCCAGCAATGTGTTAATTTCTTCAGAAGAACTGGAAGTGGAATTGGACTAACATGAAACAGGAAACAATTGATCAAATACAGTTTGAATAGTGGATCTCTTCTGGTTCACTATGATACAAAGAAAACCCTAAAACCAGCATAGAATACTTCAAGGTACAATGTGGTTTTGTAACCAGCCAGGCTATGGGCGATGGACAGGGCTAACCATTAGCATTTGCTTTGCAGATTCTAAACTATGCAACCAAGCACAAATTGGAAAGGAAGCTTTAGCAATCATTTTTGGAAAGTGTGCTTCATGTTTGAATATAATCTGTGATTGGCTAAACTAGATCCTGCGGCAGGTTGTTCCAACAATGGCAGCATTTAGGGTGCAGAGATGGGCAATCTTGCTTTCACAGTGTGTCTTATATGTATTTATATTTATTGTGTGTTTTATTTAATTATTATTATTGTGTTCTTTATCTTTTGTGTGTTTCTCTTTGTGCTGCATCAGACCCAGAATAACAATTATTTCATTCTCCTTTCACTTGCATACAGGACATGGTACTTAACAATCTTGAATGTTGCATGCACAATCTTGGATGCCCCTCCGCTCCGTATCTGCCAAAAGCAGAACTTCCCAGGTCGAAACGTTCTGATTCCCATTCCCATTCCGGCATGTCGGTCCATGGCCTCCTCCTGTGCCAAGATGAGGCCACCCTCAGGCTGGAGGAGCAACAGCTTATATTCCATCTGGGTAGCCTCCAACCTGATGGCATGAATATCAATTTCTCCTTACAATAATTCTTCCCCCCTTCTTCGATTCCTCACTCTGACCTTTTACCTCTTCTTACCTGCCTACCACTTCCCCCTGGGTCCCCTCCACCTTCTCTTCCTCCTGTAGTCCACTCTCCTCTCCTATCAGATTCCTTCTTTTCCAGTCCTTTACGTTTCCCACCCACCTGTCTTCACCCGTCAGGCACCTCCAACTGGCCTCCTTCCCCTCCTCCCACCTTCTCATTCTGGCGTATTTCCCCTTCATTTCAGTCCTGAAGAAGAGTCTCAGCCAGAAACGTCAACCGTTTATTCATTTCCATAGAAGTTGCCTGACTTGCTGAGTTCCTCCAGCATTTTGAATGCGTTGCTTTGGACTCCCAGCTTCTGCAGACTTTCTCGTGTTTATAATCTTCAGGGTTGTTCATCGAAGTGTAATGGCAGATACTCTTTATTTTATCGCACGAAGCACCTGGTGTAAGTGGTAAGAATTCAGTTCTGTGGATGACGATGTTCAAGTTACAGATGAGAGGCTACTCAGGTGACTGAGTGTGATGTGCACCACGAGCTAGTCTATGAACACGCTCTGAGAGGTTGGACCAGCTGAGATAGGAGACCCTGGGATGAACTACAGCCTATCGTACAGAGTGGAGAGGTGGAAAATAAAGCAAAGGGCAATAACTCAAGGCAAGAAAAAGCAATTTCAATCAAGTGAGAGAGTCAAATCGCCACATAAGAGTCAGGAACCAGGAAACCCACCAACAAGATCTCAGGGAAATAAGATCAGAAACAGAATCAGGTTTGATATCACACGCATAGTTCGTGAAATTTGTTGAATTTGCAGCAGCAGTACAAGGCAATGTATAATAATAGAGAAAACACCGTGAATTACAGTGAGTATATATATAATAGTTAAATTAAACAAGTGGTACAAAAACAGAAATAAAAAAGTAGTGAGGTAGCTAGTGTTTGTGGGTTCAATATCCATTCAGGAATCAGATTGCAGAGAAGAAGAAGCTGACCCTGAATCATTGAGTGAAGGAAAATGTTTCTGTATCTCTTTACTGATGGCAGCAAAGAGAGCAAGGCATGACCTGGGTGTTGGGGACCCTTACTGATGGACGCCGCCACCGTTTTGAGGCATCGTTCCTTGAAGATGCCCTGGATACTACAGAGGCTAGTGTCCGTGGTGGAGCTGACTAAGTTTACACCTCTACGCAGCTTACTTCGATCCTGTGCAGTAGCCTCCCCCAACCCCCATACCGCACAGTGATGCAGCCAATTAAAAGCTCTCCATGGTACATCTGTAGAAATTTTCTCATGTTTTTGGTGACATTCCAAACATTTTCAAATTCCTGATGAAATATAGCTGCTGCTGTGCCCCCTTTGTAGCTGCACCGATATGTTGGGTCCAGGGCAGATCCTCAGGGATGTTGACACCTAGGAACTTGAAACTGCTCACCCTTTCCACTTCCGACCCCTCTATGAGGACTGCCGTGTGTTTCCTCATCTTACCTCCAGACGGGTATTCAGTAGACATTGGAAATAGTCCAGAAAGATCTCTATTGGTCAGGTAATCACAGTAAAAGGTCCACCTAATGATCCTGAAGTGGTGTGTGATGATGGAATTATTCCTGACAGTGATACCAATCAACTCTGTCAATGAGTCCGAGAACACTAATGAATTAAGCCAAGTGGTTGCAAGTTCTTCAGTCCAGGAGACAGGTGCACAAAATGAAGGTTGAACCAATCAGGAAAGCCAGGAAATAGAATTTGTAATGACTGTGATGTTATAGAATTTAATTACAGCATTTGTATATATAATGTGAATAGTTAACATGCCTTCACGTTAGACTAGGATAACATATGCACCCTTATTTAGAAACTCTTGTTTAATCTATTGATATGATTATGTGCTGACATGGGAGAGGGTTCAGAGGAGGTTCACAAGGATGATTCCAGGAATGAAAGGATTATCATATGAGGAACATTTGATGGCTCTAGGAGTGTACTTGCTGGAATTTAGAAGGATGAAGAGGGATCTCATTGAAACTTTTCGAATGTTGAAAGGCCTAGACAGAGTAGGTGTGGAAAGGATGTTTCCCATAGTGGGGGAGTCTAGGACAAGAGGGTACAGCCTCAGGATAGATGGGGCATCTATTTAAAACAGAGATGTGGAGGTATTTCTTGGGCCAGATGATGGAGAATGTGTGTAATTTGTTACCACATGCGGCAGTGGAGGCCAGGTCGTTGGGTGTATTTAAGGCAGAGATTGATAGGTTTTTGACTGGCCATAGATTCAAAGGTTATGGGGAGAAGGCTGGGGAGTGGGGCTGAGGAGGGGGAAAAAAGATCAGCCATGATTGGATGGCAGAGCAGATTCAATGGGCCAAATGGCCTTATTCTACTCCTATGTTTTATGGTCTTATGATTACGGTTAGCCAATGCTCTCTGCATAGTTGGAGATCTATGCCGAAGTACACCAGAAGCCCCCTCTCATGGGCAAGATGGGACCAGTGTAGCAGAATGCACAGCTTCCACCAGGTGGCAGCATTCCCTCAAAATCCAGGTGGCATCATGTGGGCATCAGGGGAATTCAAAAGAATGGCTGAATTCAAGGAGGACTTCTGCATGGTGAGAGAAGGAGAAATTCGGAATGTTCTTCCACCAAATTTGCCGGTCATTTGGTCTTTAGTATGAGTGTAATGCATGGGACATGGGGAAAAGACAAGTTAGTAGAGTTGGGTCACACATTAGCCATAGTATTGCCTGCCGGAATGGGTTGACGTACATTCTTAAAGTTCAAATTGATAAAGAACTGGGGAAAATATATCTGTATGTTTTTTAAAAAGCTTTTCTCAGCCTAAGAAAGGCTTAAGACACGACACAAAACCTTATTTTAAAGCTAGGGGATATATTAATACCTGCAATGTACTGAGAGCAGCAAATATCCCTGTAGATGACAATATAGAAAATATCCTTGTGCTATAGGTGAACCAATAACAAACAGTGCCTTTAGGCAATAAAGTATCCCTATGAAGTTCACAGGTTTGTCTCACTGATGTAAATCTATGAAATAACTATGAATACAAGTCTGTACTGTTTTGTCTTATATACAGTACTGTACAAAAGTCTTTGACATATATATATAGCTAGGGTTATGACATATAATTATGATATAAAGTTATAGCTAGTTTTATGTATTGCTCTGTACTGCTGCCACAAAAAAAGTGGGAGGAGAAGATGGCGGCGCAATGCAGCGCGCGCAGCTCTCCGGTGAAGTGATATCGTATTTGTAAGTAGGATGCTGTGCACAATTCCAATTTGATGGAGACAGACATGAGAAGCACAGAGGAACATCTGGAGAAACTTCTGAAATGCTACTGTGCGATCGAGAATCTCCGGAGGGAAGGCCCCAAAATCCCCGGCTTTGCCTGCTGCTGGCGACCGAGGCTGGGGTCGAAGCGTTCGGCAGAGATGGTGCTCGGTACTCGGTGCTGGAGGGCTGGTCGGAGGCTTGAAGTTTTCGGACGACTCAGAGTCGGACTGTGGTCGGGTATGGCAGGGAGAGTTTTCTTCCTTCTTCAGTCTGCGTGAGATGTGGGACTTTCGAGAGACTTTGAACTTTTTTTACTGTGCCCATGGCCTGTTCTTCATCAAGTTATGGTATTGTTGCACTGTTGTAACTACATGTTATAATTATGAGGTTTTTGTTAGTTTTTCAGTCGTGGTCTGTCCTGTGTTTCTGTGATATCACACCGGAGGAATATTGTATCATTTCTTAATGCATGCATTACTAAATGACAATAAAAGAGGACTGTGTGTCCTCATAATCTAAAAAAAATAACAAATTTCATGACATATGTGAGTGATGATAAACCTGATTCTGATATGGGTCTCTATTGTGGACTGAGAGTGGGAAGGGGGCAGGGAGAGGGGAGTTATGGTTGGGAAAAGGAGAAGGGAGCAGGAAACACCAGGGAGACATTCTGTAATGATCAATAAACCGATTGTTTGGAATTAAACTACCTTGCCTGGTGTCTCAGGGCTGGGTGTGTCTGCACCCGTGCCACACCCCACCCCCACTCCTGGCATTCCTCCTTTGCACCTGCCCCACACCCATCCTGTGGGTCTTCGCTCTTGCCATTCTCAACGTTCATTGCCCCCACCAGATATACAATCTTGCTCTCCACTCCACATTGACTAATACAGTACAGTGCATAAGTCTTAGGTACCATGGCTATATTTATGTGCCTAAGACTGCAGAGTGCTGTACTATCAGCTAGAACTTCCATTCAAGCCCGAGTGAAAACCATACAGCTTATTCTTGCTGGTGCAAGATAGCAATGTATCATTATGACAAAGCAATGATATCCCATTAGAGATGATTTACTCTCATTCTCTCTTTCTCCTACAAAAGTCCTTGTTAATTGCCAAAACCTATATGACTATCTTGAGCTATGTAGCAACTATTTACATTTTCATTCAACGCAGCCCTTGAAGTGTCTGATTTTCCTGCTCGATAACGCATTATTCTGACTGAACCCGGTATCTGGTGCCAGATGTTCTGAGCAGATCAAATCCGTTATGAAGAACTTGAGCTGTTAGACATTCTATTTGTGTACAAAAATTATTATTGTGTACCAGATGTTTCCTGTGGGATGTAATTTAAATTGCCTTGTAGTTGGCTATCGTTCATACAAAAATTATGACGTAAAATTATATTCACTATTGCACTCCCACCCACAGACAAAGCAAATGTCTGAATACATTGGATAGATTTGACTGTCAAATGCAAGTAATTAATGTTACTATCCCTGCACCTTTTCACCATAGCTGATTTAGTCCATATGTCAGAGAACATAGAGTCATAGAATACCACAACATAGAAACAGGCCCTTCAACCCATCTAGTTCATGCTGAACCATTTAAGCTGCCTAGTCCCATTGACCTGCACACAGAACCATAGCCTTCCTTACCCCTTCCCATCCATGTACCTATCCAAACTTCTCTTAAACTTTGACATCGAGCTTGCACCCGTCACTTGCACTGGTAGCTCATTCCACACTCTGAGTGAAGGATGTAATGGATTAAAAAAAAACAATTTCCTTCCATATAATAACTTTAATATGCCTTATGGGGCATCAAAGAGCAGATGACAGGCATTGCTGGAGAATCATTTGGGAAGGAGAAGAGAGGGGCCGGTGGCAGTCAGCTACCAAACTCTGGGTTAACGGAGTCAGTTTTTAGAATCAGAGTCAGGTTTAATATCACAGCAAGTGTCATGAAACTTGTTGTTATCTGGCAGCGTTACATAATAATGAAAACTATAAATTACAGTAAGTATAAAAGATAAATAGGTAATGCAAAATGAGAGGGAAAAAATAGAGAGGTAGTGTTCATTGTCCATTCAGAAACCTGATGGTGGAGGGGAAGAAGCTGTTCCTGAAACATTGAGTGTGTGTCTTCAGGCTCCTGTCCCTCCAACTTTGATGGTAACAATGAGAAGAGGACATGTTCTGGGTGATGGGGGTCTTCAATGATGGATGCCTCCTTTCTGAAGCATCGCTCTTTGAGGGTGTCCTGGATGCTGTGGGTACTGATCTCACAACCTTCTGCAGCTTTTTCCGACCCCTGTGCAGATGGAGATTCAACCAGCTAGAACGATCTGCATGGTACATGGAGAAACTTACGAGAGTCTTTGTTAACATACCAATTCTCGTCAAGCTCCTGGTGAAACATGGTGGCTGTTGTGCCCTCTTTGTAATTTACAGTGTTTACATTCAGTGAGGTGTGCACATATCACATGGTAGCAGATGACATATACAGTTCACGTATTTTCAGCGATTCAAAGAACATTTGCTATCAACATACGTACACAGAATACAACTTTGAGATTCGTTCACAAACTAGAGAAACTTTGCAGATGCTGGGAATGCGAGCAATGCACACAAAATACTGGAGGAATTCAGCAGGCCAGGCAACATCTATGGAAAAGAGTACAGTCAATGTTTTGGGCTGAGAACCTTTGGCAGGATCAGAGAAGATTTCAGCCTGAAACGTCAACTGTACGTTTTTCCATAGATGTTGCTTGGCCTGCTGAATTCTTCCTGCATTTTGCGTGCATTGTTTGAGTTTCAACCTCCTGCAGGCAGCCACAAAACAAAGGAATACCAGGGAACCGGTTCAAGACAACATCAAGCACCCAAAGCGCGAAGAAAGTTCAAGTTGCGCAAACAGCAAAAAGCTAGCGGACAACACAGACAATATCAAACATCAAACCAGGCGGCCGGTAGTATTCAGTTTAGTTCTGTTCAGCGTCACACTGCTGGCCCACGGCAGGCTCCAGGGCAAAGCATTCTTCACTGAAGCACCCCAGACCGCATTAATTGCCCCAATCAAACCACTCAAACAACAGCAAAACAGTAGAGTAACCAGGATCCAGGAACACATGCAACATGGACCTCAAAGTCCCCCAAAACAAGTCCTCAGCTTCCTGACCAATCCTTGCAATATTTTTACGTAAAACTAGTAAGGAATTATTTAAACAAACAAGAATGCTTAATCAAACTCTATATATACATACACAGATTACTTAAATGTTACTATATTACTGAAATATTAAATCACAACATAGTACATCAACAAATCAGTCTCAATACAGCTTTCTATATAGGAATCAATAGTGTAAAATTAATTAACCTTGTAGTTACTGTCAATTATCCATGGATTATTGAAATCACCTGAGATGATTTATTTTTCCCAGTGGGTTTTTTTTTCTGATCGTACTTTCTGTCCATGGTCCATAAGGAATTCCATTTCCCATAAAGTAGGCTCTCCAATCAGAGGAGGGCAGTAGAAATCTTCCTGATTGGAAATTAGTTAGCTATCGGCAAGTAGATGGTTGGGCATCTACATGAATATTGAGAAGTAAAGGTAACTTCAACAAAATTGCAATGGAATAGGGTATTTATAATGTATTTGATACCTTATAATACTGTATTTGGGAGACACTGGATGACCATAAGCTCATAATATCTCAAGGCTTGGTTGGTGCAGCTGTAACGAAACCCAATTTCCCTCGGGATCAATAAAGTATATCTATCTATCTAAGTGCTTTGAGAGGTTGGTCATGGCCAGAATTAACTCCTGCTTAAGCCAGGAACAGGACCTGCTGCAATTTGCCTAGGTCTATAGAGGATGCAATCTCACCTGTTCTCCACTCAGCCGTGGATCACCTGGACAATGGCAATACCTATGTCAAGGTGCTGTTTATTAATTACAGGTCAGCGTTTAACACAATCGTACTCTCAGTTCCAATCAACAAGCTCCAAATCCTGGGCCTCTGTGCCTCCCTTCGCAACTGGATCCTTCCACACTGGGAGACCACAGTTAGTGTGAATGGGAAATAACCTTTCCTCCTCGCTGACAATCAACACTGATTCACCTCAAGGATGTGTGCTTAGCCCACTTCTCTACCCTGTGTACACCCACAACTGCATGGCTAGGCACAGCTCAAACACTATCTATAAATGTGCCAATGACACAATTATTATTGGCAGAATTTCAGATGGTGATGAGGAGGTGTACAGGAGGGAGATAGATCAGCTGGTTGAGAGGTGTTGCAACATTGTACTCAGCACCAGTAAGACCAAGGAATTGATTGTGGACTTCAAGAAAGAGGTGTCAAGGGAACACACACCACCTCTCATCGAAGGATCAACAGTAGAATGGGTGAGCAGTTTCGTGTTCCTGTTGTCAACACCTCTGAAGATCTTTCCTGGACCCAACATATTGATGCAATTACAAAGAAGACATGGCAGCAGCTATATTTCATTAGGAGTTTGAGGAGATTTGATATATTGCCAAAGACACTCACAAATTTTTACAGATATACAGTGCAGATATACATCACCATCTGGTACGGAGGGACCACAGGATTGGAAAAAGCAGCAGAAAGTTATAAACTCAGCCAGCTCCATCATGGGCACTGGCCTCCCCAGCACTGAGGACGCCTTCAAAATGCAATGCTTTAAAAAGGTGGCATCCATCATTAAGGACCCCCATCACCCAGGACATGCTGTCTTCTCATTGATACCATCAGGGGGGAGGAGCCTGAAGACACACACTCGGTGATTCAGGAACAGCTTCTTCCCCTCTGCCGTTTGATTTCTGAATGGACATTGAACCCATGAACACTACCTCAGTATTTGTTTTTCTTTTTTTTTCTCTTTTTGTACTAAAGATTTAATTTAATTTTAAATATATATTATTATATTTCTTATTGTTAATTACAGTTTCCTTTATTATGTATTGCAATGTATTGCTGCTGCATTACACCAAATTTCACATATGCCAGTGATATTAAACTTGATTCTGACTGTGAAGTGCCATCTTGCATTCCTAAATGTGTTATCATAAACATCACTACTGGTATTAAACAGCAATCTCTAGGTTAAGGAATTGCAGCCTCTTTTGTTATTCATTAACAATGAAAGCAATAACAGTTAATTGTGTAAGTTATATCCAGACAAAGTTATTCAAGCAATTCTATCTACAGAGGCACAGTCTAGAGCAGGTATACAGTTTCTTCTGTGCCAACTAAGATGTCTACCTGAGCTAGTTCCATTGCAGACATTTGGCTCATATCCTTTAGGACTTGTCTATCCACGTAGCTGACCTTTAAACATTGTTATTTTACCCATGTTCCACATACCAACTCTTATCTACATGTGAAGCTGCCTCTCAGAACCCGTTTAAATCTTTCCCCACTCACCCTAAGGCAAGGCACTCTAGTTTTAGGCTCTTCTTTCATAAGAAAAATATTCTGAAGCAAATGAAAAATGATTTAGAAACCATAGAAACTACAGCACAGAAACAGGCCCTTTGGCCCTTCTTGGCTGTGCCGAACCATTTTCTGCCTAGTCCCACTGACCTGCACACGGACCATATCCCTCCATACACCTCCCATCCATGTATCTGTCCAATTTATTCTTAAATGTTAAAAAAGAACCCGCATTTACCACCTCGTCTGGCAGCTCATTCCATACTCCCACCACTCTCTGTGTGAAGAAGCCCCCCTAATGTTCCCTTTAAACTTATCCCCCCTCACCCTTAACCCATGTCCTCTGGTTTTTTTCTCCCCTTGCCTCAGTGGAAAAAGCCTGCTTGCATTCACTCTATCTATACCCATCATAATTTTATATACCTCTATCAAATCTCCCCTCATTCTTCTACGCTCCAGGGAATAAAGTCCTAACCTATTCAACCTTTCTCTGTAACTGAGTTTCTCAAGTCCCGGCAACATCCTTGTAAACCTTCTCTGCACTCTTTCAAGCTTATTTATATCCTTCCTGTAATTTGGTGACCAAAACTGAACACAATACTCCAGATTCGGCCTCACCAATGCCTTATACAACCTCATCATAACATTCCATTTATCTGACTTCTGGTAATTCCACCCCCTCTTCCTCTCCTCTTCCATTCCTCATTCTGGTTATCCTCTCACCCCTCCTCTTCTTCTCACCTGCCTGTCACCTCCCTCTGGTTCCCCTACTCCTTCTCCTTCTCCACTGGCCCACTGTTCTCTCTTATCAGATTCCTTCTTCTTCAGCTGTTAACCTCCTTCACCTAAAAACTTATGGTATCCTCTTTGATATTATTGGCTAACTTACCTTCATATTTCATCTTTTCCCTCCTTGTGGATTTTTTAGTTGCCTTCTGTTGCTTTCCCAATCCTATAGTTTACCATTCTCTAATGCCCTCTGTTTTGATTTTACATTGGCTTTGACTTCCCTTGTTATCCGCGGTTGTGTCATCCTGCCTTTAGGATACTTCTCCATCCTAGGATGTATCTATCCTGCGGCTTCCGAATTGCTCCCAGAAACTCCAGCCATTGCTGATCTGCCAGCATCCCTGATAGTATTCCCTTCCAATCAACCTCTTTCATGCCTCCACTGTAATACTAATACATCCGATTTTAGCCTCTCCTTCTCAAACTGCAGGGTGAATTCTATCAAATTATGATCACTGGTTCTTGAGGGTTCCTTTACCTTAAGCTCCCTAATCAATTCCAGTTCATTACACAACACCCAATCCAGAGAAGTCTTTCCCCGAGTGGGTTCAACCATAAGCTGCTCCAAAAATCCATCTTGTAGGCATTCGACAAGTTCCCTCTCTTGGGATCCAGCACCAGCCTACCAGCACATTGAAATCCCCCATGACAACCGTAACATGTCCTTTTGACATCTGTTTTCTATCACCCCTGGAGCTTGTCCACATCCCGGCTACTGTTGGGGGCTTGTATATAACTCTAAATCATTGTCTTTTTACCCTTACAGTTCCTTAACTCTACCCATAACAATTCCACATGTTCCAATCCCATGTCACCTCTTTCTAGGGATTTGATATCATTTTTTTACCAACAGAACCACACTACACCCTCTGTCTACCTGCCTGTCCTTTCGATACAATGTGTATCCTTAGATGTTAAGTGCCAACAATGATCTTATTTCAGCCACAACTCAGTGATGCCCAAACCTACCAGTCTCTAACTGCGCTACAATATTATCTACTTTATTCCATATACTGCATGCATTCAAATAATTCAAAGAATCTTCAATCCTATATCCGTAACCCTTTGAGATTTTGTCCCTATGTTACACTGCAATGCATCGCACAGGCCCTATCATCTGCCTGTTCTTCCTGACAGTTTCTCTGCACATTGCATCCAGTTGTATCCCAACTGCTCTATCCTCAGCCCGATCACTCTGCTTCCTCATGCCCTGCCAATTTAGTTTAAACCCGTAGTTTAAAAGAACGTGGCAGCATCTACTGACTTCCTTCATCGATAACTATTGGGAATTAATAAACAGATTTATAGTGCTGTAGTAGTATTGATAGTGATCTAACTTGTTCTGTATTTCATTTGAATACGTAATATGTTGTTCAGTTAACCAGTAGTTTGTCTTTTATACCTTCTTAACTATTTCCATGAAACTTTGGGTTACTCGGGCAGCCACTTAATTGGGCCAAAATGTACTGGTACCAATGTGTCCCAATTAACTGTAATCCATTGTATTTCAAATTAGGCACAACTTTAATTAATGTCAAAGGAAATGAAGAATTGAACAGTAGCAACAAACCAGGTGCAACTCATTTGATCTGCTCTGTTAGGCACTAGAACTTCACAATATTGATGTGACTTTGATTAAAAGAAATGATTGATCTCATCACCAATGTAATCACTTAATACATATTATTAAGCAATGAAGTAGTTCATTCGATCCATGAGCAAGGAGAGTTCTCCCTCTCTGGACTCAATAGAAATACACCAATCACTAGTGCTGCTGATCAATGAGGCTGATCAATGAGGGTGATCAACGAGGGTGATCCATTGGCTGTCCTTTGGAGTGCTGGCAAACAGATTAAATAACATGTCATTTTTTGAAGGATATCGGTAAGACGTCATCCTGCAAATAGCCGAGAAGATAAAAGAAAAGACTACTACCACAGCAAAAGGAATGAGTGTTATACTATTCTCAGCACAGACACTGAAACGGGCTATTGGTCCACTATTATTGAGAGCAATGATATTAAACCACAGTCTGTAATTTTTCTTTATTTATTTATTAAGATACAATACTGAGTGGGCCATTCGAGCCACACTACCCAGCCTGAGGTGGTTCATTTTAGTAGGTCAAATATGATGGCAGAATATAGTACTAATGGTAAGACTCTTGGCAGTGTGGAGGATCAGAGTGATCTTGGGGTCCGAGTCCATAGGATACTCAAAGCTGCTGCGCAGGTTGACTCTGTGGTTAAGAAAGCATATGGTGCATTGGCCTTCATCAATCGTGGAATTGAGTTTAGGAGCCGAGAGGTAATGTTGCAGCTATATAGGACCCTAGTCAGACCCTATTTGGAGTACTGTGCTCATTTCTGGTCGCCTCACTATAGGAAGGATGTGGAAACCATACAAAGGGTGCAGAGGAGATTTACGAGGATGTTGCCTGGATTGGTTAAGTGAACTCGGCCTTTTTTCCTTGGAGCGACGGAGGATGAGAGATGACCTGATAGAGGTGTATAAGATGAAGAGAGGCATTGATCATGTGGATAGTCAAAGGCTTTTTCCCAGGGCTGGAATGGCTAGCATGAGAGGGCACAGTTTTAAGGTGCTTGGAAGTAGGTACAGACGAGATGTCAGGGGTAAGATTTTTACGCAGAGAGTGGTGAGTGCGTGGAATAGGCTGCCGGCAACAGTGGTGGAGGTGGATTTGATAGGGCCTTTTAAGAGAATCCTGGACAGGTATATGGAACTCAGAAAAATAGAAGGCTATGGGTAACCCTAGGTAATTTCTCAGGTAAGAACATGTTCGGCACAGCTTTGTGGGCGGAAAGGCCTGAATTGTGCTGTAGGTTTTTTATGTTTCTATAACCCCCGATTTAATCTGAGCCAAATCACAGGACAATTTATACTGACCAATGAATCTACCAACCAGTAATTATTTGGACTGTGGGAGAAAACTGGACCATCTGGAGAAAACCCAGGCGGTTATGGAAGAACGTACGCACTCCTTTCAGGCACGGTGGGAATTGAATCCGAGTCACCTGTACTGTAAAGCATTGTGCTAACCACTACGCTACTTCTTAACAATAAAAGTGCACGTAACTTGAATAATGCTTAGCGATTTCAGAAACAATTTCCCGACTTTCAATGAAGTTTCTATTTTGAAACTGACATTGAAAAATCTGTCCTTCCTCAGGTCCCAGAGTCCTCAGGAGTAGTGTTGTGATGTAATTTCTGGGTCTGAAGCCATCCTTGAGTAGAGACAAGAGTTCAAATCCCAACACAGCTAGCTGGGAAAGTTTAATTCAAGTAACTAAATGCACCTGGAATTAATAAAGTAATTAATTTCTGTCATTTGTGTGGTGGGGTGGAGATATGTCTCTACAAAAGGAGGTGTAAGACACTCCCTCCCTCCGTTAGGTCACCCTTGAGCACGTGTTGGGCACGTGGCCAAGTGGTTAAGGCGTTCGTCTAGTTACCTCAAGGTTGCTAGTTCGAGCCTCAGCTGTGGCAGCATGTTTGTGCCCTTGAGCAAGGCATTTAATCACACATTGCTCTAGTCTGTGCGTGGAGTGGCGCCCCACACAGACTTCCAATCTGCACCTTGTAAGGCATGAAAATGCCCGACACAGACCTCTCATGGTCTGAGTCGATGTTCTCCCTCCCCCCCCCCACCCTCGAGCAAGGTGAGGCACCTGCTCAGCCCCCCAATCAGGGTCGCATGAAGCCACGAGAGCAGATGGTGGATTGTCGTATGAGCAGCTGGTGCACAACACAAGTCCTGGTTATGCGACCACTGATACCAGGCAGACAATCTCTGAAGAGTATTGATAATGGCTGGGGTCACCCGTTTTGTAAAGACACTGCCCAGAAGAAGACAATGGCAAACCATTTCTGTAGAAAAATTTGCCAAGACCAATCATAGCCATGATCACCCCCATCATACAACACAGCACATGATGAGGATGATGAATTTCTGTAATAATAACCATGAAATTACCAAATTATTGTTAAATAACTATTGGGTTTACTAATAACTTTCTGGATACAAAACCTTCCTTCCTTCTCATTCAGGACTATGTGTGACTTTTGACTCCCCAATGCAGTTGACTCCTAACTACCACTTCAACTCACAAGAAATTGGGCAACAACCCAACTTTGTCCAGACTCTTGTGATAGCACAAGCCCTCGAAACCAGACAACATCCTGGTAAACCTCTTCTGCACCTTCTCCAAAGCTTCAACATCCTTCCTATAGTGGGGTGACCAGAACTGTATGCAATACTCCAGATGTAACCTATCCAGAGTTTTATAAATTGCAACATAACTTCCTGACTTTTGAACTCAATGGCTCGACTAATAAAAATAGGCATTCTTAACCACCTTGTCAACTTGTGTAGCCATTTTCAAAGAGCTATGAGCTTGGATCCCTAGATCTCTCTGCTCGGCAACCCTGTTAAGGATCTTACCCTTAACAGTGGACCGTCTTTTTGCATTTGCCCTACCGAGGTGCAACACCTCACATTTATCTGGGTTAAACTCCATCTGCCATTTCTCTGCAACGGATCTATATCATGCTGTATTCTTTGCCAATCTTATACACTCCCCATAACTCCAACAAATCATCCACAAATTTAGTAACCCACCCATCTAGACTTTCATCCAAGTCATTCATATTCATCACAAGCAGCAGAGGTCCCATCACAGATCCTTGTGGAACTCCACTAATTATAGACCTCCAGCTCGAAAAAGTCCCTTCAATCACTACCCTTTGTCTTCTATGCGCAAGCCAGTTCTGAATCCAAACAGCCAATTCACTGCAGACCCCACGCATCTTAATCTTCTGGATTAGCCTTCCATGAGGGACTTTGTCACATGCCTTACTAAAATCCATGTAGACAACATCCACTGCCCTACCTTCATCAATCTCTCTTACCAGCTTGTCAAAAAAATCAATTAAGTTGGTAATCATTGAACTATTGACCTGGATTTTCATTCAGCACCTTCTCTGGTTGGTCCGGGAGAACTCAGTGTTGCAAAGAAAGCCTCAGGTAGACATTTAGCCTGTGATTTATACACTGGTGTGTAATGTGGCCCATGATATGGCCCCCGATGAGCATCATACTGGTCATTGCGGTAGATAAGTGAATGCAACATCATTGAATTTCTAGGCCATTCTGATTGAAATTCCTCTCTGACTAATTACATCCACTGTACATCACTTCCTGAAATTTACGTATCAGCAAAGTACAACCAAATGTTGCCCATTTGTTAACTGAGATCAAATTTCAACCTCTTTGTATTTTGGCCTTTCAGACATGGACTGATAAGAATAATTCCAATGTATTAGCTACATAATTACTCACTTTTCCACACTAAAGGAAATTTCACATGAGCACCTGAAATACTCATCTAGTCAATAATCAAACTCACCATAGATCAGAACCGGAATCAGATTTAATATCACTGGCATCTATAGGCATCCGTTAGTCTCGTGAGACCATGGATTTGCACCTTGGAAGGTTTCCAGGGCACAGGCCTGGGCAAGGTTGTATGGAAGACCGGCAGTTGCCCATGCTGCAAGTCTCCCCTCTCCACGCCACCGATGTTGTCCGAGGGAAGGGCACTAGGGCCGATACAGCTTGGCACCGGTGTTGTCGCAGAGCAATGTGTGGTTAAGTGCCTTGCTCAAGGACATAACATATTGCCTCAGCTGAGGCTCGAACTAGCGACCTTCAAATCACTAGACCGACGCCTTAACCACATGGCCACGCGCCAACACACAATATCACTGGCATATGTCGTGAAATTTGTTGTCTTTGCAGCAGCAGTACAATGCAATACATAATAATAGAAAAAAATCTGTGCAGTACTGTAGGTATATATACAGAATATTAAATAGTTAAATTAAATAATTAGTGCATAAAATAGAAATAAAAAAGTAGTGAGGTAGTGTTCATGGATTCAATGTCCTTGCAGAAATCGGATGGAGGAGGGGAAGAAGCTGTTCCTGTATTGTTGGTGTGTACCTCCTTTGAGTTAAGTTTACTGTCTTTTAACTATATACATGTATATAATGTCATCATCGTGGCTATCCCTCGAGGTCGAGAATGATTGTCTTTGTTCTGAAGAAGTGGCCCACAGAGTGAAGACGCCTGTGCGTGTATTTGTTTAACATGTACTTGATGTTGCACACCAAGAAGCACACAATACTTCACAAATCAACCAACTGATTCCAATGGCACGGAAACCACGACGATTGGAGCTGATGGATTTGTTGCAGCCTTCATCCGCCTTCACAGCCGCTGAGTTCGAAGTAACTTCGTCCGCCTGTTCCACTGTTGAGGTCTTGGTTGGATTGTTCTTTGTCAGGGACCTCACCCTCGACCTTACCGCCATGGGTGACCCTACCAGGAGCATAGCTCCAGACGGAATCGCTCTCGGGATCTCAGGACCACACATGTTTCTCCACTACGACAAGGTGACAATCCACGGAGAAGATATAATGTACATAACCATATAATGTACAGGTATATAGAAATGAGACAACGTTTCTCCAAACCAGGATGTAAAGCACAGTAGTACACATAACAAATAATAACATATGAGGGTAAGGATAAAATCTACAGCTGAATCACACATAAATAATGAACTAAAGTGCATGAATTAAATACTGTAAGGTACAGAACAGATTAACTGGTGACACTTCAAATGCAATGTGGCAGGAAGTTCAGAAGCCTAATGGCCTGAAGGAATAAACTATTTCCCATCCCGACCATTCTTGATTTTATACCTGATGGAAGATCAGGGGGTTCTCAAACTATTTTTTATGCCATGGACCCCTACAATTAACTGAGGGCCCAGTGGACTCCAGGTTGGGGACCCTTGTCATAGACGCTGCCTGACCTGCTGAGTACCTCTAGCATTTTGTGTGTGTTGCCCTGGATTTCCAGCATCTGTAGAATCTCTTGTGTTCATCATCCAGTCAATACTTTTTTTTTATTATTACTTTGCTCCTACCCAGTCTAAAATATGAACTCCTTCCTGAATTTTCAGTCCCACATGTGGATAAATACGGCTGGGTGCCAGAACCTCGCTGTTCTGTTGATGACACACTATTGCCCAATTACACAGTTAACCGGGCAAAAACAACACAACCTTCTACTCCAGTTTGTGTTGCCTTGGGAACGCCCAGTACATCAGTAAACACCTCTTGGAGTCAAACAGCAAACTCACATATCAAGCAGTGGCATTGAAATCAGTGAGATGAAACATTTGGATGACACGAAGCTGGGCGGCAGTGTTAGCTGTGAGGAGGATGCTAAGAGGATGCAGGGTGACTTGGATAGGTTGGGTGAGTGGGCAAATTCATGGCAGATGCAATTTAATGTGGATAAATGTGAAGTTATCCACTTTGGTGGCAAAAATAGGAAAACAGATTATTATCTGAATGGTGGCCGATTAGGAAAAGGGGAGGTGCAACGAGACCTGGGTGCCATTATACACCAGTCATTGAAAGTGGGCATGCAGGTACAGCATGCGGTGAAAAAGGCGAGTGGTATGCTGGCATTTATAGCGAGAGGATTCGAGTACAGGAGCAGGGAGGTACTACTGCAGTTGTACAAGGCCTTGGTGAGACCACACCTGGAGTATTGTGTGCAGTTTTGGTCCCCTAATCTGAGGAAAGACATCCTTGCCATAGAGGGAGTACAAAGAAGGTTCACCAGATTGATTCCTGGGATGGCAGGACTTTCATATGAAGAAAGACTGGATGAACTGGGCTTGTACTCGTTGGAATTTAGAAGATTGAGGGGGGATCTGATTGAAACGTATAAGATCCTAAAGGGATTGGACAGGCTAGATGCAGGAAGATTGTTCCCGATGTTGGGGAAGTCCAGAACGAGGGGCCACAGTTTGAAGATAGAGGGGAAGCCTTTTAGGACCGAGATTAGGAAAAACTTCTTCACACAGAGAGTGGTGAATCTGTGGAATTCTCTGCCACAGGAAACAGTTGAGGCCAGTTCATTGGCTATATTTAAGAGGGAGTTAGATATGGCCCTTGTGGCTACGGGGGTCAGGGGATATGGAGGGAAGGCTGGGGCGGGGTTCTGAGTTGGATGATCAGCCATGATCATAATAAATGACAGTGCAGGCTCGAAGGGCCGAATGGCCTACTCCTGCACCTATTTTCTATGTTTCTATGTTTCTAATTCTCCATTTAACAGTGACTTAATTCCAGGATTGAAAGGCTTATCATAGGAGAAGTGTTTGATGGCTCTCTGGGCCTGACCTCTTTGGAGTTTAGAAGAATGAAGTGGGGGGAATATCGTTGAAACCTATTGAATATTGACAGGTCTAGATAGTGTGGATGTGGAGAGGATGTTCCCAAGAGTGGGGGATCCAGGACCAGAGGGTACAGCCTCATTTAAAATGGAGACGAGAAGGAATTTCTTTAGTTAGACAGTGGTGAATTTGTGGAATTCGTTGCCATAGGCGGCTGGGGAGGACAAGTCATTTTGTGTATTTAAAGTGGAGGTTGATAGATTTTTGATAAATCAGGGTGTGAAAACTTATGGGGAGAAGGCAAGAGAATTAGGTTGGGAAGGAAATGGATTAGCCATGATGAAATGACGGAGCAGATTTGATAGGCCGATTAGCCTAATTCTGCTCATCTTATAGTCTTTTGGTCTTAATTAATTTAAAATGTTTTTAATTGGGTGTTTTCTTTCACAGGCTGCAAATTTTCTGAAAAATTAAGTACATTTTTAAAAATGTTTCCTAAGTGTTTTGCTGTTGTTATTGAAGAAGGAGTTCACAAATGTACAATTTCACTGTTAATTTTGACAGGCAATGGATCTGCCTGTGGGGCTGTCTGGACTAGCAAAGGCTTTGAGACCCAGAGTAGGCCTTACACTCAGAGAAGTTCTCAGTCATCCGAGGCCATGATAATCAGCAGAAGCCCAGAAGCTGCAGCAGGGCACATGTCAGCCACACCAGGGCTAACTAGAAAAAGTCTGGTGTTAAGCTAACTGCACGTCTTTGGATGTTATCATGGACTCATAGAGCACTACAAGCACTGAAATAGGCTCTTCCTCCCGCGTACGCCAATGCTGACCTGTAGTTCTGCCTGGCCCCACCTACCCACATCCAGACGATAGTTCCCCAAACCCCTCCCACTCATGTACCTTTCCTAACTTCTCTTAAATGTTGCAGTTGGACCTGTATCCACCAGTTCCATTCAGCTCATTCCATACTCACATCACCCTCTGAGCGAAGACGTCTCACCTCAGGCTCCCCTTACAGTTTTCACTTTTCACACTAAACCTAGGACTTCTAGTTCTGGCCTCAACCAATCTCAGGAGAAAAAGCCTGCATCCTATCTATATCCCTCATACTTTGGTCTCCCCTCATTCTCTACACTAAAGGGAATAAAGTCCTTATCTTCTTTTACAAATAATGAGCCTCTAACCACCTTTCACTTGCTGACACCTCCCTCGCTGTAGTGGTTAGCGCAAAGCTTTACAGTACCAGCGACCCGGGTTCAATCCCAGCTACTGCCTGTAAGGAGTCTGCACGTTCTCCCTTTGACCGCTTGGGTTTCCTCCGGGTGCTCCAGTTTCCTCCCACAGTCCAAAGACGTACCGGTCAGTAGGTTGATTCATTATTGTAAATTGCCCCGTGATTAGGCTAAGGGTTAAATCGGGGGATTGATAGGTGGGTAGCTCGAAGGGCCAAAGGGCCTATTCCATGCTGTACCTTCAGGAGTAGGAAGGAAATGGGAAGATACCAGAATTAAAAGGTGGGGACTGGGGAAGGAGGATAGCTAGAAGGTGCTAGGTGAAGCCAGGTGAGTGGGAGAGGAGGGAATCTGAGAGGAGGATGGACCAGAGGAGAGAGGAGGGGCACCAGGGAGAGGTGATAGGCAGGTGAGAAGAGGGAAGAGGCCAGAGTGGGGAATAAAAGAAGAAAGAAGGGGAAGGGAAAACTTTTTTTTACCTGAAGGAGAAATATATATAGTATGATAGAATTCATTCTGCTGTTTGAAAGAGAGAAACTGAAATCAGATGTATTGGTGTTTCAGTTGAGTAAAGGTAACATCAGAGGCATGAGATCAATTCCGACATCATCTCTAAGGTGTCCGTGTGTTCTCCCCGTGGGATGCGTGGGTTTCCTCTGGGGTTTCTGGTCTCCTCCCACAGTCCAAAGTCATACTGGTTGGTAGGTTAATTGGTCATTGTAGATTCCCCCATGATTAGGCTAGGGTTAGTTCGAGGGGTTGCTGGGCAGTGCGGCTCGAAGGTCCGGAAGAGCCAATTCCGCGCTGTATCTCAATAAACAAATAAATAAGATAAATGCATTTAAACGTTGGGAATTCTATTCAATTAACAAGTTAAACAAACTGTACTTCTCACCTAACAAGAAAATCAGAACAAATTAATGGCGCGAGTTTTGAAATTACTGAAAAAGGTAGTAAAATGAGTTTAGTTTTGCTCATACCATGTTGGGAATGGGTAGTGCATTAGGCGTAAATGTTCAAATGGAGACAATGTCATTATCTTCCATAAAGCAGCCATTCAACATTCCAGAGCATAACTGACTTTCAAATTCAACCTCATCAACATCCCAGAGCCAATTTAATAACGATCTGCTGACAATTCAGATCTGTGCTTCATCAGTTTGAGTCAATAGACTGTACAGTTGCTTTGAAGAATGACGTACATTGAAGTCTTATTAAGGATTCTAGCAGTTAGTCCAGGCTGACACTAGAGCAGTAAGTTGTGTAGATAGGAACAGGCTATCACAGGTAGACTAAATGCATTGTCAAAGCCATTGATTCGATGTGTGGTGTGAGATCACCTAATTTGAATGTGGGAAAGAAAAGTCAGAGTACTTTATACTGGTGCATGACTGGGACATAACAAGACTACAGACCATAAGATACAGAAGCAAAATTAGGACCATAAGATATAGGAGAAGAAAGAGAGATGGGGAGCCTTATCTGCTTACTGCAGCACTGATGGCATGGAAAGTCAAAGTCAAAGGATATTTATTATCAGAATATGTGTGTACTAGATACAATCTTAAGATTTGTTTCCTTACAGGCAGCCACAAAACAAAGAAGCCCAAAAGAACCCATTAAAAAGAGAGAAGACCGTCAAACACCCAAAGTGCAGGAAAAAAAAGACAAACCCGGTAAACAACAAAAGCAAGCAAACAACTGCAGTTCACAAAAGTGAGTCCACATCCATGAAGCCCGTCATCATTGCAGTCTCAGTTCAGCGCAGAGACACGTAAACCTCGCGGAGCAGCGAGTTGAACCCACCTGTCCCTCGCCTCCGGCCCTGACACCCTGACCTTTTCGATCTGGCCTCTGAGGGGGTGAGGCTATGAGGAGAGATTGAGTCGCCTGGGACTGTACTCACTGGAATTCAGAAGGATGAGAGGAGATCTTATTGAAACATGTAAAATTATGAAAGGCACAGATAAGTTAGAGGCAGGAAAGTCGTTTCCACTGGTAGGTGAGACTAGAACTAGAGGACATAGCCTCAAGATTTGGGGGAGTAGATTTAGGACGGAGATGAGGAGGAACTGCTTTTTCCAGAGAGTGGTGAATCTGTGGAATTCTCTGCCCAGTGAAGCCGTGGAGGCCACCTCAGTAAATATATTTAAGACAAGGTTGGATAGATTTTTGCATAGTAGGGCAATTAAAGATTATGGGAAGAAGGCAGACAGGTGGCGATAAGCCCATGGCCAGATCAGCTATGAATTTATTGAATGGCAGAGCAGGCTTGATGGGCCAGATGGCTGACTCCTGCTCCTATTTCTTATGTTCTTATGTTTCCTACTGAATGGAAAAACAGAGCCTACATTCCAGTCCTCTACCACCAAATAAAAACAATCCTGCACTGCTGAAAGTGAACTGCCACTGTGTTTGAAGGGGAGGTAGATTGTGAATCTGAATATGTCCTGGAGATATTAAAGCAACCGAACAGCATTCGGAACCAATAACAGCTACAGGCAGGCCAAAACAAATTGAGTCTTGTCTTAAGGAAACAGGTTGTCACCAGCATAAGCTGTGAAATTTGCTGTCTTTGTGGCAGCAGCAGTGCAATTTAATACATAATAATCGAGAAATAAAAACTACGAGTGACAAGAGTGCACAGCAGAGACATCGGGCTGTCATCTGGCCTGGAAAAATGCAACCGGGTGGTAGTGAAAAGAGGCAAACTCATCAAAACTGAAGGAGTCGAGCTACCTGAAGGCCACACACCAAACGGGCAAGACAGCTACAAATACCTGGGATCTTGCAGGGGCATGGAAGCCACGATGAGTACACAAGGAAGGCTGCAACATCCAACTACCTCCAAAGAGTGAGACAGGTCCTAAAAAGCCAGCTGAATAGGAAAAACAAGATCAGAGCCATCAACACATTTGCCCCACCAGTCATCAGATAACCCAGCCGCAACAGTGTGCTGGCCAAGAAACAAACTAGAAGCCACTAACATTGAGACCTGGAAACTGCTAACAATACATGGAGGATTCCACTCAAAGTCCAACGTTATGTGACGGTACAGCTGACGAAATAAAGGAGAACAGGGACCTGGAAGTGCTAAGGCTATGCCCTGGGAGAAATGTTAAACATCCATGCATACGTCAGGAAGATGGCCCTTAAGGACAATCTGCCAGAGGAATACCTCAGGCAGCAGGCAGGGGATATGGAAATGGAAGTGGGTGAAGCAGAGCCAGAGGACCAGAGGCCATGGCAGACAAGCCACTGCACGGGATGTACCATCGCCAGGTATCGGAGATGGCTGACATACGAAAGTCCTACCAATGGCTGGAAAAGGCAGGGCTGAGGAACAGCAAAGAGGTGCTGCTCAAGACTACGCAAGAACAGGCGCTGAGCACGAGAGTGATAGAAACAGGGGTCTATCACACCAGACAAGACCCAAGATGTAGACCGTGCAAGGAACCTGCTGAAACCATCCAGTAAATAGTAGCAAGGTGCAGGGTGCAGGCAGGGATAGTACACACTGAACCAAGTTGCAGGAATTATGTACAGGAATATCTGCACTGGGTATGGATTGGACACTCCCAAGTCCGAATGGGAAACACCCAAGAAGGTCGTGGAGAATGGCAGAGCTAAGATCCTGTGGAACTTCTAAACACAGACTGATAAGCAGGTACTGGCCAACCAACCAGACGTAGTAATACTGGACAAGAAACAGAAGAAAGCAATATTAATAGATGTGGCGATCCTGAATGACAGTAACGTCAGGAAGAAAGAACATGAGAAGCTGGAGAAATACCAGGGCTTGAAAGAGCAGATAGAAAGGATGTGGAAGGTTAAAGCCAAAGTAATCCCAGTGGTGATAGGAGCACTTGGAGCTATGACACCTGGACTGGGAGAGGGGCTCCAACAAATCCTGGGAGCAACATTTGAGATCTCGGTCCAGAACAGCGCACTACTAGGAACAGCAAGAATACTGTGCTGACCCATCTAGCTCCCAGGACTCTGGTAGATGACCCGAGATTGAGGGAAAAATACAGACATAGGGGGTGAGAAAAAAAAAATATATTATTAAATGAAATAAGTAGTTCAAAAATAAAAATAAAAAAAGTAGTGAGGTAGTGTTCATGGGTTCAATGTCCATTCAGAAATCAGATGGCAGAGGGGAAGAAGCTGTTCCTGCATTGTTGAGTGTGTGCCTTCAATCCCCTGTACCTCCTTCCTGGAGGTAGCAATGAGAACAAGGCATGACCTGGGTGATGGTGGTCCTTAATGCTGGATGCTGCTTTTTTGAGGCATCGCTCCTTGAAGATGTCCTGGATACTACAGAGGCTAGTGCCCATGATGGAGTTTACAACTTTCTGCAGCTTATTTCGGTCTGTGTAGTAGCCCCCACCCCCCCACAATCCCCCCCATACCAGACAGAGATGCAGCCAGCTGGAATGCTCTCCACAGTACATCTGTAGTAATTTGCAGGTGTTTTTGATGATGTTGAAGAATTTACTGTTTTACTGTAAGAGAATTTACCCCGTTACCAAACAGAAATAAAGACACAGACTTCGGTATAAGGTTAACCCATTAATACATGAGCCATTGACTTACGACTCCACCAATGTCAGGTTACATCTTAAATTTATACAGTAAATTTTGGGCAATAGCCAACAGTTAAACATACTTGGTCAACGATTTCAAGAAGCAAAGTTGGGTACAAGCCAGTCAACGAATGTTTCCGTGCAGTACATGAAATTAGAACAGCATGTCCACATTCAGTTCCCCTCGTAGCTGGACAGACTCGGACAAAGGTTGGCAATACCTCACTATTGGCATAAGTCACTTTGTTTTTGGACAAAGGTGACAGTAACCTGCCTTTGTCCATTCTCCTATCAGTCGAAATGCTCCCACCAGGCTTAGTAGCTAAGCCACACGTGAGGTTCAGAAGCTGGACCTGTTTGTCAGAGGCTATTTGAGATACGTACCATCGTTAGTCCACCATTCAGACAAAGGAAAGATATTTTAATGTGACCAGAGAAGGGACGATTCTGTGACCAGAGTAAGACGAAAGAGCTGATTGTGAACTTCAGGAAGGGTAAGACAAAGGAACACATACCAATCCTCAGAGGGATCAGAAGTGGAGAGAGTGAGCAGTTTCAACTTCCTGGGTGTCAAGGTCTCTGAGGATCTAACCTGATCCCAGCAAATCGATGTAGTTATTAATAAGGCAAGACAACAACTATACTTGATTAGGAGTTTGAAGAGATTTGGTATGTTAACGAATAAACTCAAAAACTTCTATAGATGTACCATTGGAGAGCATTCTGGCAGGCTGCATCACTGTCTGGTATGGTGGGGCTACTGCACAGGACCAAAAGAAACTGCAGAGGGATGTGAATTTAGTCAGCTCCATCTTGGGCACTAGCCTACAAAGTACCCAGGACGTCTTCAGGGAGCGGTGTCTCAGAAAAACAGCGTCCATTATTAAGGACCTCCAGCACACAGGGCATGTCCTTTTCTCACTGTTACCATCAGGTAGGAGGTACAGAAGCCTGAAGGCACACACTCAGCGATTCAGGAACAGCTTCTTCCCTTCTGCCATCATATTCCTAAATGGACATTGAACCCTTGGACACTACCTCACTCTTTTTTTAATATATAGTATTTCTATTTTTTGCACGATTTTTTATTCAATATACATACACTGTATAAAGTATACTGAATAAGATGTATTTATTTATTATTATTATTATTATTTTCTTCTATTTTATGTACTGCATTGAACTGCTGCTGCTACATCAATAAATTTCACGTCACATGCCGGTGATAATAAACCTGATTCCGATTCTGATTAAGAACTAAACACAGTAAGTTCATCGCTCACCCAAACTTCTGCCTCCCCTGCTGCTTTCCAAACTAAAAACTACCACTGCAGCGTATGCAGTAAATGCAACTTTGTAAACTTGATGAGAAGGCAGGCATGATCTGATATGGCTCTATAGAATTCTGGTAATCTTGCACACCAAGGCTGATTAATTCTCTCACCTGTTCAGTTATGGGAATTGCTGCCTGGGAAAATGAGCATACTGTAACATTAATATTCCCAGATTAGCTTTGAGTGTTTTGAGTATCTTGTTTTGATTTACAAAGCCTGGTTTCTCCTTCTCCAAGATCTTGACAGAATTAGATGAATGTTTATTTGTAACATAAGTCAACTTAAGTTGATAAGCATCTATCTTCCAAATTCCATCGGAGTTAATATTGTAAGATATAGAATTCAGAAGAACTGAATACTTCCTTCATGTCTCATCCTTTCCTTGAAGATAAATCTACTGAGGGAATCTTAAAGTGTTATTGCTCACACAGTTTCCGTAGTGATTGATCCCAAAAGATGTAAGCATTCTGCAGGTTGCTTGGGATTGGAAAATGGATTTGGACTTGGAAAAAAAAGCTTGTGTTTCCCCCAGACATTGCGGCTACAACACTCCGGCCAGACGTGGTCCTGTGGTCCACAGCAGCCAAGCTGGCATATGTTGTGGAATTGACAGTACCATGGGAAGATGGTGTCGAAGAAGCTTATGAGAGGAAAAAGACCAAGTACTCTGAACTGGCAACTGAAGCTGCCCAGAATGGCTGGAAGACCAAGATTTTTCCTGTAGAAGTGGGATGCAGGGGATTCGTTGCTACATCTACGACCAGTCTATTGAAGAAGATGGGGGTGAGGGGTCACTCCCTCCAACAAGCAGTCAAGTCCTTGTCAAACGCAGCAGAAGAAAGCAGCAATTGGATTTGGATTAAAAGGAAAGACAACAACTGGGCTGCAGGATGAAGACAGGAGAGTATGGAACTGAGGGGGTTGTATCTGGGACGCCAGGTAGCACCGTTGAGCCCTCTGGAGACGTCGTGGGCTTATCAACGAAATGTCAAAGAAGGAGGGTGCCCACCTGATGACCCCGATGATGTACCTACCCTCCCTCCTTGTCACCACTCCAAGACCCACTGCCAACATCGAGAGTGCCAACTTACCATAGGGATTGAAATATCAAGTCCTAGTAGCTCTACTGAAAACAGAAATTTGTTCCTGGTTGGCAGGGTTTAACACATTACTCTGTGGCTTTTAGATTCTTTTAGCTATATCTCCCCATTTCTGGTATCCAAATTTTCAAGATGCCAGTCAGCCTTCTGCATTCTGGGCAGCGCGGAAGCATAGTGGCTAGCAGAATGCTTTACAGTACCAGCAATCCGGGCTCAGTTCCCACCACTGCCTGTAAGGAATTTGTATGTTCCCTCCATGATTACGTGGGTTTCCTCCGGGTGCTCCGGTTTCCTCCCACAGTCCAATGACAAACAGGTTGGTAGGGTAATTGGAAGTTGTAAATTGTCCTGATTAGGCGAGGACTAAATCAGGAGATTGCTGGGTGGTGTGGCTTGAAAGGCTGGAAGGGCCTATTCCACTCTGTGTCTCAGTAAATTAAATAAGTTACAGGCTGTTGTTGTTATGAAGTGCAGTTAGTGCTACTTCTTCTTCTTCTGTTTGCCTTTGAACTCACTGGTGAGCATAGGCCATCAGCAACCCCTTTCCAGATCAACCTGTCTTGTGCATGTCTCTCCAGCTGTGACCATGTCGTTCCCGCTCTCCTGGCGTCCGTTAACACTTCCCTCCTCCATGTGGACTTGGGCCTACCTCGACTACGCTTGCCCTGAGGATTCCGTGTGAGGGCTTGTCTGGTGATACTACTCGGGGGCTTCCTCAACGTGTGTCCTATCCAGCACCACTTCCTTCTCTTGATCTCTGCCTCAGTTGGTGTCTGGTTGGTCCTTTGCCATAATTCTGTATTGTTCACATAATCTGTCCATGTTAGCCCCAAAAGCATTTGTTGATGAAGGTCTGGATTTTTCTCATTATTTCTGATGTCAGTCTCCTAGTTTCAGAGCCATGTAGGAGGACAGATTTGACATTTGAGTTGAAGACTCTCAATTTGGTTCTTAACCATAGTTCTTTTGCCGTCCAAACTGGACAGAGTGAATTTCTAAGTGGAACACTTTCACCCTGATGGAAAATGTATTCTGCCAGCTCTTGAGGAGTATTTCTTTTGCCCACAGAAAGAAATCACATGAATTTCTATGCGAAGCTGCAGATAATTGAATGCAATAGCACATTAGTTAAAGAAAAATAAACAAATCCCTTAATTAATGTTGCTTAATTAATCCTAATTGCAATGTGTAATCTGTGGCTCTGTGAGCAGACTGTCACCTCCGAATCAGATGGTTGTGGTTTGGATGGATTCCTACTGCAGAGACTGGCACAGAGATTCCAGCCTGACCCTCTGTATAGTCCCCCTGCCGGGTGTATCCTTCAGGAAGGATGTTCAGCTAAAGGCTCGAACTTCCCTGTGAAGTCAATGTACGAAACTTCATATTGCAATTGTGAAGCTTAGTTGTGGCGTTATTACTAGTTCTCTTATGTTTTGTAACTCCAAAAATTAATCGGAAGAAAAACACAGGAGCCAGGGATTTTCATGTTCTTCAGCGAGGTGTCATGGTGTCATAATGACGTGAGCCATTCTCAAGCTTCACAATGAATTATGTAAACAAAGAGTGCTCAATCCAAAGCATCACCCACAAAACACTGGAGGAACTCGACAGGTCAGGCAGCATCCTTGGAAATGAACAAACAGTTGACATTTCGGGCCGAGACCCTACTTCAGGCCTAGAAAGGAAGGGGAAGGATTTATTCTGGAGTCGCTCCCCCTCCTTTCCAGTCCTGAAGAAGGGTCTCAGCCTGAAATGTTGACTGTTGGTTCATTTCCATGGATGCTGTCTGACCTGTTGAGTTCCTCCAGCATTTTGGGCATTGCTCTGGATTTTCAACATCTGCAGAATCTCTTGTGTTTACACTTAATTAAAGAGTATATTTACAATACTACTCAAATATTACTGAAATTTTAAATACATGACAGGTTTAATGACCTGTATTTATCCCTTAATTAATATTGCTGTCCAAATATTTTCACATTACTGTTTATGGCAAATTCACTCTATGCTTTAATAGTCTTTCGGTGTTTTGTAAAACACTTGGGACGTCTTAAGATCACGAAATGTACTTTATGAAAATAAGTCTTATTCTTTAACTTTGGAGCTGAACTACTTTTATCCCAATAGTAGTAGCCAACAGAATGTTTATATTACTTTGTGGAATTCAGTTCGCTGATTAACAGTGGGTTGATGTTTTGGCATCCAGCTGACAAAGATGCATTCCAAGAGCCAGCAGCTATGAATAATTTCTTAGTAGCTTGAACAATGAGTTCTGTCACGGACAGTCCCAAGCCTGGCTGGGAAAAGTGGAGGGCTGGGCATGGAGCTACCAATCCCATCCGGTAAAATCCAGAGTTACAGAAATACCAACAGAAGCTCTGAAGATCTCATCCCTGATAGAGGACGGATCTTCACCTAGAGGAGGAAGACTAGCTCAGGACTGAGGACTGTGGTGAGCTGCTGTTGGTGGCCTAAGCTCCAATAGAGGTAACAGGATTAAGAGAAGAGAAGAGAGAACTTCAAAATAAAATATTAATCCAAATTATTAAGCTGATTTACTGTAACTCTTTTTGTGATGTTTATGAAGTTCAAAGTTCAAAGTAAATATATGTCACCTTATACAACCCTGAGATTAATCTTCTCGTGGGCATACTCAACAAACCTATAGAATAATAACAATAATAGGATCAATAAAAGATCGGCCAACTAGGGCATTCACCCAAAGAGCAGAAGACAACAAACTGACCCAAAACAAAAAGAGAAAACAATGATAATAAATAAATAAGCAATTAATATTGAGAATATGAGATGAAAAGTCCTTGAATATCAAAAAAAACAAGAAATGCCAGAAACTCTCAATAGGTCCGGTAGCATTTCAAGTCCGGGACTGTTCATTCATTTTCTGTTTTTATTGAAAACTCCCATATCTTGTAAGTTTTAAAAATATATTTACATAAATAATACTAATATCAGCTGAACATTAAAATAGATTAAAGGATGGAAGCAAAATATTAAATACTACTTATTGAAATAAGGTGTACTTCTGTGATCAGAGAAAATGAATAAAAAAGAAGCAGCAGTTTGAAATAAGCTGTAAATTATACAGGGAAAAAATGGAAGTGACCAATCAATATAAATAAAACTTTGGAGATGTTTATGACTAATTAAAAATAGTAAATGGGTTTAATTTTCCTGCCTTCCACTTTAAGGTTTTACTGCTCAATAGTTCTATCATTTATTCCACCTAAAATAATGTTACGGGGAGAGGTCAAAATGTCTTCCTTTCAAACACTGTGCACATGAGACAGAGGCCATAACTCCTCAAAGTGAAGCAAGTGCATTTTTACCAGTTCTATTCCAAAACACACTTGATTTTGAAATCATTTCTGTGGATGCTGCCAGCTTCAATAATACCTCAGTAAGATTTTTAGTAATTACACCATATTCTGGAGCATAGTTAATTTAGGCACGACCACAATAGGTAGCAAAACTGTTAATAAAACTGACAAGGGAATTGTTGAAGTTCAAGTTTATTCTCATCTGGCTGTACATGTATACAACCGAACAAAACAATGTTCCTCTGGATCATGATGCACCCACAAAACATATAACACACACAGCACTTAAAGCAAAACATTAACAAATAATTTAATCAGGTACGGTTTAAAGTGCATTAGGGTGCAGCGGCAGGTAAACAGAAAACAGTTCACCGTCCTGGTGACGAGACCTCGGTGGTGGCAGGGTATTCATCTGTCTCACAGCCTGAGGGAGGAAGCTGTTACCCAGTCTGGTAGTCCTAGTCCTGATGCTCCTGTACCTCCTTCCTGAAGGCAGTGGGTCAAAGAGATTTTGGAATAGAACGTTCCCCGTTAACGTCACAATGGTTGGGGGGTGGGGGGAGACCCCAGTCAGCCTCACTAACAGCATACATACTAGCAAAAGAAAAACTTTAAAACAATTTGGAGTTAAAGTCCAATGTGCCTCACCTACAAATTCTGAATAAATCCAACAAAAAAATCCCAATTTAATGTGGTTTCCCCGCTCTTAAAAAATGAACTTTTCCAAGTAAAACAGCATGTTATAAGAACACAGGAGATTCTTCAGATGCTGGAAACGCAGAGCAACACACACAACATGCTGGAGGAACTCAGCAGGTCAGGCAGCATCTATGGGAGGGGACCCCTCGGTTAATGGTAAAAAAGGTTGGAAACCCCTGATCTATGGAAATTACTAAACAGTCGACGTTTCAGGCTGAGTCCCTTCATCAGGATCCTGATGTAGACTGTTTAGTCCTCTCCATACAAGCTGCCTGAGCGGCTGAGTCCCTCCAGCATTTTGTATGTTGTTGTAAGAACAGTTAATGTTAAGTTGTTGAATCACATATTCATTATTAATATAAAAAATGCTGACTTAAATTAGCTATTATTTGAATAATACAGAGGCATTTTTTGAAGAACATTATCTCTACAGACTGCGTCAAGTGGTGTGAAAGAGATGCAGTAGAAGAGGTGACCTAACAAATTGCAGGTTTTATGTACAGACGATAGAGTTTGCACCATACTCTGTGGTCATCGTTACAAGAAAAAGGAGTTCCCGGGGTATTTGTATAAATATGAACCAAATCTGCACTCTGTGGCTTTTGCTAGGAGAGCCCGCAAAGTCAACGGGAGAAGAAAACAGACATGAGTTTCTTAAATTGTACTTTAACCAGAGGCGCAAGGCCACTGGGGGGTTATTGTGTGTTCCTATTTTTAAGGGTCAAGCGTTTGCCATATTCCCCTACATGCAGAGGTGTATTGACATGACATGCAACAAAAAAGTAACAACATTCAACAATTATGAAGAATAAATACTGTTAAAAATAAGTTTAGAGGGTAAAGTACATTTATGGATTAAAATGTGTGTAAATACATAAATATCTTTGAGTTTTTTTAATGTAAGCTTACATTCTAAAGTGTTTACAGTGCAGTGTACTGACTGAGATAGCAGACAGAGGGGGATGGGGGGGAGCCAACAAGAATGGTAGATCAGATAACTGCCTGGGGGAAGGAACTTTTAAGATGGCGTGAAGTTTTTGTTTAAATAACACCTATAGCGCTTTCCAGAAGGGAGCTTTTGGAAAAGGCAGTTTGCAGGGTGGGTGGTGCCCACAATGATTTTTCCTGTCCGCTTGCTTGTCCTGGACACACACAACTCCTGTAGTTATGGTAATCTGCAGCCGTTGACCTTTACTTCTGATCTGACAGTTCACTGTAGTCTTTGCATACGGTGAGCGAATTCTGCTCCAAACCAGACAGTAATGGCCAATGGGATGCAGTGGTTCTAATCAACCGAGGAAGCTCACTCCTGTGGTGTTTCGTCTAACCTTTCCCATTCATCATTATCAATAAAATATTGTAATTTAAATCGAGGTTAAAATGGCCTGGCCTTTTCGCTAAATGATATTTCAAACTGTAAGGAATTACAGAAAGTTACTTATTGGTCCATTAAAGTTCAGAGCCCAAACATGAATATCTTGTTGAATCAAATTCATCGCTGTCTTCATCTGTTGGATATACTTACATAGAGTATATTGGAAGACTTATCAGGAATCGAATTTCAGAGCAATATAGACAAGCTACTGAGCCTGCAACATGATAGCATGAACATTGGTTTATCCTTTCAGTAATTTGTTCTCTCCACCTCTTACCACTTCTCCTCACCTGCCTATCATGTTCCCCTGCTGCCCCCCTCCTTCCCTTTCTCCTACTGTCCACTCTCCTCGTCTTCAGATTCCTGCTTCTCCAGCCTTTTACCTTTCCCAACCATCTAGCTTCACCTATCACCCTCTAGCTAGCCTCCATCCCCTCCCCCCACCTTTTTATTCTGGCGTCGTCCCCCCTTCTTTTCCAGTCCTGAAGAAATGTTGACTGTTTATTCAATTCCATAGATGTAGCCTGACCTGCTGAGTTCCTCCAGTGTTTTGTGTGTGTGTGTGAGGCTACTGAGATGGTCAGATAAAAGTGAAATTTACTTCAGGGAAAACTGAAATAATTCATTGTGACAGAAAACTAAATGGTTCGATTTGCAAGGTTCAGGAACTGAAAGACTTGAAGATAAATGTCAACAAGTCCTTGAAGGTGACTGAAGAAGTTAAACAAACACAATGGTTGCTTTTTTATAAATAAGTAATTCCAAAAATGTCAACAATGTAATGCAGTACAACTGCTGTTCTGGAAAACATTTTCAGCATATTTATGGCTGATTGCTAGTATTGAGTTGCTATAATCAAAATGCAATGCCTAAATCCTTTTTCATAAAACAAACATTTATGATTTAAATGTAGATGATGTTTCTGTGCTCTATGTCTCTTTTATTGCCTCAATTCTTACCAAGAAGTTAGGGAACTAGAGAGTGCTGCAGAGATAATCAAAATCAGGTTTATTACCATCAGCACATGGCGTGAAATTTGTTGACTCTGGGGCGCCGAGGCTGTGAACTGAGCCGGCTGCTGTGCGTTCCTGCCCCGCTGGTGTGAAAACTGGAGGCCGAGGCTTGGTTTGGGCCTACTCTGGGTTGCTCCAGGAGCAGATCTGGGATTCGGTGGCTCGGGATGCTGTTAGCTTGCTTCTATTGTTTGCCTGGTGTGTTTCCATTCTCTCTCTCTTTCTCTGTGCAGTGTTTTTTTAAAATTGGGTTACTGCGTTTCTCGGTCTGTAGCTGCCTGTAAGCAGACAAATCTCAAGGTGCATAATTTATCCATTCTTTAATAATAAATGTGCTTTGAACCTTTCGATGTAGCAGTACAATGCAAAAGGTAATAAAAAAATCAGAATTAAAGTCAGTACATATATATATATTAAATAGTTAAATTAAGATAGGAAGTGCAAAAACAAAAATGTTAAAAAAAAACGTAGTTAGGTAGTGCTCATGAGTTCAATGTCCATTCAGAAATCAGATGGCCAAGGGGAAGAAGCTGTTCCTGAATCATTGAGTGTGTGCCTTACCTCCTGTAAGGAGAGCAACCCACACAAAATGCTGGAGGAACTCAGCAGGTCAGGCAGCGTCTGTGGAGAAGAGTACACAGTCGATGTTTCAGTCCTGAAGAAAGGTCTCAACCCGACGCATCAACTGTTCATTCCTCTCCGTAGATGCTGCTTGACCTGCTGAGTTCCTCCGGCATTTTGTGTGTGTTGATCCTGAATTATTGGAGTTGTGAGGGGAACATTTTACCAGCTGCAACACCCACCCAAATATAGCATAGGTTAAATCTAAGAAATGCAGAGCATACAGAAAGATATAAAGAGGCATGGGGAACTGCCAGGAAACGTTAACATAGAAACATAGAAAACCTACAGCACAATACAGGCACTGCGGCCCACAAAGTTGTGCCGAACATGTCCTTACCTTAGAAATTACTAGGCTTACCTATAGCCCTCTGTTTTTCTAAGCTCCATGTACCTGTCCAGGAGTCTCTTAAAAGACCCTATCGTATCCGCCACCACTACCGTCGCCGGCAGCCCATTCCACGCACTCACCACTCACTGAGTAAAAAACTTACTCCTGACATCTCCTCTGTACCTAATCCCAGCACCTTAAGCCTGTTCTACTATCTCATTCAATTATCTAATTGCACCGAGCTTTTGAAAATTAACTATATTCGGGGAAGTACAATGTACAAACATCTACTGCTATGTCCATTGAAAGGAAGAGTGATTCCTATGTGCAAGTAATTGACAGATTTTCAGAGTTGCTTTGATCTTTTCAAAAGGAGGTGCTGTCATATCTGCCTCTTAATGTAAGGAAGGGATTGTTCCTCTATTTCTCAGTGGAATTTTGACTCATGTCTTCCAGGGGTTATATGGCATTAACTCCTGGAATCACAATGCTCAGCAATATTCTCTCCTACGTCACTTGGTGACTAACATGTACAATTCTGATTGTGCTTCTTATTTCGTCAGTATAGCTTTTATTTTAACCTCATCCTTCAATTATCACTTCAACATACCAGTTCCAAAATACAGATTTTTAACACAGAAACTGTTCCTTGTTGTTTAGATGATCTTTCACTGTGAATTAGGTCAGAATTTCACTTTTAGCTTAAATAGAGCATAAGACCATAAAAGCAGGCTTAGGCCATTCAGCCCATCGAGTGTGCTCCATCTTGCATCGTGGCTGATTTACTATCCCTCTCAACCCTATTCTCTTCTCCCCATAACCTTTGACATCTGAACTAATCAACAACCTATCAACCTCTGCTTTAAATGTACCTAAAGACGTGACCTCCACAGCTGTCTGTGGAAATGAACTCCACAGATTCACCACCCTCTGGCTGAAGAACGTTCTCCTCATCTCTATTCTAATCTGAGGCTGTGTCCTCTGGTCTTAAACTCACCCACTCATAGAAACATCCTCTCCACATTCACTCAATCAAGGCCTTCCAATATTCCATCAGTTTCAATGAGACTCTGCCCATTCATCTAAACTCCAGCGACTACAGGCCCAGAGCCATCAGATGCTCCTCGTCTGTTAACCCTTTCATTTTATTGCACAGTATAGTGCAATACATAAAATTACTACAGTATGGTGGAAAAGACCTAGGCATCCTAGCTATACACAGTACTATATATTCTAGTCCTCTCAAAATGAATGCTAACCTTGTATTTGTCTTCTTTGTCACCGACTCAGCCTGCAAGTTTATCTTCAGAGAATCCTGCACAAGCACTCCCAAGTCGCTTTGTAGCTCTGATTATCGTCCGCAGACTTGGCCACAGAACCATCAATTCCATCATCCAAATCGCAGACGTACAAGAAGCGTTCCAACACCCACCCCTGCAGAACACCACTAGTCACCGGCAGCCAACCGATAAAGTCCCCTTTATTCCCACTCTGTCTCCTTCCAGTCAGCCAATCCTCTATCCACAGAGCAGTGCAGCAGAAACAAACCCTTCGGTCCGGCGTGTGAAGTCGAACTAATTAAACTAGTCATTAAACATCGGGTTAAACTAATCCCTTCCATCTACACAAAGTCCATAACCCCCATTGTCTGTACTTTCATGTACCCATCAAAAGGGCCTCTTTCATGCCACTCTGATGGTTGTCCAGCTTGTCCGACGATGTCAGGAACCTGGCAGGAGAGTTTTTAAAGTGGGAAACACATTGCACTGGGGCATTTCCACTGTCAATCTCAGGAGTCCAGGTCCAGTGGTATGGACAAGCATCCCAAACTGAGGCCGTCCTTGGTTGCAGTAGAAGACCATGATGTCTGCTATGCCCTTTGCTCTACCACCCTCCTGACCATTGGATCTCACTGTAGATCTCATCTGCCCAGTCTGCAGGGTCTGACTTCCCTTGCTAGGGCAGGTATGTCCCTATTCCACTGGGGTAAGAGGCCGCCAGTGACCCTTGCCTGGTTTAGCCCGCCTGTCAATGCAGTGTGCCAGGGTGGGGCCAACAGCTACCTGGAGCCACAAAGAGGGAGCAGAGTGTCTGGTGGGGACCAACGGTGAGGGAGCTGCCCCAGAATGAACATGACAAGCCCCTTCACCAGAGGCGCGGCCCCTCACTGAACACCCCATACATCCAAGGCTCTCTGTGTAAAAAGACGTCTCCTTTGAACGTATCCTCTCACCTTTAATGCCCTCTAATATAGACATCTCAACCCTGGGGAAAAGACGCCGGCTACGTACTCTATTTACGCCTCTCATAATCTCATGATTAGAGTAGTTTCTATCAAAGCATAAAGAAAGTAAACTGGCTGTTTACTTTGTGCATGCCTCTTAATCTCTCCCTCACTTCTCTCAGGATTTCAATAGGTTTCAATAGGTACATTTAATGTCAGAGAAATGTATGCGATAAACGTCCCAGAATTCCTTTTCTTCGCAAACATCTACGAAAACAGAGGAGTGCCCCAAAGAATGACAGTTAAACATTCGAACCCCAAACTCCCCCGCCCCTGGCTCCTCCCTCCCACACAGAAAGGCAAAAGCATCAATGAAAACACAAACACTGCTCGTTCACCTGGTAATTCCACATACTACAGGAGCTCTCTCTCCCTTATAAGGGAAAAAGATTTCACAGCGAGAGGGGAGACATAACAAACAACTGGCCGATTTACGATGTTAAAAGTCTGTTGCGTCATTTTTTCCGAGCCCTGCACCCACAGAGTTGGCCCCAGGAAGGCTCAGCTCTCCGGTCACACAACCCCCCAGCAGTTAACCCGCTGCTCCCGATGTTCCGTGTCCTCCCGCGACGCGTCACTCAGGGGCACTGGCCTTGAGTCAGCCTGTCTCCAGAGCCACGAAAATCCAGCACCCTGAAGGTGCGCTAGCCTTCCAGGCAGTGTCCTTGGGATATCAAAAAGCGGCCGGGCGTGAGGCCGTGAGAGCGGGCCCCATTCCCGCAAAGAACCAAGAGTGTAACTCCGGGCCAGGGTCTTCAAAAGAACCTTGAACAGGAAAAAAGGAGATGTCAAAGATAGAAATAGAACTGCTTCCGAAGATGCAAGGAAAGGAATCGCCGTTTAGCGCCATCTTGACTTCACTCCTCCCTCCAAGTCCTTGGCCATATGAAGCTCAAAAATGTTCTGAACCTTCCATAGATTTGTGACTCAGTAGGGGTAAAGTTATTTATGGAATGAGATGCTATCTATTCTGTAACATAACAAAAAAGTTTGCTGATCAGTGCCTCTTTTAAACCAGGCACCTTTGTAAAACTTGCTTCTTTGACAATTCTCTTCACTGCACTGCTTGACACTGGATGATAGATCGAAATACAAATTCAATTAATAAATCTGTGTTTCATTATGTGCACAGAAATGAATGGAGTTGAAGACTGTTATCTGAAATTATTCTTATAATTGGAGACACAAGCAAATGAAATTAAATCTTTTGACGCTCTGTTGTATAACTAGGCCAAAGGGTGATCTCAGAAGTTTCAAGTTACTATTTATGAATACTAAAAATTACTGATCACTTTTCACAATGGATTCCATGGAAACACTAGCGATTTCCAATTACTTTAAGTGCCAGCTTGGCTCTTCAAGTTCATGATCTAAATGTCTGTATTGTGTTTTTAATATCTAAGGACTATTTGAGTAATCTTGTATATATATATATAGGCTGATTAAGCATTCAATGGTTTCATGTAATATCAGAGAATGTATACAGTATACAACCTGAAATTCTTACTTTTCACAAACATCCACTGTTACGTACCCTGTAACTGGGTTGCCAAACCAGCAGAAATGGAACACTCGTTGGAGTCTGGATTACTAGGAACAAATAAAGTTTTATTAAAGAACTAAGTAATACAGTACTCTAATCGTAAGGATATAAATGTGACAGGTTAGCAATGATAATACACACATATACACTGAACTAGGATAATAGGAATCAACCAAGCTCTATCGCAGTCTAGGGGTAAAATGATCAGTCTTAAGTGACGCAGAGTTCAGTTCAGTTTAGTGTAGTTCGCAGTAATCGCTGTTGTGGTACCAATGGGGGGGGGGGAGAGAGAGAGAGAGAGAGAGAGAGAGAGAGAGAGAGAGAGTGAGAGAGAGAGAGAGAGAGAGAGAGAGAGAGAGAGGGAGAGGAGGGGTGGGATGCAATTTGGATCAGGCAGACCTTTGATGTCTTCGCAGTTGGTTTCGGGTCGACCCTTTTATGTCTTCTATCCTGCTGTGGTCTCCGACTGTGACCCCTCCGTTCCAGATACGAACGTTCTTCCACGGTGAACCTGGCACCCAGGCAAGGGTGGACACACACTCCAGGTTCCCACCGATCGTATCTTTACACCCTGTGAGCTTCTGGTCGGTTCCCGCGAACTGGACCTCCAAATCCCCACCACTTGTGGGGGCACACCGCTCTTTCCAGGGTCTCGTTGTCTCGTGGTGTCGTGGTGTGTCCATGCCTTAGTGAACCTGCTCTTTTTATCCCCCTGCTGGGGTATCACCTGTCCATCAGACTTCAAATAGTTCAGGTTCAAAGTAACTAGTCTGTCAATATTCTGAATTGTGTTTCTTTTCCGTTAATCCCTCTCTTCTCTCTTATTAGCATTTTGAATGTTTCTCCATTGTCTCTCTTATCTCTCTCATTAGCATCAATCATCCGATAGCTTTGTTTGGCGTCATACCACGAATATCAAAGAATGTATACAGTATACGACCTGAAATTCCTACTCTTCGCAGACATCCACAAAACAGAAGAATCTTGTTCATTTAAATGATTCATTATGGTGTATATGTAAAAATACATGAATTACATACAGTATGTCATCACGCTACCACATGATACATGAGCACCTACTTAAAGTAAACATGAAGTTAGACTCATATTCCTGGACTCCAGTGTCTTCCTTTGAATTAGTTTAATGTTGTGAAGATACAAAACAGTCTGAAAATTGCTGTCATGCTCACGATGAGGCTCTTCTACAATGTGTCTCAGCAGTACACTCACTACAACAACTTTACATCCCATCTAATACACCTTTGGTTCTATCACGATCCCAAGCCATCAGCACCAGAATCAGATCTATTATCATTGATAGATAATGTGAAGGTTGTTGTTATGCAGCAACGGTAAAGTGCAAAGACATAACAATCTATGAATTAGAAAAAAAAATACATGGTGCAAAAAAAAAGAATAATCAGGTAGTGCTCTGGGTTCATGGACCATTTAGAAATCTGATGGCAGAGGGGAACAAGCTGTTCCTAAATCATTGAATCTTTATGCTCCTGTACCTTCTCCCTGATTGTAGTAAAAAGAAAATCATGTCGGGCATGATGACAGATCCTTAATGATAGAAGCCACCTTTTCGAGGCACCGCTTCTTGAAAATGTCCTCAATGGTGGACTTCGGTCTGATTCTTTCCAGCCCTTTGAAGTTTTATTTATATATACATACAGTACTGTGCAAAATTCTCAGGCACATATATATAGTTAGGGAAATAAGACTTTTGCACACTACTGTAGTAATTTTATGTATTGCACTGTACTTCTGCCACAAAAAAAATCCTAATTTCATGACATGTCTGAGTGATGATAAATCTGATAAGAGTCTTTGTGCACTGAGAGTGGGAAGGGGGCAGAGAGAAGGGAATCATGGTTGGGAAAAGGGGAAGAGAGAGGAGAAGGAGCAGGAAGCACCAGAGGGACATTCTATAGTGACCAATAAACCAATTCCTTGGAGTTAAATGACCTTGCCTGGTGTCTCAGGACTGGCTATGTCTGCATCCACGCTGCCGCACCCTCCCACCCCAACCCCTGGTACTCCTTCTCTGCCACCTGTCCCATACCCCTCCCGTGGCGCTCCACCCTCGTCATTCCCAACATCCTCTGCTCCCACCAGATTCAAAAGTTTGCTCTCGAATCCACGTTGATAAATACAGTTCTGTGCAAAAGTCTCAGGCATCATATATATATATATAATTTACTTTATTTCTTATATCCTTCATATACATGAGGAGTAAAAATCTTTATGTTACGTCTCCATCTAAATGTGCAATGTGCAATTTATAGTAATTTGCAATAAATAGTATGTACAAAAGGGCAGTCAATAGAGTGTAGAAATACAGTTGTATCAGCGTGAATTAATCAGTCTGATGGTCTGGTGGAAGAAGCTGTCTCGGAGCCTGTTGGTCCTGGCTTTTATGCTGTGGTACCATTTCCCAGATGGTAGCAGCTGGAACAGTTTGTGGTTGGGGTGACTTCGGTCTCCAATGATCCTTCGGCCCTTTTTATGCACCTGTCTCTGTAAATGTCCCGAATAGTGGGAAGTTCACATCTACAGATGTGCTGGGCTGTCTGCACCACTCTCTGCAGAGTACTGCAATTGAGGGACATGTCAAACGTCTTCAGCCGTCTGAGGTGAAAGAGGTGCTGTTGTGCTTTTTTTTTTAACCACATAACCGGTATGTACAGACAATGTGAGATCCTCGGTGATGTGTATGCCAAGGAACTTAAAGCTGTTCACCCTCTCAACCCCAGATCCATTGACATCAATAGGGGTTAGCCTGTCTCCATTCCTCCTGTAGTCCACAACCAGCTCCTTTGTTTTTGCGACATTGAGGGAGAGGTTGTTTCCTTGACACCACTGTGTCAGGGTGATGACTTCTCTGTAGGCTGCCTCATTATTATCTGAGATTAGGCCAGTCAGTGTAGTGTCGTCAGCAAATTTAATTAGCAGATTGGAGCTGTGGGTGGTGACACAGTCATGGGTATACAGAGAGTAAAGGAGGGGGCTTAGGACACAGCCTGGGGAGGTTCCTGTGTTGAGGGTCAGAGGGGCAGAGGTGAGGGAGCCTACTCTTACCACCTGCCAGCAACCTGACAAGAAGTCCAGGATCCAGCTACACAAGGCAGGGTGAAGTTTGAGGTCTCTGAGCATCTTGTCAAGCCTGGAGGGAATTATGGTGAATGCTGAACTGTAGTCCAAGAATAGCATTCTCACATAAGCATCCTTCTTCTCCAGATGTGTAAAGACATCTGATACGTAGACGTGTTTGTGTGTGTGTGTGTGTGTGTGTGTGTGTGTGTGTGAGAGAGAGAGAGAGAGAGTGTGTGTGTGCCCTAAGACTTCTGCAAAGCACTGTATTTTAGAACAATATATTATTGTATCTTCTTAGCTATTGAGGCCCTCTATTGGTCAGGGTCAACCATGGATGTTACGTCCCAGATGTCTATGTGATACACAAACCAGTACGTAAGTCAAAAGTCAAGTCAGTACGATATGGAGAGCAAGCTGTTGCCCCATGTAACAGGCTCCCCCTCTCCAAGCAGCTGATGAAACCAAAGGAACAGCAGAGACTGATACAGTTTGGCACCAGCAGCATTGCAGGAGTTGCCAGTCAGCATTGAGCTCAACATAGGACTGCCGTAGGGACAGGGACTCCAGTTCCGGATTTTACCTCAGGGTTTACTCTCGAAGCCATCCCCATGAGTGGAGATAGCCAAAGGGCAGTGGAGGTCTGAGATCAGAGATTTTCTTCTAGGTGAGCTGCCAACCACGGCTGATGAGCCCCATCTGCTCAAAGCTACTAGTGTTAAGGTGTCAGTTACTCGCCTTTGCCCCTTCTCCTGTCAGTAGAAATGGTTCAATGGTTCCTCTGGGCTTAGTAGCCAAGCCACACGTGAAGGCCAGGAGCTAGACTTGGTTGTCAGAGGCTATTTGAGATGTAAGCCATTGGGAGTATTTAATAGACAGTGAGAGATTATCCCCATTACCTCCACAGCTCTAACAACCTTAAAGAATCTTCTCAGCTATTATCTTTGTTGTAATTTGAAAGTAGTAGATGACACAGATCTTGCTACCTCCCCAACCCTCCAGACAATGTCTGAGTTCTCAGTTTAAATACATCTACAGAAGTGTTATGTTTGGGCCTATATATTCAATCATGTGGTTTTATTGAGTTAAGGGAATGGGATATGTCTTTGCATTATTAATGCAATCTTTATTGGTAATGCCAGTTTAGAACCAAGAAGTGCTAATAAAAATTAATGGTCTGCAACTAAGATGAAACCTTTTGACTGCAAAGGCAATACAGTACCCTATACTCCTTCTCAGTTAGGTAATAAGTTCTCATACCCTTTATCAATGTAATGTTTTTCTTTGTTTTTTTTTCACTGTTATACATTACCTAATTGATTACAGTGCCCAATCCATAAACCAAAGAATTACATGAAAGTTTTCGTGAGTTATACCAAGACAATCTAACAAAGTTTCGTTGTCTAAACTCTCTTTCATACCTCATATGCTACTTGCTCTTATTTACATTTTTCATCTTTGTTCAGTGATGGTTTTGATGTTGTTGCAAGGTCTAGCAAAAAAAATTCCAGCTGATTAATAACACAAACAACAGGAATTCTGCAGATGCTGGAAATTCAAGCAACACACATAAGAGTTGCCAGGCAGCTTCTCCTGACAAAGGGTCTCAGCCTGAAACGTCGACTGCACCTCTTCCTAGAGATGCTGCCTAGCCTGCTGCGTTCACCAGCAACTTTTATGTGTCCAGCTGATTAATGTTTCATTTATGTATCCAGCTGATTAAGAATTGCCTGTTTCAGGTTCCCTTGTTATACCTTGAGCTGACCACCAGAGGGAGGCAGAGGTGACAAGGCCAACCCTTTCCTGCTCACCTGCCTATTCGTCTGATTATTAGTTCATTGTTATCACTGCTGCTTGTTTGTAGCCTTAAATAAGTTCTTTGTCCCTCATATCATTGCTCAGTCTTGGAGTTGTCTTGTGTAATAGAAGCTGGCTTTGTTTGTAGGAATCTATAGTTTATAACCCTCTAGCTAATTTCTTTTTGGATTTTGATGTTGCCTGTGAGGTTTTGTTTGGGCTCTTTGCTTGCATATTGATTGCTAAGGAATTGAGTAAAGCCCTGTTGGATTTTTCCTCTAATTTTGTGTGACTTGTCTCCGTAGCTGGGTTCACCCCTATTCAGTGTCAGTGTGAGGGAAGTTAAAAGTGAAGAAGTTATCTAGTCAGCTGTAACAGCAAGACTGGTCCATCAGGACGGACCCAGCAGAGAAGGAATAGCTCTGTGCTGCCGTTGCCGAGTCGGAAGCCTTGCCTGGTACGCATCAAGAACAACTACGGCAACTTATAGATGCTGTTGATCAGTTAGCAGAGTCTTCAGTGCTCGCTGTTCACTGTGAGGGAAGTTAAACCTGAAGAAGTTAGTCAGCTGTGACATTTCTTTATCATTGCTTCCATCTTCTCTTTGGTTTGTTGCAATCTGCTTGCATCTGCTCAAGGTAAATTGCTTGTTTTCACCATAAGTACAGCTTGCTTCGTTCAAGCTTTGTGGTGCGTTCATGTAATTGCCTGAGCACGTCTAACACTTCAATATTTTCCATGAGCTACACCTCAACCTTGTCCATTTTAGATTAACCAAATTTAGATTAACCAAAGTAAACTAACTTCGTACAGGATATGTGTGTGCGTGCATACAGTTGGTGCTGGAAAAGGGCCAGCAGACATCATGAAGGATCGTCCCCACCCTGCTCATGGACTGTTGTCCCATTCCCATCAGAGAGGAGGCTATGTGGCATCCACACCAGGACCATCAGACTCAGTTACTTTCCCCAAGCAGCGAGGCTGATCAACACCACCTCCCACTAACTCCAGCACTATTTTAGTATTTCCCATCTGTCACCTTACATACTGCCTAGAGTCACTTCATGGACATGCAATCAGTCTTTGTATGTGTATATATATATATATATATAATAACACAATTAATACAAATATAAAAGATATTATATCTATATATAAAAATAAAATATATTAATGTTTGTACTTATTGTGTTTTTTTTGTGCTACATCAGAGCTAAAGTAACTATTATTGTTCTCTTTACACTGTCATACAGGAAAGGATATTAAACAACCATGAATTGAAAAATGCTGCATTTTCTCGTGCTCAGCATTCAGCTGAGCATATGCATGTGACACATGTAAAAAGAAAAGGTAAGTCACATCCAGAGTTTCTCCAGTTAGTGGACGATTTCCCTCCACGCCTCTCTGACGTAGTGGGGAATTGTGTACGAGGCAAGTTACAGCAGTGGTTTGCCATTGCCTTCTGCCGGGTGAGTTTTCAAAGAGATCACCGGCTCGTATCCCAGCACGGATTCAAACCCGACACCTTTTGTCCCAAAGTCCAACACTGATACCACTACGCCACCAGCCAGGTTGTGACATGTGTAGTTTGGTGAAAACTTAGGTTGCTGCCAAACTTTCAGAAGAGTACAACAAATCCTGCAAGTTACTGGCAGTTTGTCTGATAATTAACACAGAATTGAACAGTCTTGCCCCCTTCAGATGCCATGATATTTGTTGCCCATTCACACTAGCTTGCCTTCAGTAAATTTCTATTTTGTTCTAATTGATCTTGCCCTCCCACCTGATTCAGGAATAGTTCGGCTTACGGCAGATTGATTTGAGAGAGGTTATGAGCGGGTGAGGAGAATGGGGACTGCAAAAAATAGGAGCAGGTGGTGAAATTATTGGCAGTTAAAGAAACCAATGTTCATGAAAAAGGCTCTAATGTTTCCTGGTGTATATGTCGGTTAATATTGATACCTGTACCTGGCTGGAAGCCCAAGAGAGTTTCTTCGTCCATGTTCATGTCAGGTTAGATAGTGAAGCCGTCAGTTATTCGGGTGAAGGTTAACTATGTTTCTTATAGAAAATAATACTCAAGGATGCAGAATGAGTTGCTTGAGGGATTTATGGATTACCTCCATTTGTCATCTGCAGAGTCAGAATCAAGTTTATTGTCACTCACATCAGTTGTAAAATTTGTTCTTTCTACGGCATGATAAATGATATAGTTGTGACTGTCAATGAAAGCCACTAAAGAGACACACAATTGATAGCATAAGTCTTTAATCGGAACACACAAGCCGATAGCATTTGGAGTCTCTCTGGAAAAAGGCCCCTGACCCAACATTTCATCACATTTTTTGATATGCTAAAGAGAAAAGTTAACAGCAGGACAATTTCTCTAGTTACAATGTGTTCATAATAATTCCCTTGAGTTATATATAATTTTCAAACACCTAGATCTTCGCAACAACACACCCAAAATGAGTGCTAATCACCACTTGCCTCTGAGCTGCATATGCAGGCATCTCAGCTGAATGGGGTTTTTATTGCATTCATGCATATCCAGACATCTCAGGTTAAATGGGTGTTTCATGGTTTGCAATTAACGCCAAACTGCAGCTCCAGGAAGACCATTGTTATGAACTGCATTTTAAATTCAATCTACAATCTATATTCAGACTGAACACTGGTTGTTGTTGAAATTAATATTTGTTGTATTCCGTAACCTCAGAATATGCTCTAACAGACACACTAAAGGATTCTCATCTGGAATCAAGTGTATGCTTCCTTAAACTTTCCACCCCTGGAAGTTTCCTTTTCCCTCTTTTCTCCTCCACTGCGTGCTGAAAGCCAGGTATTTGCCATTGATACAATTCTGGATCTAACATGGATCTGGGAGGCAAGCAGAGGCCAAACCAAGCACTTGCTGGTTAACTGTCAACCATCGCTGCTGTTCCTGTGTTCCCATCGATTCTTGGCAATCTCTACTCAAAACAGAGAGCCTCTTGTGTAAATCATTTTCCAACTGCATGGATCTCAAGGAAACCCTATTCAGTTCATAAATTTTGTCATTATATGTAATTATTGGAAGAAATTATGGCAGTAAAATCACATTTTGGTTATTACGTGGCAATTTAAATTTTTATTTCTAAGCATTTATCAAAGTTATCTTGCAATAATCTGCATAATTATGTATGATGGGAACAGAAAAGGCAGGAATCAAATGATTTGGCTTATCTCTTTCTGAAATATCATCAAACCCATCTGAAATAGGAAGTTCTACTGTCTACAGCCATCTTCATAAATCAATTCACTCTATCTCCACCATTCCCGTTTAGACACTAAAATCAATGCCTTCCATTCAGTTGCCTGATCTACTTTCTCTTTGCCCACATTTAAAATCCACTATTAAGCTTATTCCCTGACCAGACTCTACAGTTTCTTCCCTGTCTCACTTCATTCTCTTTCTGGGCTCAACTTTCACATGAAAGAACCACCTTCCAAAATGATTGTCAATATACTTAATCCTAAAATATATATCAGCAGAATTAGGCTATTTGGTCTATCAAGTCTGCTCCACCATCTCATCATGGCCGATCCATTTTCTCTCCCAGCCCTAATCTCTTATCTTCCCCCCCCCCATAACCCTTCATGCCCTGACTAATCAAAAATCTATCAACCTCTGCCTTAAATATACCCAATAACTTGTCCTTCACAGCCACCTGTGGAAATGATTCTTCCTCATCTCCATTCTAAAGGGATGTCCCCCTATCTGGTCTTAGACACCCCTACCATAGGAAACATTTTCTCCACATCCACTTTATTGAGGACTTTCAACATTCGATGAGGTTTCAATGGGGTAACCTCTCATTCTTCTGAATTGCAGTCAGTAGAGGCCCAGAGCCAAACGCTCCAGGCCTGTACTTCTGAGCTTTCATCCCTTTCTTAGCCCAGATGATGGCAGACATTGTTCATAGTTCCTCCTATCAATTGTTGACCAATTTCATGACTTCTTCGCTCTCCTCAAAAGAAAGTCCTCCTGAGCTACCATCCAATCACCGACCTCCTTTTCATCCAGTCCTTGATAGTCCCCTCCATAATTTGCCCCTACATTTCCTGCAGTTCTTTGTCTGAACTCTTTAACTCAGCTTTTCACCCCGGCTACTGAATAACATCAACCATTATCAAATTGGAAGTGACATCCCACAGTGCATAATCTTTCCTCACTCCTTCGACCTATCAGCAACGGCTCAACTAGAGTACTTTTGCCTCTCAATCAGAAGATCAGAAGTCCAACTGCAGTGTCCTGAATACAAATATATATATATCTGCCTTTTAAGATGCAGTACAGGCTAGTACTGTACTGTTTTGGGTGGCATACCGAGATATGAAATAAAGGCTCAGAATGGCCTCTATGAACACAAAAATATAATGAAAACTATTCTCAAAATGAACAGTAACATTCTCAGTATCCTGCCTAATATCTATCTTCCTATCAAAGTTACTTAAAAATACAGCTTATTTGAAACTTCTTTAAAGTTCAAAGTAAATGTATTATCAAAGTACATATATGTTACCATATACAATCCTAGGATTCATTGTTTTGTGGGCATACTCAATAAATCCATAGAATTATAAGCATAACAGTATCAATGAAAGACCACGCCAACTTGGGCGTTCAATCAGCGTGCAAAAAAGAACAAAACTGTGCAAATATAAAAATAAAGAAATAATAATAATAAATAAAGAAGCAATAAATATCGAGAACATGAGGTGAAGATTCTTTGAAAGTGAGTCCATTTGTTGTGGGAACATTTCAAAGATAGTGCAAGTGAAAGTATCTCCTTTGGCTCAAAAGCCCAATGATTGAGGGATATTAACTGCTCCTGAAGCTGGTGGTGTGAGTCATGGGGCTCCTGTACCTTCTTCCTGATGGCAACAGCGAGAAGAGAGCACGCCCTGGTGGTGGGAGTCCCTAATTACATTGTTGTATTCCGTGTTTGTCAAGCTCCTCCATTTTTGGAACCACGATGAAGATTGCTTTCGTAGTTGCTGTTTAACACTGGGGATTGTTTGGCTGTCTGTTTCTTTTTATAGTTTCTTTCATCCACAATTGAAAGAAACTAGATAAGTCCTAAAACAACAACCACCTACAGGGAACAGTAAACTTACTTTAATAGCTTTTGTCTCAGGGTTTTCTTCAACTACTCTTGCACAAATAACCTTAACTTTTTTAAAAAGATTAGTAAGTAAAATACTTCTTTAAAAAATGTTTTTTTGGTGAAATAATGGTCAAAGCAATGGAAAAAAAGTTACAATTTCCTATTTGTATTCATAGGTGTCAGGTTTAGTTGGGATTTAGAGGCAATTGGTTCTGTTTTTTAATCATGCAGAGTACTAGTAACAATATCCTTGAGGAGAAAAATAATAATTCTTTCCAAATTGTAACAGCACAACTGAGGCATCTTGCCATACTGAGTAAAAAATTGGCAAGTCTTTGCTCACTGGCTAAATGATCTTTCTTCACAGACAACGTCAAGTCAGATTTAAATGGTGTACACATATCCAAATCCTTCCCACCAGTTTTTCTATCTTATTAAAACAGTGAAAGCTAAATCATCTACAATATGAGAAACTGGGGAAATTGCATTTCTTCAAGTCCATGAACAGACAGTGCCAGCTGAGATATGGGTTGCAGGGTGCCTAATTTCATTTACACTGTCTCCAAGGTGCCTTTCAACACCTCCGTTTTCCAATACATTCTGAAAGCACATGTATTGTTTTAGGACCCATCACTTAAAAAGTAAAGAATCAATAAAAGTAAAAAAAAATACCAAAGCAAAATCAAAAATAACAAGCTCGCCATAATTTCTATAATGTATCTCCTGCTAGGTCATAAGGGTATAGGTGAATTCTTTGATGAAGTATTATCCAATTTCCAAAGGTTAACTCGTTGAAAAGATTCTCTTCCTTTCACTCTGACGGAATATTTACATGGAGCCACTTCCCCCCCCACCCCATAAACTAAAATGGGGGTGGTGAGAGTGTGGAATGAGCCGCCAGTGCAGGTGGTGCGATTTCGATTTTAATGTTTAAGCCAAGTCTGGATAAGTACATGGATGGGAGGGATATGGGGGCGGGAGCTATGGGAGTAGTCTGTTTAAATGGTTCAGCATGGACTAGATGGGCTGAATAGCCTGCTTCTGTGCCGTAGTACTCTATGACTCTATGACAAAAAAAAAGAACAAAACTTCCCTGATATAATGTCAATGCCTCATTGCGTACTTTTTGTATTCAACCACATATAACCCTAAATCTTTTCCATGAGCGATTCGTGGTGCATGAAACGTAGAACATAGAACATTTTAATACAGGATCTGTCCCAACCAAGACACCAATTTAAATTATTCCCACCTGAAGCCTTCCTGTTCATCTACCTGTCTTAATGCCTCTTAAAGCATCACTAACATATTTGCTCCCTCCTCCTCCCTGGCAGCATGTTCCAGGAACTCTGTATAAATGTTAAGTGTTTCAGAGTGCCTGTCTGAAGTTTAAATGAAATTTGCTATCTCACCTTAAATCTATGCTCACTAGTACAGGTATTTAACATTTCTACCAATGGAAAAGGACGATAACCATCTATCCTGTCAATGCCTCTCATAATTGTGCACACCGCTTTCAGGGTTGACCCTCAGTCCCCATTAGTCCAGAGAAACAATCCAAATTTATCCAGCCCCTCCTTGTAGCTAATACTTCCTAGTCTTGGCAACATCATGGTGAACTTCTTTTGCACCTTCTTCAAACTTTCATATCCTTCCTGTAACGCAGTGACCAAAACTGCTTACAGTTCTCCAGATGTGGTCTGTGCAAAGTTTTGTCCTCATTCTGTCCGCTCAGACAAATCTAATTCTCTGCTTACTTGTGACTATCTTACTTGGATTAGCACAGTAGCATAATGGTTAGCACAATGCTCTACAGTACCAGCGACATGGGTTCTATCCCTGCCCCTGCCTGTAAGCTCTCCCCGTGATTATGTGGGTTTCCTCCGGGTGCTCCAGTTTCTTCCCACAGTCCAAAGACTTACTTGTTGGTAGATTCATTGGTCATTGAGCATTGTCCTGTGGTTAGGCTAGGATTAAATCCGGGGATTCTTGGACAGTGCAGCTTGAAGAGCCCGAAGGGTAAATTCCGCGCTGTATCTCAAAGTATTTTTTAAAATGCCTGGAGGTAGCATTCTGTGGTAGAAGTTATCCTTTGGCTTTGCTCTAAATGTGAAATTAGTAATATATAGACTGTCATTATGAAAAGATTCAAAGTGCATTTATTATCAAAGTATGTATGCAGTATACAGGCCTGACATTCGTCTTCCCACAGACAGCCACGAAACAATGAAACACCATGGAACACTGTTAAAGAAAAACATCAAATCCTCGATGCGCAAGAAAAAGAACAAATCGCGCAAGTGGAAAACAAAATGGAAGAAAAGCACAGAATACAAAATACCAAATCACAAAGGCATTGAAAGAGTCCAGGCATACTCATTTCAATTCAATACAGTGCCATGTCTCTCGATATCAGCAGGCCACAGCGTGAGTCCATCCCAATTTGTTTCTTTTAACTTTCCTGTTTATGACGGAGACAATGACCTGCATCCCCTACAACCCGTTCCTTTGCGTACGAAAACAAACCTCCTCCCCACCCCCACCCCACCTTCCCAGCATCCGTGTTGAACCTAACTTCCCTCATCTGGTAAATGAAACTTTTCCCTGCTCTTTTCGTTCCAGTTCTATTATTCCTTGTTTTCCTGTTCCCATTCTGTATCCTGCAGAAATAACAGCTCAGCATAACTTAGTTTTTCAATTGAGACGCATTCTCCCTTCACACATTTCAGTTTGATCTGATAGCTCACAGTTCCCAAACACCATCAGTACCTCCTTCCTATTTTCATGTTTCAGTTCCTTCCTGATTTCATTTTCCCTTACTTTTGAACTCCCTTCTTACAATCTCCAAATCTCTGCAAAACCCCCAAATGAGGCCTCCACTGCATCATTTACTTTCTCGTCTGACCATCAGTGGCCGTGACTCCACTTGTCTTCACCTCACCTTCTGGAGTTCCATCAACAGGAGCACAAAAATGAGAGGCCTTGGAAGCCTGTTGCAATGTTGAATAAGGTCATGAACGAGGCCCTCTGCTGGTCGGGCCGACTATGGATATTGTGTGTCAGCCATCTGCCTGATATACAAGCCAGTCTGCGAGCAAACTAGGACAGTATGAAATGAAGAGCAAGTATTGACATCCAACAGGTCCCTCCCCATCTCTCCGTGCAGCTGATGAACTCAAAGGAACGGCCGAGACCGAGACAGTTTGGCACCAGCGGCATCGCAGGAGTGGTCAGTCTGCATTTTACAGCCTTTGGGACTCCAGCTCCGGATTTTTCCCTCGGGCTTCACTCCGGAAGCCTTCCCTGTGCGTGGATATAGCCACAAGGCAGCAGAGATTTCCTTCTCCTGGATGAGCCTGCCAACTACGGCTGACGAGCCCCATCTGCCCGAAGCGACTGGTTTAAAGGTGCCAATAATCTGTCTTTGCCTCTTTTCCTGTCAGTAGAAACGATTCTTCCAGGCTCAGTAGCTAAGCCTCACGTGAAGGCCAGGAGCTGGACTTGGTTGTCAGGGGCTATTTGAGGTGCACATCATTGGGAGCATTTAGTAGGTAGTGGGAGCTAATCCCCATTACCACCCCCAACTATAACAGCCTTAAGGAACCAACGTGAATGAACTGTGTCCTAATTCCATGTCTTCTATTATCCCTTTACATCTTTGATTAATACAAGTTTGATTTATTTATTTATTTGAAGATACAGCATGGAACGTGTCCTTCTGGCCCTTTGAGCCGCACCACCCAGCCATCTATTTAATCCTAGCCTGATCACGGCACGTAATGTGATGATGATATGGATGGTTCTGGAAATGCTGGCATTCTGTTGTTCCTCAAAAATGGTTGAAAATCTTCACCTGCCAGACTTCCCAGGAGACCGGCTGACGTAAATAATGTATTCCTAGCTGATAGGCTCATATGGTATGTCCATTGCTCCAAGAGAAAAGATATCTCTGTATATTTTTGGAATGTTTGGGGTATCTCAGTCTTCGAAATTCAGCCATCTCCTCAATAATTTCTTGTAATTGTTGCAGTCTATGATGGAGGAAATTTTAAGAATTTGTTAATACACCCGCAGTATTTTAACAAGGATTGTTGCTTTATTTTGCATTGTTTTGCAAAGTTAATGTTGCATGGCAAACTTTAAAAAAAATGATGAAAAGGAGAAAGCTAAGCGTTAAGGAGATACGTAATTCCTTTCCGCGCATTGTCTGTTTTTTACGAGGCCACGTGGCTAGCCTGGCGCCCAACCCAGCACGGATGGAAAACCAGCCGGATTTGAACCCAGGACCTCTCCCCTCAAAGCCCAGTGTGGATACCACTACACCACCAGCCAGCCATTAATGAGATTATATAGCATCAAATATTTCGTCCGATTTAGTGGCATATGGTAACTCTAGTCTGTCAACATACAACAATGAATTACAGTACAACTTCGTTATGGTATGATACCTTGAGCTCTCCCCATAATATAATTAATTTCATTTTTAGCTCATAATGACAGGAATCAGAAGATTATTGAAGAAAAAATATACTACAGCATGTTTTCTAATGACAGGTAGTAAACAGATTTGTCAGAAACAAAATGTTTGACATTGATTTTAATTCATGCAGAGCCTAAACCTCAAATGCACACTAATGCCACTGAATGGAAATCAGGCAGAATGATTAATTCTTTTGTAAAATCATTTCTCATTTTAATGAACATCTGCCAAAAACAACAAATATATTACCTTTTCCCTGAATATCACCAAATATATGTTTTTTAAAATCAATGTTCTATGATTGTAATTGATTAGACAGGTAAGACTCAGTTGCTATTGCCCCCTGCCACCCCCCATAGTCACTGAAATCCAGAGCATTTGGCCTAGAACGTTGATTGACCAACAGTGGCGTGTGATACCATCATCATGTTTAGAGCTTGTGCCAAACTGGGTCATGCTCAAAAAGTTGTGAAACGGATCGAGCTCAAGCACGACAGAGTTTGTTCTGCGTTGCAGATAAAATCACCAGGTTGCAAGCAGTCTTTTTTAAACCTTGTGACGAGAATACACATAAAATTAAGATGTTTGCTGGCCTGGGTTAGCATCAGTGACATCAGCAAGTGGTCTGCCACCTGCCCTCAGGGGAAGGAGAGATAAGGAACAATGGAGCAGCATCTGGAGATGTGTAATGAAGGGACGGGGGAGAGAGAGAGCTGTCTGGAGCGGCTCCCCCTTTGAACCCTGAACTGTTTGAAGTGATGGACAGGCGATGCCCCAGCAGGGGGATAAAAAGGGAACGGTTCGCTAAGGCAGGACACACACGCCACCCGAGGTAACGAGACCGTGGAAGCGGTACGCCTCTCACGAGTCGGTGGGAAGTATCAGACAACGGCCAGGGTGGAAAGGTACGATCAGCGGGAACCCGGTGTGTGTCCGCCCTTGCCTGGGTGCCGGGTTCACTGCAGAGGATCGACCGCATCTGGAGGAGGGGTCACAGTCAGTGACCTCAGGTGACAATCACCAAGGACCCGCCCAAAAGTTGCTTGTGAGCAATATCGCAGGTCTGTGAGTGGAAGTCGTTTCTGAATGATCAGTTGTTCCTGTTCTCTCTCTCTCTCCCCCCTCGTTGTCCATCGCCATGGCAACGATTACTGCGAACTGAACTACTAAACTGGACTGAACTTTGAGTCACTTTGAAATTTGGTGATTTACCCCTAGACAACGATAGAGCTTGATTGATCCTGTTATCTTAATTCTGTGCACATGTGTGTTTATCATCGCTGAACTGTTGCATTTATTATCCTTTCGATTACTGTGTTGCTTGTTTCTTTAATAAAACTTTCTTAGTTCTAGTACTCCAGACTCCAACTGAGTGATCCATTTCTGCTGGTTTGGCAACCCAGTTACGGGGTACGTAACAACCTATTGCATCTGTTACAGCTGCCAAGGCTTTGCCCTGCAGCAGACTCTCTCTCCTTCAAGGAGCACTTACCAAATTAAGATCCCATGGTATTACAGGAAAGTTACTAACATGGTTAGAGCATTGGCTGATTGGTAGGAGGCAGTGAGTGGGAATAAAAGGATCCTTTTCTGGTTGGCTGCCAGTGTCTAGTAGTGTTCCGCAGGGTTAAGTGTTGGGACCGCTTTTTATGCTGTATCTCAATGATTTAGAAGATGGAATAGATGGCTTTGCTGCCAAGTTTGCAGATGAAATGAAGATTGGTGGAGGGGCAGGTAGTGTTGTAGAAACAGGTATGACGCAGAAGGGCTTAGATTAGGAGAATGGGCAAGAAAGTGGCAAATGAAATACAATGTTGGAAAATGCATGGTCATGCACTTTGGTAGAAGAAATAAATGTGCAGACTATATTCTAAATGGGGAGAAAATCCAAGAATCTGAGATGCAGGGGGACTTGTGCAGAACACCAGGAAGGTTAACTTGCAGGTAGAGTCAGTGGAAAGGAAGGGAAATAGCATGTTAGCATTCATTTCAAGAGGTCTAGAATATAAGAGCAAGGATGTGATGCTGAGGCTTTATAAGGCACTGGTGAGGCCTCACCTTGAGTATTGTGAACAGTTTTGGCCCCCTCATCTTAGAAAAAGATGTGCTGGCATTGGAGAGGGTCCAGAGGAGGTTCACAAGGATGATTGCAGGAATGAAAGGGTTATCATACGAGGAGCATTTGATGGCTCTCGGTCTATACTCGCTGGAATTCAGAAGGATGAGGGGGGATCTCATTGAAATGTTTCAAATGTTGAAAGGCCTAGACAGAGTAGATGTGGAAAGGATGTTTCCCATGGTGGGGGAGTCTAGGACAAGAGGGCACAGCCTCAGGATAGAGGGGTGCCCTTTTAAAACAGAGATGCGGAGAAATTTCTTTAGCTAAAGGGTGGTGAATTTATGGAATTTGTGGCCACATGCAGCTGTGGAGGCCAGGTCACTGGGTGTATTTAAGGCAGAGATTGATAAGTTCTCGATTGGACATGACATCAAAGGTCACAGGGAGAAGGCCAGGAACTGGGGTTGAGGAGGAGATAGAAAGAAAGGATCAGCCATGATTGAATGGCAGAGCAGACTCGATGGGTCAGATGGCCTAATTCTGCTCCTGTGTCTTATGGTCTTACGGTCACTCCCAAAGGTAGTCACAGCAACCGATCCATCTGATATCTTCCATCGAGGAGATGGGTGCTGCAGGGGAGGGGGAGAGATTGTTCATGAGGGAGGGTTTGTGCTCCGGTAGATTGTGCAGGAGATTGGAGTAGATGTGTAGGTGTATACCAACAACAGCCACCATTAGAAGAGCTGGGCAGGGTTTCAAAAGATTCAAAGTACACTTATTATCAAAGTGTGTATGCAGTATACAGCCCTGAAATTCGTCGTCTCCCCAGGCAGTCACGAAACAAAGAAGAACCATGGAATTTACCCATGCAAAGAAAAATGTCAAACATCAAGCTCCCCCCTCCCCCACGTGCAAACGGCAACAACAAATAACGAGGGTTTGAATAGATGACACCTACTACCTCGACTATCTTCACCGTCCCTTCCACTGTGCAGCAACAAAGCAACTGCCTATATGATGTCTCCCCCCCAACAACCCCGCCACATTAGTGGTTCCGCATACTTCAGTGAGCTGTGCAATCTGCTGACCGTGTCTGCTTCAATTATTTCCAGTCAAGGCAGACATTTGGCAGGTTTTGCTGAAAGCGAAGGCACACTTCCCTTAAAAGTAATTCCCAATGTGATACTTGCCTTATAGGCTGCATTATAAATTTATGAGGCTACTGTACCTGATAGTTCCACTTATAATTCATACTTCAGAGCGTGGAACTGGAATGAAGAACTAATGGTGCTCTGTAGCATTGAAGCACATACTGACGACTGTCTTAAGGACAGCCCATATTAGATAAATGGCTTTCTCAGCTTTGAACAGGGCAGCCTCTCCTTCCCATTACCAGGATCTCATGCAGGTCTGAAACTCTCCTGTTCTTGATAATGAAATGCATTTTTAGAGCATGTGAAATGTGACAGACTGCAATATGAATGTACCTTTGTAGTCCAGGTTGATGCACCATCAATAACTCCAAAAGACTGGAAGTAGAGTAAATACTGACAGTCTTTTATTAGCAGTAAAACGTGACCTCGACCATGCTGAGTATCTGCCCTGGACTGAGAGGAGGAGCAATGGCGCAATCGCCTTTATTCAGGGGTCTGTGGGAGGAGCCACAGGAGCAGTCAGCAGAGGGGTGTGTCATAGTCATAGTCATACTTTATTGATCCCGGGGGAAATTGGTTTTCGTTACAGTTGCACCATAAATAATAAATAGTAATAAAACCATAAATAGTTAAATAGTAATATGTAGATTATGCCAGGAAATAAGTCCAGGACCAGCCTATTGGCTCAGGGTGTCTGACCCTCCAAGGGAGGAGTTGTAAAGTTTGATGGCCACAGGCAGGAATGACTTCCTGTGACACTCTGTGTTGCATCTCGGTGGAATGAGTCTCTGGGTAAATGTACTCCTGTGCCCAACCAGTACATTATGTAGTGGATGGGAGACATTGTCCAAGATGGCATGCAACTTGGACAGCATCCTCTTTTCAGACACCACTGTGAGAGAGTCCAGTTTCATCCCCACAACATCACTGGCCTTATGAATGAGTTTGTTGATTCTGTTGGTGTCTGCTACCCTCAGCCTGCTGCCCCAGTGCACAACAGCAAACATGATCGCACTGGCCACCACAGACTCGTAAAACATCCTCAGCATCCAGTGTCCAGACAGGTAAACCAGTTACAACATATATATATGGTTTACTACACAGGTAAACTGTAATTTATGGAGCAAACACAACTTTGGATGAGAGGCAACAGGCACAAGATACTGGAGGAACTCAGCAGGTCAGGCAGCATTGTAACTTGCAAGCACTTGTAACTTCAAGGCAGCCTGCATTAGTTAGGTGGAGGTGTGTTGTGATTGAACCAGGTGCTGGCAGCCGTGCAGAAAGTGAAAGTGACTTCCTGGGAAAGGAAACTAGCACCGCGCGGGAGGACGTGGGCTCTGACATTTTCAGGCCTAAACAGGCCTTGGTGAAGGTGCTGGAAAGGAAGTGACATGCGTGGTGTCAGGAAGCCTTCTGGATACAGAGTCAGACAGCAGAGGAGCTGATTTCCCAGGAGAATTAAATTCCTAAAGATAGGAATTCCTCCAAGAAGTCCTGAGGCTTTGCATGAGTGGTCAAGATCGGTGATCACAGCTTCGCATTCTATTGCAACACACGCAAAATGCTGGAGGAACTCAGCAGGTCAGGCAGCGTCCATGGAAATGAACAAATAGTCAATATCTCGGGCCAAGACCCTCCTTCAGGACTGAAAAGGAAGGGGGAAGATGGCAGAATAAAAAGTTTGGGGGAGGGGAAGGAGAACAAGCTTGAAGGCAATAGCTAAAGCCACCTGGGTAGGAAAGGTAAAGGGCTGGAGAGGAAGGAATCTGATAGGAGAGGAGAGTGGACCATAGGTGGAAGAGGAGGAGGAGGGGACTCAGGGGGAGGTGATAGACAGGTGAGAAGAGGTAAAAGGCAAGAGTGGGGAATAGAAGAAGAAAGAAGGGGAAGGGAGAAACCTTTTATCAGACGGAGAAATCGATGTTCATGCCATCAGATTGGAGGTTACGCAGATGGAATATGAGCTGTTGCTCCTCCACCCTGAGGGTGGCCTCATTGTGGCACAAGAGGAGGCCATGGACCTACATGTTAGATCAGGAATGGGAATCAGAATTAAAATGCTTAGGCAGCGGGAAGTTCCAAGTTTTGATGAGATACTTTCATATCAGAATCTTAGTTCGTACAAACATTAAGGAATGAATTCTAAGGATGATGTAAACAGTCTTTTGATCAGAACATCTGACTGACAGATACTATTGCCAGTTTATTCTAATTGTTAAAGAAAACCTGGATGAACGCATATTCAAATCTATAATTCCAGCCTCATAATAATTCAGAACTTGTGTTGCACTTGAAGTTTATTCCCCCTTAGAATATGCAAATAGCTGCTGACTATTATTATTACTTTATCTAAGTGGACTCATATCTCCGAAATATAAATATTGTTGTTGTGCGCAAACGTGCTACTAAAGAAACACACGGAGACAGAGAGAGCTGAACTCAGAATGCCTTTACTGATTCAAAATCGCGGGCTTAAATCTCCCCTCCCATGGGCCCCTGCGACCCGCGGGGCGGACGTGACGTCAGACTGTCCCCGGAAGGTCCGCCCCGGGCGGGTAGTTCCAAACGCGCTACCACGTATCTGCCGTGGCTCCCAATGGCAGTTCGAGTCCCACGTGTGCAGGCCACCACAATATGAACTATTTGAAATGTACATTCCTCTAAGACTTTCCTACTTTCATAAATTGCCTTTCCTCCAAAAATTAATTTTCTCACATTTTCCCTTGATACAAGTAGGAGCCATGCACCTGTTCTCTTTCTGCATTGTATTCTGTGTTGCCTATTTATTTTGTTTATTATGTGGGGGGGGGGGCGCGTGGTAAAAGCGAAGGGAATAAGCCATATATCCATGCTTTGTTCTGGCCAGTTTGGAGCTGGGAACTGACAGATGTCATATCTTTGTGGACCACTTAATTTCACATAAATTTAACCGTGTTTAAGTTTCACCACTTCAAGATTGTATGTTTGCTAGTTGCCAATAAAGGATCGAATACACATCTTCGACTTTTGTAACCTCGTCACTGGAGCGATTGGAGGGCGCGTCATACAAGTACGCAACCCGTGAGGGTTGCCAGCAGCAGTTATTAATTTGTTAGAATAACTGCTACATTACTGATCACCTCCCTACTTATTTAACTAATCTGTCTGTATCCTAACAGTTTGAATGGAGCTCCAGCTTATTAGGTCCTGAATGTTTGTGGTAGCAGCAGATTTTTTTTTAACCTGAAGTATACCAATTCCAATTTTCCAGTCTGTGAGACCATCAGCGTTTTAGAGACAGATTTCAATGGAACTGAATTTTATACATGTAGTGCTGATGGGCACTTTTCTACCTTATTTTTTATCTCCTTCATCCGGCTATCCATCTATGTTCTTATGGTTCCCATTGTAAAATAGATTCCCCAGTCTCAGTCATGCTAGTCCAGCTTCTAGTGCAAGGAATGACCCAGCTTTTGGACAATTTAAAAGTCGGACCAGATAGGCCAGAGGCGAGCACCGGGCTGGTTCTGCTCGCTGCTCCACAACGTTTACTCCGTTCTCCGCAGCGCTGAGGCGATGAGGTGCACCCGCTCCGGACTTCATGTCCGCGAGTTCCGTGATGATTTACCGCACCGTGAGGTGAGCTGAGGCTGAGAATATGGGCCCACTCCAGCTGCTCCAGGCTTTGGGTCAATGGACCCACTTTCGCTCTGAATGCTGTTGCTTGCTTTTATTGCTTGCATGATTTCTGTGCTGTTTTCTCTCTCTGCACATTGGGTGTTTGTTGGTCTTTTTAAAATGGCTTCTTTCGGATTTCTTGTTCTCAATTTCTCCTTCCTGTAAAAATAATTCCCACCCCTCCCCTCTGCTTCTATTCCTCATTCTGGTCTTTACCTCTTCTCACCTTATACTTCCCCCTGAGTCCCTCCTGCTTCCCTTTCTCCAATGGCCCACTCTCCTCTCCTATCAGAATTCCTCTCCAGCCCTTTACATTTCCCACCCACCTGTCTTCACCTATCACCTTCTAACTATCCTCCTTCCCCTACTCCCACATTTTTATTCTGGCATCTTTCTCCTTCCTTTTCCATCCTGAATAAGGGTCTCGGCCCAAAACGTTTACTGTTTATTCTTTTCCATAGATGCTGCCTGGCCTGCTGTGTTCCCCAGTACTTTGTGTCTGTGTTGTTTCGGATTTCCAGCATCTGCAGACTTTCACGTGTTTTTTAATAATCCATATTCTACATCATCTATTAAATATTGGAGAATACATTGAAGAAAGGCTAGGAATCCTGCGGCGTGTAACTCAGCTCCTGACTCCCCAAAGCCTGTCCACCATCTACAAGGCTCAGGTCAGGGGTGTAATGGAATACTCGCCACTCGCCTGGGTGAATGCAGCTCCTCCAACACTCAGGAAGCTCGACACCATCCAGTACAAGGCAGCCCACTTGATTGGTACCCCTTCCACAAGCATCCAACCCCTCCACCATTAACGAACAGTTGCCGCAGTGTGTGCTATCTACAAGGTGCACTGCAACAACTCACCAAAGTTCCTAAGGCAGCACCTTCCAGACCCACAACCTTCACCATCTAGAACGATGAGAACAGCAGATACCTGGGAACACCACCACTCGGAAATCCCCCTCCAAGTCAATCACCATCCTGACTTCAAAGGGTCAAAGGTTCGATTTAATGTCAGAGAAATGTATACAATATACATCCTGAAATGCTTTTTCTTCACAGGACATCCACGAAAACAGAGAAGTGCCCCAAAGAATGAATGACAGTTAAACGTGAGAACCCCAAAGTCCGCCCCCCCAGCTCTCCCTTCCTGTGCGTAAGCGGCGGCGAGCAACAATTCAGCCCTCCCCCCACCGGCAAAACCAAAATGTGCACCCGCTGCTGAGCACAAGCATGAGCTAAGCGATAGCAAAGACACAGACCTTGCAGTTACCCCAAAGACTATCACATTTCATCCAGCATTCGGCAACCCACAGGTTCTCTCTCTCCCTGGCAAGGGAGAGGGGGGTGTCCCCATTTTCACAGTGAGCAGGAGGCATAACAACAACCCACTGGTTATGATGTTAAAAAATCCGTTTCATTGCTTTTTACGAGCTCTGTGCCCGAAGATCACAAAGATCTTGGGTATTCGGCCCATAGCGAAAAACCTTCTGGCCCTCCCGACGACACACGAGTCTCCTGCCATGACACCGACCCTCGATCCGCCCGTCTCCAGAGCCTCGAGGTCTTAGGCTTCCAAACACGAGGCCGCCTCTCAGGCCGACCTCTTGGTGGGCCAAACAACAGCTGGTCCTGAAACCCCAAGAACGGGTCCCATTCCCGCAAAGAACCGAAGTCAGCGTGTAACTCCAGGTCAGGGTCTTCAAAAGAACCCTGAAAGGGAAAAATAAAGATATTAAAGATGGACTTAGAAACATATCGCCATTCCTTCATTGTCACTGGGTCAAAATCATGGAATTCCCTCCCTAACAGCACTGTGGGTGTACCTACACCTCAGGGACTGCAGTGGTTCAAGAAGGCAGCTCATCACCACCTTCCCAAGGGCAACTAGGGATGGGCAATAAATTCTGGGTGAGATGGCGACGCCCGTAAATGAATAAAAAAATACATATTGCTGATCCAACTTTTTAATTCACTTGAACCAGATTCCTATAGAACTGGATACAAGAGGAACATTTAAGAAATTTTTAGACAGGGACAAGGATGACAGAAAAATTGGAGGGGGGCTTAACAGGGAAGAGTTAAATTGTTTTTAGAGTAGGCTGATACATCAACACATCATGGGTTGAAATGCCTGTACTGTGCTGTAACGTTGGATGTTTTCTATATTAAAAGTCTTTTTTTTATTTTCAGTTATCACTTTTAAAAACCATTCCTGTTCCATTTTTGTAAAGCTGCCAGTGGCCTATGGTAATGTTGCACGTGTAAGGTTTGGTTTATTTTTGGGGTAAGCTCCCCCTGTCCTACTATAGGTCGGCATAAATAACCTCACAAGTAATTAGTATGATTCCCTTCTCCAGAATAAATGAAAAATAAATTGAGAACTAAGAACTGGATGAAGGTTTGGGATTTAAAAGGCATTGTACATTCAACAATTGCGCTCTGAAGATCTCCACTGAACTCACAAAAATTCAGTAATATTACCCTGGTGTAGGTGCACTGCTGACCCACAGATAGCAGCTGGTAGAGCTTTGTAATGCCGGCGGGGTGAAGCAATGTCTCCTGAAACATTAACAGGTCTAAATATGAGAAGAGATAGAAGTATGGGTAACAGTTGTTGCCAGCAGGACAGAACTCAGATGCAGAGGAAAGGCAGTCTCCCATAGAGAGAAGGATGCAAGAGGTTATGCATAAAAATTCTAACAGAGCAGTGGGGACATGACCAAGTGACACCGGGAGACAAATTATTCTCCACAAACACACAGTGCTAAACGAGAGTCCACTTTATTTTACTTTACTTTATTGTCGCCAAACAATTGATACTAGAACATACAATCATCACAGCGATATTTGATTCTGCGGGTTGCGCTTCCTGTAGTACAAATCGATAGCAAATATTAAAAATTTAAATTATAAATCATAAATAGAAAATAGAAAAGGGAAAGTAAGGTAGTGCAAAAAACCGAGGGGCAGGTCTGGATGTTTGGAGGGTACGGCCCAGATCCGGGTCAGGATCTGTTCAGCAGTCTTATCACAGTTGGAAAGAAGGTGATCCCAAATCTGGCTGTACGAGTCTTCAAGCTCCTGAGCTTTCTCCCGGAGGGAAGAGGGATGAAAAGTGGGTTGGCTGGGCGGGTCGTGTCCCTGATTATCCTGGCAGCACTGCTCTGACAGCGTGCCGTGTAAAGTGAGTCCAAGGACGGAAGATTGGTTCGTGTGATGCGCTGGGCTGTGTTCACGATCTTTAAATAACTATAGAATATGAGAAACCTGTGTAGTCAGATTATGGGCCAAAGGGCTTGTACTGTGCTGTAATATTCTATGTTTTCATTGTTACCTAATGTTTCAAATCAAGATGTAACTGCAAATGTAACACTTCTGAACATAATATTTTTAGGAGCTCAATTAGATTATAGAGTGGGTGGCAAATTCAGTTGAGATAAAGTTCAACGGAACAGGAAGGAAATTATAGAATTACCTGAGGGTGTTGTAACCTTTTCCTCCCAATCTTTAACATCAATATCAACTTCTGTTCTTTCATTGAACCTAACTGTGTTGTGAGGAACTTCTCTAGCCAGAGGGTGGTGAATCTATGGAATTCATTGCCACAGACGACTGTGGAGGCCAAGTCATTGAGTATATTTAAAGCAGAGGCTGGTGGGTTCCTGGTGCGGCGCAGGTCAATGGGAGTAGGTGGATGGCACAGACTAGATGGGCTGAAGGGCCTGCTCCTGTGCTGTACTTTTCTCTGACTCTATGATCAGTCAGGGCGTCAAAGGTTATGGGGAAAAGGCAGGAGAATGGGACTGACAGGGATAATCTATCAGCCATGATGAAATGGTGGAACAGATTCGATGGGCTTCATGGCCTAGTTCTGCTCCTATGTCTTAAGCTGATCTCCCATTTTCCAACAATCCTTCCTGCCTATCAAGATGAGATTGGCACACGCACATCCTACAACAGCAAATTTTCTTTCTGTCCTGACCCACAATATTGACTGTTTATTCATTTCCATAGATGCTGCCTGACCTGCTGAGTTTCTTCAGCGTTTTGTGTGCGTTGCTTTGGATTCCCAGCATGTGTGGAATCTCTCATGTTTGTAGTAAATATATCATCATGTTTGAATAATTTTGATCAGCCCACTGAAAATAAAAAGGCCAGCTAAGCTGCCAAAATTTAATCAAAAGTAGATTTGAACACGTTGCTTTTCATATTCATGCGCAGCACCAGCAAAACCTAACACCATGAGTGCCTGTGATGCTTCAGCCCCAGGTGAGCTCAACATCTTTTATGCACACCTTGAAAAGGAGAATAAAACTACACCTGTGTGTACCCATGCAGATCTGGTGACCCTGTGACCTCTGTCTTGGGGTCCGATGTCAGAACATCTTTCAACGGAGTAGCCCCTTGAAAGGCATCAGGCCCTGGTATACCTGGTGGAGCACTGAAAACTTGTGCCAGCCAACTGACAGGTGCATTCAAGGACATCTCCAGGCTCTCACTGCTACATTCTGAGGCTCAAAAGGGTGACAATTGTATCAGTGCCCAAGAAGAGCAAGGTGAGCTGCCTCAGTGATTACCACCCATCACTCATCTTCTGTGATAAAGACTTTGAGAAGTTGGTCGTGGTTAGAATCAACTCCTGCCTAAGCGAGGACCTGGTCCCACTGCAATTTGCCTATGGCCACAATAGGTCTACAGTGGATGCAATCTCACTGACTCTCCACTCGGCCTTGAATTGCCTGGACAATAGCTATATCTACATCAGGCTGCTGTTTATTGATTACAGCTCAGCATTCAACACAATCATACCCTCAGTTCTAATCACAAGCTCCAAAACCTAGATCTCTGTACTCCCTCCACAAATGGATCTTTAATTTCCTCACTGGGAGACCACAGTCTGTACAGATTGGAAATAACTTCTCCTCCTCGCTGTCAATCAACACTGGCCCACCTCAGGGATGTGTGCTTGGCTCACTGCTCTAATCTGTCTATACCCATGACTGTGGGGCAAGGCACAGCTCAAATGCCATCTGTAAATTTGCTGACGACGCAACTACTGTTGGCAGGATTTCAGTCGGTGGTGAGGAGGCGTACAGGAGGTAGATCAGCAGGTTGGACGGTGTCACAGGAACAACCTTGCACTCAATGTCAGTGAGACCAAGGAATTGATTATGGATTTCAGGAGGGGGAAGTCAAGGTCACCTCTCCTCATCATGGGATCAGTAGTGGAAAGAGAGAAGACATAAATTTTTATGGATGTACTGCGGAGAGCATTCTAACTGGTTGCATCACCGCCTGGTATGGGGGAGGGGGCACTGCACAGGATTGGAAAAAGCTGCAGAAGGTTGTAAACTCAACCAGCTCCATCATGGGCACTAGCCTCCCCAGCATTGAGGACAACTTCAAAAGGTAATGCCTCAAAAAGGCGAACACCTTAAAAAAGGTGACATCCATCATTAAGGACCCCCATCACCCAGGACATTCTTCTCATTGCTACCATCAGGGAGGTACTGAAGACACACACTCAACATTTCAGGAACATCTTCTTGCCTTCCGCCACCAGATTTCTGAATGGACAATAAATCCATGAACACTACCTCAGTATTTTTTTCTCTTTTTTTGCACTACTTTTTAAATTTATTTTTATAACGCTTCATATTGTAATTTATAGATTTATAATTATTATTATGTATTGCAGTGAACTGCTGCTGCAAAACAACAAATTTCATGGCATGCCGTAGGCCAGTGATATTAAACCTGATTCTGATTCAGTCAAGTGTGAACATCCTGTTAATACTCAAGCATTCCCTAGAACTGTTCCTGCTTCTCCCAAACTGTACAGATTCTGGAGAATAAAAATACACCAGATGTTGGAATTAAATACAAGACATGAAGGAAATATTCAGTAAATTAGGAAGCAACTGCATAGAAAAATCTCTCTCGTTACTATGATCAGGCAGGAGGTCCCACACCACCACATTCAGGAACAATCAATACTCTACAATCATTAGGCTCCTGAACTGATGTGGATAATTTTATTCACCACTACTCTAACCTGATTCTATAACCTATAGGCTCACTTTGAATGACTCTTTTACAAGTAATGTTGCATTATTTTTACATCATTAATATTATTCTTATTTACATAGTTTGTCTTATTTTGCATATTGTTTGCCTGTCAGTCTCTGTTTATGTATAGTTTTTTTGTAAAATTCTATTGTATTTCTTTTTTCTTGTAAATGCCTACAAGAAAATGAATCTCATGGTAGTCTATGGTAACATATAGAGCACACACACTCAGTAGTTACTTTATTAGGTACACCTGTACACCTGTTCATTAATGCAAGTGGCTTATCAGCCAATCATGTGGCAGCAATTCAATGTATAAAAGCATGCAGGCATGGTCAAGAGGTTCAGCTACTGTTCAGACCAGACGTTCAAATGGGCAAGAAATGTGATCTATGTGACTGACTGTGCAATGATTGTTGGTGCCAGATGGGGGTTTTGAGTACCTCAGAAACTGCTGACCTCCTGGGATTTTCACACGCAACAGTCTCTGGAGCAGGAGTTTCTGCTAGGGGTCCATTACAGATAAAAGGTTGCTCTAGAATTTACAAAGAATGGTGCAAAAACCAAAAAAAAAATCCAGTAAGCAGCAGTTCCATGGGTGAAAGCACCTTGTTAATGAGAGAGGTCGGAGGAAAATGGTCAGACTGGTTCAAGCTGAGAGAACTCAAATAACTACGCATTACGGCAGTGGTGTGCAGAACAGCGTCTCTGAACACACAACACGTCGAGCCTTGAACTGGATGGGCTCCAGCAGCAGATAACAACACCATCTTCCACTCCCATATCTAAGAAAGTGGCCACTGAGTGTACTTTGATAAATAATTTACCTTGAAATTTGAACATTTCAGCTCAGAGTTCTTTCTTCAGCTGCACCAACAGTTCAGAAGAAATGTCATTGTCAAGTGACATTAACTCTGATATCACTACAATTTAATTTCAAGCCACGATGTTTAAATATTAAAAGACATCAAGACTGAAGGATGTTTATTTATAATTAAAGTAGGCATTATAATTTATAATTGCATTTACTTTGAGCTTATATGCAATTTATGTGTAGGGAATGATTCCTTTGAGTTGACTTGTATTGAGGGCCTATTTACTGGGTAATTAGAAAACGATTCTAAGTTTGAAATAAACTTGTTATCAAAGTACAGATGCAGAATGTTACCATATATTGTCCTGAGATTCATTTCTTGCAGGCATTTACAGAGAAAAAGAAATACAATAGAATTTTACGAAACACAAAGGCTGACAAACACCAATGTACAAAAGATACAGATTACAAGTGAAACTAGTGCCGAGAACATAAGTTGTAAAGAGTCCTTGAAGATGAGACTGTAGGACCTACAGTGTAGGTCATAGAATTGGTAGAATAGTGATGAATGAAGTTATCCACATTGGTTCATGATGGTTCAAAAGAGATTGTCTAAGCAATCCATCAGAACTACAGTACTGTGCAAAAGTGTTAGGCATATATACACATGAGGGGTGATTGATAGGTTCATGGCCTAAGGTAGAAGGAGTCAATTTTAGAAAACCTAGCACATTTATTTTTCAACATAGTCCCCGCCTCTATTTACACACTTAGTCCAGCAGTTGTGGAGCATACGGATCCCTTCTTTGTAGAAGTCAGCGTCTTGGACTTCCAGAAAGTGGTCTACAGCTGGGGTAATTGATAAGTTTGTGGCCTAAGGTAGAAGGAGATGAGTTATACAGTTCTCATTACATGCACGCGCAGTTCAACTCTTTGAGTGATTATGCAGAAAGTTTGAAGTTAATAACTCATCTCCTTCTACCTTAGGCCACAAACTTATCAATCACCCCATATGTGTGTGTGTGTATACACACACACACACACACACACACACACACACATATATATAGAGCTAGGGTGCTTAAGATCATTGCACAGTACTGTATTTCTCAACATGGATGGAGAGCAAGTTTGTAAATCTGGCGGGAGCAAAGGATGTTAGGAATGATGAGGGAGGAACACCGCGGGAGGGATGTGGGACAAGTGGCAGAGAAGGAGTTCTGGGGGGTGGGGATGGTGCAGGTTCAGGCACAGCTAGCCCTGAGACACCAGGTAAGGTCATTTGATTCCAAATTGATTTGTTGATCACTACAGAATGTTCTCTCCAGTTCTTCCTGCTCCCTCCCCTCCCCTTTCTTCTTTCCCCAACCATGATTCCCCTCTCCCCACCCCCTTCCCACTCTCAGTCCACAATACAGACCCGTATCGGAATCAGGTTTATCACCACTCAAATATGTCATGAAATTTGTTGTTTTTTTTTGCAGCAACATACAGTGCAATATATAAAATTACTACTGTACTGTGCAGAAGTCTTAGGCACCCTAGCTATATATATGTGTCTAAGACTTTCGTACAGTAGTATCATCCATTGCAAATGACAGACAGATTGCAATAAATTGGTGAACCTTTTTTTGATAGAAATGAACATATGGATGCCAACTCAAACGATGCAATATGACCAGAATTAAAGAATTGTGAAATCCCAAAGCATGTTGATGACCTTGTAAAATGCTCTTTTATGCTTGGTGTCATTATTCTGGAGTGGTAATTTATCTCACTAAATCTGAAGCACATGATACTTCACAGCAGAAATGTGGTTCCCTTGAAGCCAACGGAACCAAATTTCAGTAGCTCATTACCTCAGTACAATAGGTTCTGTCCAGTAAAATGCATATTTAACACATCTGATTGAGTTTGGATTATATCCTTCATTTGTTACTTGTTTAAGCACATTTATATCACACAAAGGAGAGAAGCCTCAGCTTCACAATCAGACTGTGGAACTAGAAGCACAAAAAGTGTTTCAGGTTTCCATAACAATCTGGAGAGTTTGAGCCCAAACAATCAACAAAAGTCTAATCTCTTCTCAGAGAAGCACTCTTGTAAAATCATTTATTCTGCTGTTCAAGGACATCGCAAGCATCAAATACTTGATCAAACACACAAAAACCAGATTGAATTCTAAGCCATAAATCTAGTTGTCTAATTCAGATGTTCTTACTGGCCAAAACAGTGCTATCTGTCTACACCAGGCTGTGAGTCTAAGCTCTTAAAACTGATATATGACGGTGGGTTGGAGGAGAATCTCTATAACAATCTAAAGACAGTTCTCTCTTTTTAAAATGGCAAGGTACACTTTGACTTAATTTCTATTATTCTGACACCATATATCTATTATTATCATTTAAAAATAATAATTACTTTATCATAAGTATTTTATCAGTCAAAATTTATAGCATTTTGAGTTCATTTATATCATTAATTATTGAAATGAGAACCATTTTATTAAATGCTTTCTTGAAAATATTTTATTTAACTTTCTCACTTTCTTCAACCTGTTTTGTGGCAGCCTTTAAGGAGACAACTCTCAAGGTAGTATAACGTATACATACTTACTGCCTGTTACACCACTGGTGTTTAGGGCAACAATGAGGCTCCTCCATCTCTGATGATGTTCAGGGCTTCTTTCATCATGCCTGTAGCTTCCTCTCGGTCTTCACTACCGTCAGTCTTGTATGTCCCAGGTGGAGACTCAGGAATACCGATGCACTCAGATGTAGAAGGATTTTTCATTGCTGTGTCTGTAACAATTCTGTTTGACCGTATTGTTAACATTAATTTGTACCCCTGAACACGGAGGACCGGTGGACCACTCTTATTTTGGCCTCTACCCTTTGACCTGTTTGGTATGGGTGACCCTACCAAGAGCCAGACCATAAAGCCCTGATTCCAGCCAACGTAGCTCACCGGGTCATTGCGGCACGCAAGCCCCCAAACCCTACAAGAAGATTGTGGTCCTCTTGGAGGATAATGTACTTTAAACTTTGGACTTCGAAGTTCTTTCATTTTCGTAAAACCAAAATGCTTCCACTTTTAAGATTTGATGCAATAAAATACTTGACATTAATTATTTTATTGCTTCTTTACTTCTATCTATTTACCATGACAATAGACAGTACAACTTTCCACGAGACCAGCAAAAATCTGTTTTTATAAAGTAAGGCATTAATCATAGTTCACTATTTAATTTTAAAGAATATAGATGATTTTTTAAATATTTAAAGCATAAGGCATCCATTAGTCTTGCGAGACCATGGATCTGCCCCTGGAAAGTCTTCACTCTCCAGGGCGCAGGCCTGGGCAAGGTTGTATGGAAGACTGGCAGTTGCCCATGCTGCAAGTTCCCCCTCTCCACGACACCGATGTTGTCCAAGGGAAGGGCAAGGGCTGATACAGCCTGGCACCAGTCATTGCAGAGCACTGTGTGGTTAAGTGCCTTGCTCAAGGACACAACACGCTGCCTCGGCTGGAGCTCGAACTCACGGCCTTCAGGTCACTAGTCGAATGCAATAAAAATTCACAGTTCATTTCCTTTCAATATCAAGATCAAGACTCAAGATTGTTTAATGTCATGTCCTGTACACAAGTGTAAGGAGAACGAAATAATTGTTAATCTGGATCCAGTGAGGCACAAAGTAAAACACAAAAGATAAAGAACACAATAAATATAAAGACATAATATAGGTTATATATATTGATTGATTGCATGCTCATAAAGTAACACTAGGCTGTGCATGGGTGTTGTTGTTATTGTTCCTTTCTGTGCCTTGTGGCCTTGCCGTCTCTTAATCCTTTTGGTCTGTTTTTTACGAGGCCAAGTTGCTAGCTCGATGCTCAACCCACCACAGGAAATCGTGCAAGGGGACAGCCGGATTCAAACCCAGGACCACTCGCCTCGAAGGTCCAGTGCGGACGCTACTACACCACGGGCCAGTACGTGAGGTGACTAACAGGAAATAATAAAGCAGTGGCGGAGGTGTTGATCAGCCTTACTGCTTGGGGAAAGTAACCGTTTTTGACTCAGGTGGTCCTGATGCAGAAGCTACCTAGCCTCCTCCCTGATGACAGTGGGACAAACAGGCCACGAGCAGATTGTTTAGAGAACGAGCAGCTTTTTTTTTGTTTAAGCAGTGCCACACATGTCCACTACAGTCAAGTCCACACATGAAAAATTATAAAAATCCTCTGTAAATCATAATGCACTCCCATTAAAAGATTTGCTGGTTACCTCTCACCTGAAGATACTGTGTTAAAATCTCACTCCTTTAGATGATATTTTACCGCCTGATGTTACATTTCACTACCTCCTACCTTAAATGTTCTGATGATGCACAAAAGGAAAGGTCTTTACCAGATAAATAATAATCAGAAGGTCATAATCATGCTCTGTAACTAGAGTATACTGCATGGATAGTTATATCCTTCAAAGGAATGTGGAAGATTCAGGCAAATTGAAGTTCATGACCTGATCTTTAAAAGAAATAAGCCCAGGAGAGAACTAATTAGTAAATTTGACAGACATGTTTACTGATTTTTATATATGCTATAAATGTCATGATCTTGGCAATGGCTTACACTCGGCAGGCTATGGTGTGACTTATTTACTTACTGCCCATTATATCGCTGGTGTTTAGGGCAGCAATGAAGCTCCTCCCTCTCCAGGAGTGTTCAGAGCTTCCTTCATCGTGTCAGTAGCTTCCTCTCGGTTTTCACTACTGTCCTGGGTGAAGACCGAGGAATACCATCGCACTCAGAAACAGAAGGATTTTTCATTACTGTTTTTATAACAGTTTTTTTGGCCAGTCAGTGTCGTTAGACCTGAGCTGAACCCCCAAAACCGGAGGATCAGTGGACCACTCTTAGTCTGTCCTCTACCCTTTGACCTGTTTGGCGTGGGTGACCCTACCAAAGCATAAAGCCCTGACTCCAGCCAAAATAGCTCTCCGGGTCTTTGAGACATGCAAGCCTCCAAACCATAACAAGGTTGTGGTCCTTTTGGAGGCTATTTTGTGACCTGTTTGATAAATATAGAACTTTTCGTTCATTACTGACATTAATACTTTTTTTTAGATTATGAGGACACGCAGTCCTCTTTTATTGTCATTTAGTAATGCATGCATTAAGAAATGATACAATGTTTCTCCAGAATGATATCACAGAAACACATGACAAACCGACTGAAAAACTGACAAAAAAAACCACACAATTATAACATATAGTTACAACAGTGCAAAGCAATACTGTAATTTGATAAAGAACAGACCATGGCACGGTAAAAAGTTTCAAAGTCTCTCGAAAGTCCCATCATCTCACGCAGACGGTGAACCTCCAGCGCCGCAAACTTGCCAATGCAGCATCCCGGAAGCATCCGACCACAGTCCAACTCCGAGTCCGTCCGAAAACTCCGAGCCTCCGACCAGCTCTCCAACACCGAGCACCGAGCACCATCTCTGCCAAGCGCTTCGACCCAGGCCCCAGCAATAGGCAATAGGCAAAGCCATGGATCTGGGGCCTTCCCCTCTAGAGATTCTCGATCGCACAGTAGCAGCGGCAGTGAAGCAGGCATTTCAGAACTTTCTCCAGATGTTCCTCCGTGCTTCTCACGGCTGTCTCCATCAAATCAGGATTGTGCACGGCCCCCTAGTTAACACATACGATATCATTCGGAACGGCCGTGCGCGCTGCGTCACGCCACCATCTTCTCCTCCCTCCTCGGTACTTATCCTTGCAAGTGGAACAAGTGCCACACCTGCCCCTACTCCTCCTCCCTCAATACCATCTAGGGCACCAAACAGTCCTTCCAGGTGAGGCGACACTCCAACTACGATTCTGTTGGAATCATCTACTGTATCTGGTGCTCTCGGTGTGCCCCCCCCCCCGTGTATATCGGTGAGACCCGATGTATATTGGGAAACCACTTCGCCAAGCACCTATGCTCTGCCCACCAGAAAAAACAGGATCTTCTGGTATCCACCCATTTCAATTCTACTTCCTATTCCCATTCCAACATGTCAGTCCATGGCCTCCTCTACTATCATGATGAAGCCACACTCAGGTTGGAGGTGCAACACCTTATATTCTGTCTGGGTAGCCTCCAACCTGATGGCATGAACATTGACTTCTCAAACTTCCAGTAATTGAACCCCTCACCCCTCCTTCACCATTCCCCATTCCATTTCCCTCTCTCAACTTACCTCCTTACCTGCCCATCACCTCTCTCTGATACTGCTCCACCTTTCCTTTCTCCCAGTCCTTCTGTCCTCTCCTATCAGATTCCCCCTTCTCCAACCCTTTATCTCTTTCACCAATCGACTTCCCAGCTCGTTACTTCACTCCTCTCCTTCTCCCAGTTTCACCTATCACCTACCACCTTGTACTTCTTCCTCCCCTCCTCCCACCCTCTTACTCTGACTTCTCCCCTATCATTCTTACTCTGCCTTCTCATCTTTTTTTCTTCTTCTCCTTCTCCTGATAAAGGATCTCAGCCCGAAGCATTGACTGTTTACTCTTTTCCACAGATGCTGATTGACTGCTGAGTTCCTGGGGCATTCTGTGTGTGTATTGTATCTTTTCTTAAATAAAGAGCTCAGATCTGCTCATGCTACTCCAAGCACAATCTGGCCAATGTCTTATAAAGTCTCACTATTATATCCTTGCTCTTATATTCTAGTTCTCTTGAAACGAATGTTAACATTGCATTTGCCTTCCTCACCACCAACTCAACTTGCGAGTTAATCTTTAGGGAATCCTGCATGAGGACTCCCAAAATCCCCTTGCACCTCCAATTTTTGAATAAGTTAATATCAAGATCAGATGACATTGTAAGTTAACATACAAATCGTTGTGCTTAAAGCCACTGTATCTGTATTATCCATTATTTACCAAGTACTATAATCTATTATTTACTTTTAAATAAACTCAGGAATATTTTGAAATACTTCTTTTAACAAACAACCTGTTAAAACTGGACTGGTATGAGGTAGATTTTGCCAACGATGATCTCCAAATGGCGAGAAGATCTACTTTGTTGAACTGGAAGGAAACTAATCCTCCAACTACATTCCAATGGTTTTCTCAAACCATATTAAGTTTAAATTTAGAAAAAATTAGAAGTGATATTTTTGACCCTTCGGTTAAATTTGAAGAAACTTGGAAACCTTTTATGCAACATTTTCATATGATGTAATCTGACCTTTCCGAATCTTTTTTCTAAACTTAAATTATATGATGAGAGGAGCGGAGTTAACGACATTATTGAACATGTCCGATACAAGCTGTTGGTCTAGCCCTGTTTTGTTTTTTTTCCTTGGGTTTTTTTCTCTCTTTTTCTTTTGGGGTTTTTTTTTTGTTTATATATTTTTTTTCTTTTTATTTCTTTTTTAATGTTTAATCTCATCATGAGTTTGGAAGTCTTTTATATCTATGTTATTTAAGATTCATTTTATATATGCTGATGAACATTTTTCCAATCTCTTTGTACCAACTTTGTCATTGAGTTTATAATTTTGAAAAATTAATAAAAAGATTTAAAAAGAAAGAAAGAAAGAAAGATGATCTCCAAATGAGTTTGGGCACACATTTGTTGAAATATATAGCAAAAAAGATTTAATTGTTGTGCACAATGTGGCATCCTCAAACGTGCTCAAGCTTTAATTCAATGCAGAATAACTATATATTAGCAATTTTATTCAAACTGCTTCCTGAATTATGTTTTTCTGACACCGTGACATCATTGTTGCTACTTCAGACAGGTTAAGTTGATGAATCCAGGACAGGCATGCTGGGGAATATTCAATTACCATTCCCTCCTTCAGTCCCCTGGAGGATCTCTTGCAATTGGTTTTGGACTAAACGTTCTGGAATGTGTTATAGGTTTCACTCAAAGGAGAATGGAGGCATGAAATATTACAAAAAGATAATTCTTCCTTGTGGGATTGGGGTTGAAGCAGCAAAAATATTAAACTTATTATCTAGAATCATTCATGAAACTCTGCTCAGTGAAGTCATTTGATTGATGTAACATCATAGAATTATGCCTTCTATCACAACACCTAATTGTGTTTTCAGTAATGCTATTTTTAGTATTAATCATTCTTCATGAAATGCTATCTAATTTCTTTTCATAACATGCTAACCGCCTTTTACATTAATTTTTTTTGGATTCTGTAGGAGCTAGAGATTACAAGATCAGAGATTTTAATAATTCACGTAAGTATTTTGATTTGTTTCCCAATTAATGTATGTGACAATTAATTAACAAGGCATTAAATTAATAACTGGTGAGCTTTTTAAATATCAAAGTTCAAAGTAAATTTATTATCAACATACAAATATGTCATTACATACTAACTTAAGATTCATTTTCACCCAGACATTCACAGTAGAACAAAGAAAAACAATATAATCAATGAAAAACTATGCACAAACACTGACAAACAACCAATGTGCAAAAGGAGACAAAATGCAAATACAAAAAAAGCAGTATTAACACCGGGCAACAAGGTTTTTCAAAAGTGTCTCTTCCTCAGAATTTTTTTTTGTTTATGGTAGACCGCTTGAAGCTAAACACAAATATATTTTCAGACTACTTATATCACACAGGAACTTGGAGAATCAAGTTAAATTTTATTGAATATAATGTGTTTAATTGCATAATGATGCTGACTATTTGCAATAGTCCAACTAAAAATGTTTTGTTGATGATTTTCATCTGTACTCAGTGTCTGAGGCTTCTCAAGTAAGTGTCCAACAATAATCAGCCAGCCTTGATGGATTCCAGTTGCCCTGATAGCATTTCTCCATAACCGCAATGTCCTGGTGAAACCTTTCACCATGCTCGTCACTGGCAGACATGTTGCACTTCATGGTTTTATATGTTTGAAGCACGTTGGCAACCAACTGTACATAGTTCGGTGCTTTGGACTTGGCAAGAAAATTTTTAGCCATATCCTTCAATGCCTTCCATGTGATTTTCTCCAACCCACTAGAAGTTCTTCGAATTGCCTATTATTGATGACCTGTTTGATTTGTGGACCAAGTAAAAATACCTTCATTAATCTTGGTATCAGTTATTTCAGGAAACTTCTGTCTCAAATATCAAAATCCTTCACGGAAATTTATTGTCTTTCTTAAAACCTGTTCTCCCATGCAGCATTTGCCCTGCCTAAGCATGCCCAGGCATACCTGGACAAGATAGAAAACTTTTCAGCTTACATTGTGGGCAACGTTGTAACTGATTTGAAATAAATAGAGGTGATTTCAAAAGAGTGGTGCGTGATAGGAAACTGTCGTGGTGATATTCATGATCAGCAGCTCAGAATTCTTAAGATGCACCCAAAAGTATTTAATTAATAATTAAATGAATGACACTGGCAACATGAGTTACAGAGCCCTTCAGAGTGAGCCGATAGTTTGTGAAATGAGTTCAGAGTTGAGGTTATTCACACTGCTTCAGAAGCCTGATGGTTGAAGGGTAACATCTTCATCAATGTACTTGTTACACTGATATAAATTGGAGAAGGTCATGCCAAAGGAGGGGATATTGAGATTTAATTCATATCCAATTGCAATATCATACACATAGACAAAATCACTGGCTATGTAAGGATAGGGCTCTGGCTACATCGAGTATATTGTCTTATATTGATGTAATTTATTTTCTCAAGTAAGGTACATTTGTGTGATGACTAGTGCCAAATCTCAGGAGATGTGTTGTTCTAATTGTTTTCAGCATGTGTATTAGTTGTATTGATCCATTTTTTCAATGTAACTCCTGAAGAAAATATGAACATGATTCATTATTGATTTTTTTCCCTGCTGGGTTGTCCGTCAGTTTGCAGATGTTCTGTTGAAGTGAATATCATTGTGAATCAACTTGTTGAAAATACTCAGCAGGTCAGGCAGCAAAAAAAAAGGTAAAGCTTCAGCTTAATGAGTTTCATCAGAGTAATGACTATTTCTTATGTGAAGTATTTGACTTGAAATATTAATTCTCTTTCTCCTTCCATCATTACTGACTTTTATTTCTGTTTTCAGAAATATGTGAAATATTGCTTTTACACAAATCATCATCATCTTTTTTCTGCCGCGTCGTATGATGCGGGTGATCATGGTCTCATGACCATGATTGTTCCTGGCAATTTTTCCTACAGGGGTTTGCCATTGCCTTCTTCTGGGCAGTGTCCTTACAAGACGGGTGACCCCAGCCATTATCAATACTCTTCCGAGACTGTCAGCCTGGTGACAGTGGTGCATAACCAGGACTTGTGATTTGCAACAGTTGCTCCCATGGCTTCTCGTGACCCAGATCGGGCGGGGGGGGGTGCTAAGCAAGTGCTACACCTTGCCCAAGGGTGACCTGCAGGTTAGCAGAGGGAAGGAGCGCCTTACACCTCCTTTGGTAAAGACATCTCTTCACCCCGCCACCCATTTTAAGTACACAATTAGTTGCTTTAAATAAACAAAATCACAGGACATCAGCACGGATGACAGCAATTCAGCTTACTAGGTCCATACTGACTCTGAAAGGACAATATAGCTGGCTCCAGTCCTCTACCCTCAACCCATACCCCTGCAAATCTGTCCCTTTCAGATACTTATCAAACAGTATACTATTATTGAATTTACCCGCAGTTCTATTGTTAGATGTGCATCCTGGCTTATTGTTAAATAGTGGTATTATATTTGCTACTCTGTATAGAGAGAATCTACTGTATGTGCCTGGAGTCGGAGGAGGTAGAGGAGGTCCTTAATGAATATTTTGCTTTCGTATTCACCAGTGAAAGGGACCTTGACAAATCTGAGGTCAGTGTAGAACAGGCTAACGTTCAATTCTCAGTGCCTGACGGACTCTTTTGAGGAAGCGACAAAACAAATGGATCAAGGTAGAGCGGTGGATGTCGTGTATATCAATTTTAGTAAAGCTTCCAACAAGGTTCCTCGTGGCAGGCTCGTTCAGAAATTCAGGGGGCATGGGATCCAGGGAAACCTAGCAGAAGGCGGAGAGTGGTAGTAGATGGGGTGCATTCTGCCTGGAGGTCCCTGACTAGTGGTGATCCACAGGAAGTTCTTCTTTGACCTATTGTGCAGTTGAATAATGCTACAACCCGACTTGCCAATGACCTTTCAGTCTTATGCACTATCAAAGTCACGTGTTGCATGGGATTTTAAAAAATTAAGCTGTACCACATGCATTGTAAATATCTGCTTTGCATGGATTGGAGTAGCACTGCCATTTTGTTGTCTTGAGCAATGGCAATAAAGTTCTGTTCTATTCTGTTCTTAATGATTTTTATAACTTAGATGAGGAAATGAAAGGGTGGGTTAATAAACTTGCAAATGACACAAAGGATGGTGAAGTTGTGGATAGACAGACAGCATCTATGGAAAAGAGTAAACAGTCGTCGTTTCAGGCCGAGACCCTTCTTCACGACTGGAAGGGGCGGGGGGGGGGAGATGCCAGAATAAAAAGGTAGGGCAGAGGGAAAGAGGTTAGCTGGAAGGTCATAGCTGAAGCCAGGCAGATGGGAAAGGTCTAGGGCTGGAGAAGAAGAAATCTAATAGAAGAGGAGAGTGGACCACAGGAGAAAGGGAAGGAGGAGGGGATCCAGGGGGAAGGAATAGGCAAGTGAGAAGATGTTAAAGTTAGAGTGGGGAATAGGGGAATGGGGGGGGGACATTTAAAAGACTCTTTGATAGGCACATGAATTAAAGAAAGATGGAGTGCGATGTGGATGGAAAGGGTTGATGTTGGAATTGGTCCCAAAGGACCTGTACTGTGCTGTAATGTTGTATTACCAAAGTTCAATGTTCTAGTCTGCAGAAAACATGATAGGTTATTCCAGTCAGGTCCTTTCAGGCTACAGTATTCCCTCAGATCACTACAGTCAGAGTCGATTTTCTGCCCTTTACTCAGCCCTGTTATCAAAGCCGTCCAGAGTTGCCTTTAATACTGCTTTTATAGTTGAGGTCAGTGAGTGACCTGAGGCATCATCCAGGTAGCTGATGAAATCCTTCTGGAAACATAAATATGACCAGATTAATCACGTAATTTTGCAAAAGAGCTTCATCTTTCTGAATTTATTTCTTGGCTAATATTCTTACATTTTGTTCTTCACCTCAAGATCATCGCCTCAATTGCAAGTGAGTTTGCCGTTATAGAATATAAACTGGCAGACCCAACACATACCCACCTTCCTCCAGCTTGTACTCCTTCCCCTCCTCGCACCTTCTTACTGTGGCTTCTGCCCCCTCCTTTCCAGTCCTGGTGAAGGCTTTTGGCCCAAAACATCGACTATTTCCCTCTGTAGATGCTGCCGAACCTGCTGAATTCCTCCAAACGTCTTGTCTGCGTGTCAAATGACTTGGATAGGTTCGGGGGAAATTACCTCTTGCGCTTGTGCCATTTGTGAACCTGATGTGTGTGTTACTGTTGAGGATTGCCCTGAACAATACCTTGAGAACATGGCATAAGACCATCAGACACAGGATCAGAATGAGGCCATTCAGCCCATCAAGTCTGGTCCACCATTCGACCATGGCTAATATATTATACCCCTCGACACGTTCTCCCGTCTTCTCCCTGTAACCTTTGACACCCTTAATAATCAGGACAATAAGACCATAAGAAGCAGGAGCAGAATTAGGCCATTCAGCCTTTCAAATCTGCTCCACCATTCCATCATGGTTGATTTATTATCCCTCTCAATCCCAACCCCTTGTCTTTTTCTTGTAACCTTTGTTGCCTTGACACCCTAATCGAGAAACTATCAACTTCTGCTTTAGATATACCTAATGAATTAGCCTCCCCAGGTGTCTGTGGCAATAAATTCAATAAACTATGAAGACATCTCATGTTTATAATGGATGATTGCTTTCAACTGATGATAAAATTCAAGAACAGGAGAACATTTTGTGTAGACTATTTATTTTAGACTGGAGGTGAAGGGTAAGCCATGACCTTCTTGAACGATGGACCAGCTTGAGGATTCAAAGACACACTCCTGCTCCGATATCTTTTATTTGGAAGTCATTAAGGATGTTTAGACTTCAGCTCCTGCCTTCGCACAGCTCTATAAAAGTTATGTTGAGGGGTCTCTGTTTCCTCTGCAGACATAATGCCCAGTTTTGAAACCACGCTGGCTTTCAGCATAAATTCTCTGAGCAAGAGTCTGTAGACATTTGAACCCCTGCAAACATAAGCCTAACCGCACAGAGCAAGGGCACCAAGAGTATCATCGTACTGATGGAGGAGAAGATCAAAATTGGGTTCAAGGAAGCTTGGTTTGTGTGGCCACCCAGTGGAGAGAACTGACAATACTAGCAGGATTGAACAGAAAGTGATGGTGCATCAAATTTTAATGGCAAATGCTAATATAAAAGTATTATAAATTATAATTCATGAGGAAACACATATACTATGCAGGACTTTTCATTATAGATATTGATTCCTAAACCTTGCCAAGGACAAGTTGCTGAATAAAGGTCTAGATTTACACCGGAAAAATAATATTGGAAGATGTTATTACCTTATTTCATAATTGTTGTTTCACATGTTGTTTTTTTCTTTGTTCTTTTGTTAAATTTATTCTTTCTCGCTTTACTTTTATATTCAATTAATTCTTTGGCTTTATTTTATAACATAACACAGACTGAACCTATTAAATGTAATGAATAATTGTCTTTAAGATCTTGGAGCAGAATTAGATTATTTGGCCCATCAAGTTTGTGCCACCATTCCATCATAGCTGATTTATTCTCTTTCTCAACTCCATTCTCCTGCCTTTTCCCCGTAACCTTTGACGGCCTGATTATTCAAGAACCTTTCAACCTCTGCCTTAAATATATCCAATGAGTTGTGAAGCGATTTCCCCTCATGTTCCTGTTAAATTTTTCACCTTTCACCCTTAATCCATGAACTCTAGTTGTAGTCCCACCCAAGATCAGTGGAAAAAGCCCACTTGCATTTACCCTATTTACCCTTCATAATATTTTATACCTCTATCAAATCTCCTCTCAGTCTTCTACGTTCCAAGGAATAAAGTCCTAACCTATTCAAACTTTCCATGTAACTCAGATCCTCCATACCCAGCAACATCCATGTTAATTTTCTCTGTACTCTTTCAACCTTATTTACATCTTTCTTGCAGGAAGGTGACCAAAACAGCACACAATACTCCAAATTAGGCTTCACCAATGTCTTATACATCTTCAATATAGCATCCCATCTCCTGTACTCAGTACTTTGATTAATGAAAGCCAATGTGCCAAAAGCTTTCTTTATAACCCTGTCAATCTATGCCACCACTTTTGAAGAATTATGGACCTATATTCCTGATCCCTTTGTTCTACTGCCTTCCTCAGTGCCTTACCATTCACTGTGCAAGACCTATCCTGCTTGGTACTACCAAAGTACAACACCTCGCACTTGTCTGCATTAAGTTCCATCTACCAGTTTCCAGCCCATTTTTCCAGCTGGTCCAGATCCCATTGCAAGCCTTGACACCCTTCCTCGCTGTCCACTACATCCCCAATCTTGGTGTCATCTGCAAATTTGCAGATCCATTTCACTGCATTATCATCCAGATCGGACAACAATGGACCCAGCACCGATCCCTGTAGGACTCTACTAGTCACAGGCTTCCATTCAGAGTGGCAACCATCTACTAGCACACTCTGGCTTCTGCTACAAAGCAGAATTGAACAGGAAGTGATGGTGCTTCAAATTTTAATGGTAAATGCTAATATAACAGGACTATAAATTATAATTCATAAGCAGGAAATGCATATAACTATGCAGTACTTTTCATTATAGATATTGATTCCTAAACTCTGCCAAGGGCATGTTGCTGAGTAAAGGTCTAGATTTCCATCAGAAAGATACCATTGGAAGATATTATTACCTTAGTTCATAAATACTGTTTCACATGTTTTTTTTCTCCTTTATTTTGTTAAATTTATCCTTGAATCATTGAGTATGTTTAAAGTACAGGTTGATAGGTTCCTGGCTAGTCAGTATGTCAAAGGTTACGGAGAGAAGGCAGGAGAATGGGATTGAGTGGGATGATAAATCAGCCACAGTGGAATGACAGAACAGACTTGATGGGCCGAATGGCTGAAACCAGTTCCTATATCTTATGATCTTAGGTCACAATATCAAGGACTAAGAAGCTCGCAATCTAGCCTGTGCCATAACCAAGATTAGTGGGTTTTATATATATATATATATATATATATATATAAAACATCTTTATGGAGCTTCCCATAGCACTACTCTCCAAGCTCACTCAAAGTTCCATTACTTAAAAATCACAGACTAGTTGCTGGTTGATTTCTTTTGTCCATTAGCATCTACTGTACAACATTGCACTGCATGGTTGATTCCATCTGCAGAGCTTGTAGGGAACTGTTTGGCAGGTCTGTTAGGAATTTGCTGACCTCCTCTTCACTATGCAGTCCAGTTGCAGCACATTAATGGGGATTTCTCCCAGTCACCCTGTACTTTGGTGACACCTCACCTTGCAAGAAAACTTGGGAACACAAATAGCAGGAGGTCACAAAAGCCCAAAAGTCTGTCCCACCATTCAATCAAATCATAGCTGACCAAAGATGGACTCTATTCTATTTCTGTGCCTAATACCAAAACCATCAATTCCTTGACCTTTCAAGTATGTGTCTGTTTTGATTTTGTTGGAAATCACTGTTTATTTTTATTAATACTTTTTATAAGATTTGTACTTTTTTTTAACAAACTCAGGTATTCTTCACTCTCAATGGCAGAAAGCCATATGGTAGCTAAACTAACAGTTTATCACCTTTTTCATTTCTCATTGGCTAAGTATTAGCACATTACTCATGATGCCATCTTGGTTTCTTGGCTTTTTTATTCCTTTGTCCCCTCTTAGCTTTGTATTTGTTTGTTTATTTGTACTCTAAAATTAACTGACCTCTTGGAATTAAGACTGCTTGTCATTCCTGACTCCCAGAACAACCCTAAGGATCAGAAAATTATCAGAGCTCAAACAACCTTAATCATCTCATGATCTGGCTTCTGCCAGCCTTGGGACAGAGAGTTCTAAAGATTCAGGAGAGGTGGAAAGTGCTGTGTAAACTGTTGTGAGTGTGTGGAGGTAAGGTGAGGCATATCATTTTAGATATGTGCTGATTGAGATTGCTGACCCGTGAGTGATGCACTGAGGATGATGGTGGCGCTGCTGAGATATAGAATTTGAATATTCTCCTCTAAACTGTCTTTGACTCCATCACTGACCTCATCAACTCTGGAGAACTCCCATCCACGGCCACAAAACTCATAGTTCCCTTACCCTGTACTGCTCTCTTCTACCCCTACCCAAGATCCACAAACTTGACTGATCAAGTAGGCCCCTTGTCTCTGCCTGCTCCTGCCCCACTGAGCTCCTGTCTGCATACCTTGACTCTATTCTGCCCTTCTTGGTTCAGTCCCTTCCCGGCTACATCTGCAACACTTCACACCCTCTCGATCTCCACACTAATTTTCAGTCCCCTGGCCCTGAATGCCTCATTTTCACCATGTTCATCCAGTCCCTGTACTCTTCTCTTCCTCATCAGGAAGGCAGAGCTCTCTGTTCCTTTCATAATAAAGGAACCAACTAGTTTGATTCCACCACCACCCTCCTCCGTCTGACAGAATTGATCCTCACGCTCAACAATTTTTCCTTTGGCTCCTCCCACATTCACCAGACTCAAGGGGTAGCTATTGGCAATGATGGGCCCCAGCTATGCCTGCATCTTCATTGGCTATGTAGAGCAGCCCATGTTCCAAGCCGTCCCAAGTAATGCTCCCCAACTCTTCCTCTGCTACATTAACAACTGCATTGGTGCTGATTCATGCATCCATGCTAAGCTCATCAATTTCATCAACTTTGCCTCCAACTTCTACCCTGCCCACAAATTCATTTGGTCCATTTCTGACACCTTCCTCCCCTTTCTCAATCACTTTGCTCCATCTCTGGAGACAAAACATCAAACCACATCTTTCATAAACCTAACAATTCCCACTGTTATCTTCACTATATCTCTTCCTACTTTGTCTCCTGTAAAAGTGCTATTCCCTTTTCTCAGTTCATTCGTCTCCAGGCTGAGGGTTTCCTTTCCAAGACATCAAACATGTCCTCCTTCTTCAAAGAACGAGGTTTCCTTTCCTCCACCATTGATGCTGCATCTCCTCCATTTCCCAGACTCCTGCGCTCATCCCATCTTTCCATCGCCTTAACGGTGATAGGGTTCTTCTTGTTCTTACCTGCCAACCCACATGCCTCCCCATCCAACACATCTTCCTCCATATTCAACGGGATCTTACCACCAAATACACCTTTACCTTCCCCCCACCTCTGCTTTCAGTAGGGATTAATCCTTCCGTGATTCCCCTGTCCATTCACCCCTCCCCTGGCACTCATCCCTGCAAGTAGACAAAGTGCTATACCAGCCCATTAACCTCCAGTCCTTCCACTTCAGCTGCAGATCTGCAAGGGGTCGTCTATTAAATCCAATGCTCTCATTGTGGCCTCCTCTATATTACCGAGACCTCTGTTCCATCCGCCAAAAGTGGAACTTCCTGATGGGCAAACATTTTAATTCCAATTCCCAGTCCTGTTCTGATATGTCGGCCCTTGGCCATCCTCGGGGTGGAGGAGCAACACATTATATTCTGTCTGGGCAGCCTCCAACCTGGTGGCATGAGTATTGATTACTCCTTCTGGTAAAAAAAGTTCCCTCCCCCTCCCCTCTTCTTCTATTCCCCATTCTGTTCTCACCTGCCTATCGCCTCGCCCTGGTGCCCCTCCTCCTTTCCTTTCTCCTGTGATCCACTCTTCTCTCCTATCTCCTGTTCCTGTCTCTCCAGCCCTTTACCTTTCCCACCCACTTGGCTTCACCTATCATCACCTCACGTGTCCTCCTTTCCCTCCCGCCAGCCTTTTATTTTGCCATCTTCCCCCTTCCTTTTCAGTCCTGAAGAAGGATGTTGGCTTGAAACACTGACTGTTGGTTAATTTGGATGCTGCCTGACTTGCCGAGTCCCTTCAGCCTTTTGCGTGTGTTGCTATGGAACGTGAAGCTGTGTTTGCCGATCTTGACCACTCATGGAAGATCACAGAACTTCTTGAAGGAATTCCTGTCTTTAGGAATTTAATTCTCCCAGGCAATCAGCTCTTCTGCTGTCTGACTCTGTATCCAGAAGGCTTCCTGACACCACGCATGTCACTTCCTTTCCAGCACCTTCACCAAGGCCTGTTTAGGCCTGAAAATGTCAGAACCCACGTTCTCCTGCGCGGTGCTAATCTCCTGTCCCAGGAAGTTGCTTTCACTTTCTGCATGGCTGCCAGCACCTGGTCCAATCACAACACACCTCCACCTAACAGTGCAGGCGGCCTTTAAGCATGTAGACTGTAATTTTTGCCTTGCAAGTTACAATGCTGAATGCCCTGCTGATGTGTACAACTAGCTATCAGTGCAGACTGCACTGGCTAGACACTGAAATCATTATCGTTAACAGGCAGCACAAAGCTGGCATATTGCCTATACTGCAGGCAACAGATCCATTTTAGTTGCATATCATAGACCAAGCAAAATGCTGGAGGAACTCAGAAGGTCAGACAGCATCTTGGAAATAAAAAAAACAGTCGGTGTTTTGGGCCAAGACCCTCCTTCAGGTCTGGGAATGAAAGGGGGAAACACCAGAATAAAAAGCTGGGGGGATGGAAAGGAGGATAGCTAGAAGATGAGAGGTAGGAAAGGTAAAGCGATGGAGAGGAAGGAATCTGATAGGAGAGGAGAGTGGACCATAGGAGAAAGGGAAGGAAGAGATAATAGGCAGGTGAGAAGAGGTAAGAGGCCAGAGTGAGGAATAGAATAAGGGAGGAGGGGGAAGAAATTTTCTTTTACCAGAAAGAGAAATTGATATTCATGCCATCAGATTGGCGGCTACCCTGACGGGATATAAGGTGTTGCTCCTCCACGGACCAACGTGTCAGAACGGGAATGGGAATCGGAATTAAAATGTTTGGCCACTGGGAAATGCTTGTGGTGGATGGAGCGGAGGTGCTAGATGAAGCAGACTCCCAGTTTACGATAGGCCTCGCTGATGTAGAGGAGGTCGCATTGGGAGCCCTGGGCACAACAGACGACTCCAGCTGATTCGCAAGTGAAGTGTTGCCTTACCTGGAAGGACTGTTTGGGTCCCTGAATGGAGGTGAGGGAGGAGGTGTATGGGCAGGTGTAGCACTTGGGCCATTTGCAGGGAGAAGTGCTGGGAGGGACAAATAGACAAGGGATTGGGAGGGAGCGGGGGGGGGGGCAGTTATGTTTAGTTGTAGGATCCCTTAGGAGAAGGCAGAAGTTGTGGAGAATGAAGTGTTGGATGCAGAGGCTCATGGGATGGTAGGCAAGGACAAAGAGGAACTCTATCACTGTTAAGGATGTATGAAGATGAGGTGTGCACGGATGTGTGGGAAATGGGGAGGAGATGCGGATGAGGGCAGTATCAACAGTGGAGGGAGGGAAACCCTGTTCTTTCAAGACCATTTTTAAGACTTTGCCATAGATCAGAAAAGACCCTTCGATTCTATAAATCACTAACACAAGAAACATGACTGAAAAGGAGAATATAAACTCCCTAAATTGGTGTAAATGTAATATATTCACAGAAAATAAATTCCAGCTTCAACCGAACCTTGGCTACCAATTTGGAAAGTTGGACATCAGTTTGAAGCCAATGATGTAACTAACACCAGATCAACCGCTAGAAGCTAAAGAAAAGATTAGCTTTATTTGTCACGTTGAATTGAGGCCTTTCACTGGTTGGGTCGACCACGGATGATGCGTCCCAGCTGTTTACATGATATGCAAGCCAGGGCAGTACAATATGGAGAGCAAGCTGTTACCCCTACAGCAGGCTCCCCCTCTCCACGCATCTGATGAATCCAAAGGAACGGCAGAGACCAATACAGTTTGGCACCAGAAGCATCACAGGAGTTGCCAATCAGCATTGAACTCAACAGAGGACTTGCCTTAAGGATCCCAGCACCGCAATTTTCCTTGGGGTTTACTCCTGAAGCTTTCCCCATGAGTGGGTATAGCCACAAGGCAGCGGAGGATTGAGGTCAGAATTGTCCTTTTCCTAGATAAGCTACCAACCATGGCTGACGAGCCCAATCTGCCTGAAGTAACTGCTTTTAAGATGCCAGCAACCTGTCTTTGCCCATCTCCTGTCAGTAGAAATGGTTCGACCGAGATTAGTAGCTAAGTCACATGTGAAGGCCAGGAGCTGGACTTGATTGTCAGAGGCTATTTGAGATGCACTCCATTGGGAGCATTTAACAGGTAGTGGGAGCTTATTGCCTCTACCACCCCTGGCTATGACAACCTTAAGGAACTTTGTTACACGTACATCACAACTTACAGGGAAATGCGCTGTTTGTGTCCACGACCAACACAGTCAAAAGATATGCGGGGGGCAGCCGACATGTGTCCCATACTTCCGGCACTAACATAGCAGGCCCGTAACTTACTAACTCTAACCGTTTGGAATGTGGAAGTCAACCAGAGGGAAGAAATATGCTCATGGTAAGAAAATACAAACTCCTTACGGACAGCAGTGGGAATTGAACTCGGACTGTTAGCACAGTATAGCGTTACACTAATTTCTGGGCTACTTTGGCGCCCAAGCTGTTAGTCTTGTCAAATAAGGGAAGTTACATTATTCAGTATTACAGAACAGAATGTGAACCATGACTGACCCAAAGGAAGTTGATTCTGACAAATTCACTTCCTTCTCCCAAAAACACTGAAGTGTCAGAGGAATGAAAGGTACATGCTAAGAGTTTATACTTAAGTAAGACTCCAAGAATGCTCAAGAAGGTATTGTTAACTCTGATTCCCATGTCATTTGAGTCTGGGCAGCATTGTAAAATGTTAACTTCCAAGGTATTCCCCAGGGTTCAGAGCTAAGTTCAGGAAGAAGCATTAGCAGAACTAATACACATAAATGTCACTTGGTCCTGATACCTTCCAGATTTCGATTTAAAGACTTACAGCAGAGTTACAGGACCTTCCAGCCCAACAAGTCCACACGGCCCAATTACACCCATGTGTCCAATTAACCTATTAACCCATACACCTTTGGAATTTGGGGAGCACCTGGAGGAAACCAACACAATCAGAGCAAAAACGTACAAACTCCTTACAGACAGCGGCAGGAATTGAACCTAAGTTGCTGGCACTGTAATATTGTTACACTAGCCACTACAGTACTGTGGTAGGATTATAGGATTGCTTAGTTGAGTAGACTAATCAGGCTTTAGCTGGTGCTGGATAAGGTCAAAATCTAAAGTTGAACTAAATGCCGCATACACAATATGTACCCACACAGCTACAAATGTTAAACTTACTTGCTACAACATCACACATCATCATATAAACAGCATTCACTAGATAAACGTACATTACTCACAACTTTTACTAGGAAGAACACAATTAGAACAAAAAAAAAATAAAAACAACAGGAATTCTGCAGATGCTGGAAATTCAAGCAACATACATCAAAGTTGCTGGTGAACGCAGCAGGCCAAGCAGCATCTGTAGGAAGAGGCGCAGTCGACGTTTCAGGCCGAGACCCTTCGTCAGGACTAACTGAAGGAAGAGTGAGTAAGGGATTTGAAAGTGGGAGGGGGAGGGGGAGATGCAAAATGATAGGAGAAGACAGGAGGGGGAGGGATAGAGCCGAGAGCTGGACAGGTGATAGGCAAAAGGGGATACGAGAGGATCATGGGACAGGAGGTCCAGGAAGAAAGACAAGGAGGGGGTGTGACCCAGAGGATGGGCAAGAGGTATATTCAGAGGGACAGAGGGAGAAAAAGGAGAGTGAGAGAAAGAATAAAAAAAAGCCCATTTTAATGCCAAGTAATCAAAGTAGGTGTGTGAGGAGGTTTAAGAAGCAGAGGAAAGTTTATCAGGCTTTAGCTGGTGCTGGATAAGGTCAAAATCTAAAGTTGAACTAAATGCCGCATACACAATATGTACCCACACAGCTACAAATGTATTCTCTGCCGCGAATGTTATCATTAGCCTAAGCCTACCTTCTGTTAAACAGTATAAAAACATGAGATTCTGCTCCACTAGAAAATGGGAGGGGCCTTTTATTTGGACAACAAGCAACATGAGGTCCCTAAGACATGGCCCTTTTAATGCCATGGACCAATACCATTAAGCAAGGGGTCCATGGACCCCAAGTTGGAAACCACTGGCTTACAGGATCTAGGAATGTTGCTTCAGGAAGTGAGGAATGATTATGAGCTTGAGAAAATGCAGCCATTACATTTATAAACCATTGAAAGTAAAGTTGATCTTACTTTATCAATAACATAGCCCGGTGCCATTTCCAGATTCCAAATTAAGTTATACAGTAAGTATAGCAAAGGTGAATTCACAAGAAATTTCAGGTACAGCCAACTCATTCCTATTCTCAGCCTCAGACGCGTATTCAGCAGAATCTCACATTCGCCCTCCAATTTTAATCATCCACTTCACTCTCCAAAGGAAAACTGTCACAGGCATTGTATAACTAGACGAGAAACCTATGGATCAAGTAATTCTTACCTCTACATTAATCTGCTCTTCCTGAGTTGGAACTGTTTCTAGCTGTTGAAAAATCTCAGGGTCTCCTTGGCTAAAGCCCATTTCATTTCCCATGACTGCAGATGGTGCAGATGACATTTCTTATACCAATAACAAGACTACTGGAAGAAATCAAAGCTACTGAAAATGATGAAACAACTTGTTTTTAATATATTTATCTGGTACTCAGATAACTCTATGCCTGGAATCATCATTTTCTACATTAACATATTCCTCACAACATTCCTACTTATTTTTTACTAAAATCATCATCATTATGTGCCATGTTGTATGACACAGATGACCACGGTCTTTCCATGGCCATGATAGTTCTTGGCAAATTTTTCTACAGAAGTGGTTTGCCATTGTCTTCTTCTGGACAGTGTCTTTACAAGATGGGTGACCCCAGACACTACCAATACTCTTCTGAGAATGTCTACCTGGTGACAGTGGTCACATAACCAGGACTTGTGATGTGCACCATCCACCACCTGATCCCATGGCTTCACATGACCCTGATCGGGGGGCTAAGCAGGAGGTACAGCTTGCTCAAGTGTGACCTGCAGGCTAGCAGAAGGAAGGAGCACCTCATACCTCCTTTGGTAGAGACACATCTCCACTCTGCCACCCAATTTACTAAAATACCAGAAGTATTTAGAAACATAGAAACATAGAAAATAGGTGCAGGAGTAGGCCATTCGGCCCTTCGAGCCTGCACTGCCATTTATTATGATCATGGCTGATCATCCAACTCAGAACCCCGCCCCAGCCTTCCCTCCATACCCCCTGATCCCCGTAGCCACAAGGGCCATATCTAACTCCCTCTTAAATATAGCCAATGAACTGGCCTCAACTGTTTCCTGTGGCAGAGAATTCCACAGATTCACCACTCTCTGTGAGAAGAAGTTTTTCCTAATCTTGTTTTATCTTGAACCATTAAAGGCATTCTGCACTGTGAAATATTTAATCACCATCACTAAACTGCTTAATTCAATAAAGTTACAGATCTAATGTAATTCTGAGGTAATATTAAATTTCTTCCCCCACATCAAATAGAATGAAGTGAGAAAACCACTGGGACCCCTGCAGTCACAGGAAATTCACAGTGCTTTAACTAAGAAGACCCTGAGAAATGATTCAGATTTTCTCAAGAAATGCAGGGAGTTCCACATGCAAATATCTGAAAACTAAAGCTTTGCACGTTAACATGAATGAACTTGACTGCATTTGCTGCTGAATTTCTCCTGGGACTCAAGGATAGAGTACAAATACTGTCTTACATGCACCTCACACTCTATGTCAACCTGTCAATCTCCAGGCCATATACCACTCTGGGACTTGTGTTAATATTATTTTGTGAGTGTCTATGCTGGACTTGAGCTATTTATTTATTTATTGAGGTAAAGTGCGGAACAGGCCCTTCCCTTTGAGCCGTGCCACCCAAGAAAAACCTGATTTAACCCTAGCCTAATCACACGACAATTGACAATGACCAATTAACCTACTAACCTGTATGTCTTTGGACTGTGAGAGGAAACCCACAGATTTCATGGGGAGGATATACAGACTCCTTACAGATGATGTCAAAATTGAATTCCAAACCATACAGTATATAGTCCATTGGAGTGTTGTAACGTGAACAAAGTCAACAGAGAGACATTGAAGCTAGTGGATACAAAAGTGTTTTATTCAATAGAATGATTTATTCTCAGAGGAAGAGGCATGTTCAGCCCAATATTACATTCAAAGGTAACAGCAGGACAATTCTATAGTTACAATGTATCTACAATGCTTCCTTTGAATTACATATAGTTTTCACACATCTCCTTCTTCGCACCCTCACTCCAGACACCCAAAATGAATGTTAATCAGCATTATCTGGTTTGCAATCAACTGGTGTCCCCAGTTCCAGGAAATCTGTTGTAGAGGGCTGCATTTTAAATTTAATCTACTATCCACGTTCACGTCTGAAGATTGGTGGCTGGAGTTAATATTTGCTCAATACTCAAACTCCAGAATACGCCCTAACAATAGTGGAACCACAGACATCCCCATAAGCCAAGTTAATGTCAGTAGTTCAGCAAAGAACTGGCTTTTTAATTCACATTCAAACAGCCCTTCAATATCTCACAAGGAAATTGTTTTTGCTTTATATGAAGAGTAATTTCAGATTTGCAGTGGGCTTTAGTCTATAATCATCTCTTTGTGATGGTATTTTAAAAGGGTGAGAACTGCTGAGAAGGTTATTAAATTATTCATTTTGTATATAGACCCATATCAGGAATGAAAGCCTGGGATAGGGACATATCTGAATTGGGACCAGACTTAGACTAGGATGCGATTTGGGATAATGCTACCGGTGCTTCAAAAAACCCAAATCATCGGTATATACACTTGAAATTTTGTCATTGAGCATATTTAACACCGAGAATTAGACATTAATTCTGGTTCCTGACCCATATTGCTCATTTTGCCCCCAAGGAACCGTTGGCTCTTTTATACATGTTGTATGGGAATGTCCAGGGGTTTTTGGTTTGTGGGGAAAGATTATCAGTACTCTTACAGAACTAACGGGGGTACAATCACCAATGGACCCCGCTGTACATCTTCTAAATGATGACTCCCACCTTTCCCTGACGGGAAAAATCACGCAAAGTCTGGCTGGTAGGCATGACTGCAGCTAAGAAGATTGTAGTCCAGTGTTGGAAACCTCCCCATAATATTTCAAATACTCACTGGCTTCGGAGATTTTTGGACATTTCTTACCTGGAACTTCCATCAGCAACAGTAAATGATGCATGACTAAACACAATCTTAATGTGGACAAATTTGATATCTAACCTAAAAGATCTTCTGTTAAAATAGGAATTCTTTGTCTGTGTATGCACTACTTTTCAGTTGGTTGGTGGGGGGAGAAAGGGGTCGGGATGGTGATGAAGGTTGGGGGTAGCTGGGTTAAACAGTCAAAATGTAATCAGCAACTGGTTGTATTGAATGTAATTTGTCGGTGTTTCAATAAAAAATTAGTGATAGAAAAAAAATTAGTCTTTTTTTTCAAAGGCCTGACTAATTCTGGTTTCTTTGTCATCTTTCTCGGTGTATGAAAGCAATGATCAACTGCATGAAGCTAAATCGTACAGACCTTGGAAAGAGATAGAGGGAACATGCAGTGCCGTTAACCTGTGCAAGTTCCACATGCAACGGGCAGTGTGCCAACATCCTGCTCCCTGCAAAGCCTAACGAATATAGCGGAGTGCCAGTGGTAACCATGGTTTCCATTGGCTGACACCTCCAATGACTGGCAAGCAGCCGTGGAAGATAAGCCCGCACCTCTTAAAGGGGGTCGTGCAGTTATGAGTGAAGCAGTGAATGCGGGAGTCAGAGGAATAGGAAGATGATGCCACACGGGATTCAAAGAGGTACAAGATTTTCTGATAGTTCCCTGGAGGATTTGATAGAACATAAGGAAAGCAAAAGGTGGGCCAGTCTGATAAATAATATCACATATAGCCCCCACCCCCTTCACTTGCCTCGTTCTTGATTGGCCACCCTTTCAGTTGACCTTTGAATTCTATTGGCTTATGTTTCTTTGGCTCTTAGGACCAAGGCAAGCAAACGGTGGGAGGTCATATAAACATGAGCACTCCTAGCAGAGACAAATATCGACAACTGCGCACTGGGGATGTCACCTCGGCTGGTGATGAAACGTCTGCAAGCCAATCGCCAAGCTCGGCAAATACCGCAACATCAAACGTCTCAACCCGAGCTTCTGATATTCACCAACATCCTAACCACACATCCTAACCAGAGGTATTAAAGTGCTAGAAGAAATGCTACCTCACAGCTTTATCACATATGGACAGCACAGCTTCCATCTGATGCATGATCCCTTCCAATCTACGGCCCGGAAGCTAACCACTGACCTGAAAGATTTCCTACCTTTATTCGCACACCAGCTGAATATTGAAGGGTTCAAATTCAATTCCAGTAGGATAGAGTGATTCATTAAGGTTGTTATAGCCGGGGGGGGGGGTGGGGGGGGCAGTGGGGACAAGCTCCCACTACCTATTAAATGCTCCCAATGGTGTGCGTCTCAAATAGCCTCTGATAACTAAATCCAGCTCCTGGCCTTTACGTATGGCTTAGCTACTAAACCCAGTGGAACCGTTTCTACTGGCAAGGGAAGGGGCAAAGGCGAATCACTGGCGCCTTAAAACCAGTTGCTTCGGGCAGATGGGACTCGTCTGCCACGATTGGCAACTCATCTAGGAGAAAGAAAGATACCCACTCACAGGGAAGGCTTCGGGAGCAAACCCTGAGGAAAAATCCAGAGCTGGAGTCCCTAAGGCAGTCCTATGTTGAGTTCAATGCTGACTGGCAATTCCTGTGACACCACTAGTGCCAAACTGTATCAGTCTCTGCCGTTCCTTTGGAGTCATCAGCTGCACAGAGAGGGGGAGCCCGCTACATGGGCAAAGGTTTGCTCCCCATATCGTACTGCCCAGGATATTATGTGTACTCATTATAACAAAGTAATTGTATTTTCAGGAGTAATTGTGTCAGCAAAATGTCTCGCCAGTGTTGCATCTACCACGATACTTTCTGTTATACTTGCGGGGAGTATATCGTTAAATCTCAAAGATGGAGCATGATTCTCTTATTAGGAAAGCCTATGAGCTCTACTTTGAATGTAAAAATGGCCACCAGAAAAAATCCTGAGCTGCTCACATTAGTTGCATTCCCATTTAGACTTCTTCCCTGTGAATCTTGGCGCTGTCAGTGACAGACAGAATTAAAAATTTCACCAGGACATTGTGGTCATGGAAAAACGGTATCAGGGCAACTGGAATCCAATAATGTTGGCTGATTATTGTTGGACACTTAAGCAAGAAGCCTCAGACACTGAATGCAGATGAATGTCATCAACAAAACACTTTTAGTTTAGTTAAACAAAAGCGTCAGCACCATTATGCAATTAAATGCGTCAATAAAAGTTAACTTCTTGTTATCCAAATTCATACATGATACAAGTAGTCTGAAATCATATTTGTGTTCAGCTGCAAGTGTCCTATCATAAGCAAAAATAAATTCTGAGGAAGCAACACTTTTGAAAAAATTGTTGTCCAGTGTTATCATCATAATCTATTTACTTCCACATTTCTTGCATGCCTCACATCAATGCCTTCACCAATATGGTATGCAACTCACATACCCAAACCGTCTCGGAGATACCCAAGCAATGAACAGGACTGAGCTGAATTTTGCAACCTGCATCTTTTTCCATTACTGGATGGATGTCGCCCATCAACAAAGCAAAATACAAAAGAATTTCCACAGATAAGTCATCACAAGGATTCTCCCCAGTTATTTCTTTCCAGTGCACGCAGAGGCTCCTCCCAGAATCACTGTACAGATTAGGTCCTTCGAAACAGGCGAGGTCTTCACTGAAATGAGTTCAGCACCAATTACAATACATGCATGCTTTTTCCAATCTCACAAAATCCTTTGACTCTGTCATTTGAGAGAGATTACGGAAAATCCTCCTCAAGTTAGGTTGCCCTCAGAAACTTGTTACCCTCCTCTATGATGACCTGCAAAGCCATGATCTAACACAATGAAGCCAATCATAAAGCTGACTGGGGCCAAGTAGGGCTGAGTCATCTCAACACCCTCTCAGCCTTCCTCACTGCAAACCTCCCATCATGTCCAACAGCTTTCAGGTGGTGGAGTTAACCCACAGGACAAAACTTGAGATTGTTCTTCATTTGATTCCATTCCAGAATCTAAAGTCTCAGTTATCAGCTTACAACATTACCTGTGTACTGTATGTGCCAATTCAAAGGCAATCTCTAAATTATAATGGGAATCTTCACTGAAGTACAGTAGATTCTGGTTAATTGGATCATCCATTTACTTGGGACAACTCTTAAAGAAAAAAAAAATTAATCAAGAAATTCGCCAGGATTCCCTTTGTTTATTTGGGACACTGTGCTGCTTAATTGGGACAGAAGACCATTGCCGAACAGTTTCTAACTATTGTCAATCACATGTGTCACAGTTAGAGTGAAGTATTTAAATAAGCATCAGATGCAGCGTTTGTGTTAAAAAAGCAGTTATCGCTGTCACTGACAGTTGCCGAAAAATAAGCAATAAGACAAATCGACGCTGCCTGGCCTGCTGCGTTCACCAGCAACTTTTATGTGTGTTGCTTGAATTTCCAGCATCTGCAGAATTCCTGTTGTTTGAAGACAAATCAGAACTGTTTTGCTTACTGCAATTTCAAGTATTTGGGCTTGGAAATGCCAGAAATGGCTAGGAATGAAAATGAAACTATTTCACTATTTCAACATGTTAGGTACTACAAAGAATGTAAAGTTATCGACAATCATCTCGAACGTTACCTTTGGTTCCCACTGGAGATTCAGCTCTCACCTGTGGCTCTAAGTAGTTGCTTGCAATTTCCAGTAGCATACCCTGGTTCACTGTTTTGCCAAGCAGGCTAAACCAGGTGAGGGTAGCTGGCAGACCTCACACCCCAGTGAGATAGGGACATGCCTGTCTGAGCATGTAAAGTCAGCTCCCCAGGTCTGGGCAGATGAGATCTGCAGTGAGCTCCAACAATCAGAAAGGCAGTTCTGCAACGACAAGGCACAGAAGAAACCATGGTCATCCCCTGCAACTAGGGAAGACCCTAGTTGTGAGGTCTCCTTGTGCCACTGGACCTGGACTCCCGAAGTCAAGAGAGTGGAACTGCCTCAGTGCAATGCTTTTCCATTTTAAAATGTCTCCATGAACGTTACTTCCCAATCCCTCTTTATTTTATTTTTTAATGTAACTTGTAGTAATTTTTGTCTTGCACCATATGGCTGTCACAAAACAACAAACTTCAAGTCAGTGCTAATAACCCTGATTCTGAGTTCAACAAAGGTGGACATCAGTGACTAAATTCAGCTGACTGAGGCCCAAGATCTCAAAACTGGCACCAATTCATGCTCACCAAGCACAAGTGATATCCCCCTTCTAAGATGTGTCAGAGAGACAAGTATCTTACCGCAGACACCTCAAAGAACTGAAGAAGCAGCAATAAAGTTTCTGCAAAATCTTCCAGATCGACTAGTAGAACAGGTGAACCGCTGTCACATCTTCTCCCAGCCCAATATCCACGGCATTGAAGATCTGTTAACATTCAGGCAGTTCTGGTAGGGAAGCCACTTTATGTATATGCCTGACTTCTCATACAGACAGTCTAATCTGAGTTGCATTCTAAGATTCTTTCCGAGAGGACCAGAGAAGATCCTTCGGGCTGGAATCAGTACCAGGTTGGGGCCTGGCCCCTCCCATTGTGCTGCCCTCTAGTGTTTCCTTGATGCTGCTCTCCAGTGCTTGCTCGGTGCTGCTCTCTGATGTTCGCTCGGTACTGGTCTCCAGTGTTCACTTAGTGATGCCCTCGAGTGTTTACTCAGTGGAAGAACAAGCTGGACCAGAAATACAGTTATGCCACTCCGGAACTTGGGCTATATATATATTTTTGTGACAATATCTTTTTCTAAATTTGTAATCATATGTGCTGTGTGCTGTTTGTAATGTGTGCTGCATCTTGGTCCCGGAGGAACACTGTTTCATTTGGCTACATCCATGTATGGTTGAACAATAATTAAACTTGAACTTGATTAAACTTGTTTTCATAGCCTTCACAGCAGCTTGTCTGGGAAATTGAGCAAATCACATAGATCATATCGTTTTCGATGCATGAAAATCTTTGGTTTTGTGACTGCCCAAAATGGAGTTGCAGCATCAAGAAAAGTACTGGGAGCTTTGAGTCTCTGCGGTGGAGGCCAAAGGCAAAGCACAGAAAGAGTGCAAAACTTCCCCTGTGCCCATGAAGCGACCTCTGCCCCACCATGGCAGAGTGAGTGGATGGCATGTCAGATCTTCAGCCTGAACTCACAGCACTGGAGTAAAAGTAAGTCACTCTCAAGTCCTAATGTGCTGCCGTGGAAAAAATATCTTAAAATGTTCATTAAAAAATCAAAAAATCTTTGTTCATAGAATTAAATTCTATTGCAGGTGATAACACTGACAATAAATATTTTGCTTCCTGACCATTTTATGCATTCTGGGCTGCTGATTATGAAAGTCACCATGAAATTTCCCTATCACACACCATTTTCTGAAATCGCCTATATTTGTTATTTCAATTCATAATTCAAATCAATTAAAATTTTGCCCACAATGTAAGCTGAGAAGTTTTCTTTCTTGTCCAGACATACCTGGGCATGCTTAGGCAGGGCAGATGCTGCATGCAGGAAGGTTTTAGAAAGGCTATAAATTTCCAAGAAGGATTTCGATATTTGAGACAGATGTTTCCCAGAATAACTGAGGCCAAAATTAAGGAAGGCATTTTTGTTGGTCCACAAATCAAACAGGTCATCAATGGCAGGCGAATCAAAGAAATTCTAGTGGGACTGGAGAAAATCACGTGGACGGCATTCAAGGACGTCATTCAAAATTTTCTTGGCAATGCAGAGCACCAAACTATATGCAGCTGGTTGACAAAATGCTTCAAACATGCTTCTACATTCCCATTTATAATTCTTTCCTGCAAACCTTGGCGCTGTCAGTGATGAGCATGGTGAAAGGTTTCACCAGGACATTGCAGACATGGAGAAACAGTATCAGGGCAACTGGAACCCATCAGTGCTGGCTGATTATTGTTGGACACTTAAACAAGAAGCCTCAGGCACTGAGTACAAATGAAAACCATCAACAAAACATTTTTAGCTTAGTTGAACTATTGCAAAGCGTCAGCACCGTTAAGCAATTAAACACATTATATTCAATAAAAGTTATTCTTTTGTTTCTCCAAATTCCTACATGATACAAATAGTCTGAAATAAAATGCTGGAGGAACTCAGCAGGCCAGGCAGCATCTATGGAAAAGAGTACAGTAAAAGTTTCGGGCCGAGTCCTGCTGGAGAGCTTCTGGCTGAAACATCGACTGCTTACTCCTTTCCATGGATGCTGCCTGGCCTGCTGAGTTCCTCCAGCATTTTGTCTGTGTTGCTTGGATTTCCAGCATCTGCTGACTTTCTCTTGGTTGTCCAGCTTAATTACTGCTTTACTGTCCAATTATTAATGTTTATTGCTGTCACTTGACCAATAAAAAAACACAGAATTGATGAAAGATCTGAAACACTGATTCTGCTTCTTTATCCACAAGCGCTTCCTGGCCTACTGAATATTTATCGTGAGTTCCCCACATTAACCAGCTTGTTGGTTTAGCCTTTACTGACGGTGATACAACTGGGCTGGCAAGGTGAACAAATTGCACAGCCTAACCAAATGCACGCAAAAATACTACTTGACTTGCCCAGAAAGAATTACTTCTTTTCCTTTTCTAAGCATATTGGACTGCAATTTGTTGTTAATCATTGCTTATTTCAAATACATCCACTATTTAAAACCAAGGTTTGTGACTTTCATGTATGTGTAATCAGAGACGGAAGTTGCAAACTTACTCAGTATTAACAAGTGTCATATTTGTCGAGACACTGTGTGCTGTTGGACTCCCAAATGCCCATGTGTACCACTAAACTGCTGCTTGTTCAGTAAACCTGTGAAACCCCCAGATACTTCAATACACTCAAATTATATCGACTAATGCCACGTTTGCTAATTTCAAGACTCATGTTATCTTAATGAGAAAGTCCCCATGACTGAACGCTGCTCAAAATTGTAGCACCATTGAGGATTAAAGTAATTTTGATAAATTAAATACGCTGATTTACTAATGTTGTTTGAAATGGTGGAATAAAAATCACATATTGCAAAAACATAAACATCCAGCAAGCTGCACTCTTAGACAGACATCGGATACTACACATATGATTTATCGGTTTGGCTCAGCAAGCAAGGTGGCGACATTTAATCTCACAGTGGAATACTGCTAGTAATGCCATCAAGTCAGAAGAACCAGATGGCAAGACAAGAGTGGGAAAACTCGCTTTAGCAATGGATCACAATAAAGTAATCTCTACTGCAGTGGAAAAAACAATCCAAAATCAAAACAATACAATTGCCGCTAGCCTGTGACCGCCATGGGATTGTTATAGTTGCGGATATCTGTGATAACATATCCTCCTCACTGACAATCAACACTGGCACACCTTGGGGTGTGTGCTTAGCCCACTGCTCTTCTCTCTATATACACATGACTGTGTGGCTAGGCATAGCTCAAATATGATCTATAAATTTGCTGACAATACAACCATTGTTGGTAGAATCTCAGGTGGTGACGAGAGGGCGTACAGGAGTGAGATATGCCCACTAGTGGAGTGGTGCTGCACCAACAACCTGGCACTCAATGTCAGTAAGACGAAAGAGCTGATTCTGGACTTCAGGATGGGTAAGATGAAGGAACACATACCAATCCTCATAGAAGGATCAGAAGTGGAGAGAGTGAGCAGCTTCAAGTTCCTGGATGTCAAGATCTCTGAAGATCTAACCTGATCCGAACATATCGATATAGAAACATAGAAACATAGAAAATAGGTGCAGGAGTAGGCCATTCGGCCCTTCGAGCCTGCACCGCCATTTATTATGATCATGGTTGATCATCCAACTCAGAACCCTGCCTTCCCTCCATACCCCCTGATCCCCGTAGCCACAAGGGCCATATCTAACTCCCTCTTAAATATAGCCAATGAACTGGCCTCAACTGTTTCCTGTGGCAGAGAATTCCACAGATTCACCACTCTCCGTGTGAAGAAGTTTTTCCTAATCTCGGTCCTAAAAGGCTTCCCTTTTATCCTCAAACTGTGACCCCTCGTTCTGGACTTCCCCAACATCAGGAACAATCTTCCTGCATCTAGCCTGTCCAATCCCTTTAGGATTTTATACGTTTCAATCAGATCCCCCCTCAATCTTCTAAATTCCAACGAGTACAAGCCCAGTTCATCCAGTCTTTCTTCATATGAAAGTCCTGCCATCCCAGGAATCAATCTCGTGAACCTTCTTTGTACTCCCTCTATGGCAAGGATGTCTTTCCTCAGATTAGGGGACCAAAACTGCACACAATACTCCAGGTGTGGTCTCACCAAGGCCTTGTACAACTGCAGTAGTACCTCCCCGCTCCTGTACTCGAATCCTCTCGCTATAAGTGCCAGCATACCATTCGCCTTTTTCACTGCCTGCTGTACCTGCATGCCCACTTTCAATGACTGGTGTATAATGACACTCAGGTCTCGTTGCGCCTCCCCTTTTCCTAATCGGCCACCATTCAGATAATAATCTGTTTTCCTATTTTTGCCACCAAAGTGGATAACTTCACATTTATCCACATTAAATTGCATCTGCCATGAATTTGCCCACTCACCCAACCTATCCAAGTCACTCTGCATCCTCTTAGCATCCTCCTCACAGCTAACACTGCCGCCCAGCTTCGTGTCATCCGCAAACTTGGAGATGCTGCATTTAATTCCCTCATCCAAGTCATTAATATATATTGTAAACAACTGGGGTCCCAGCACTGAGCCTTGCGGTACCCCACTAGTCACTGCCTGCCATTCTGAAAAGGTCCCGTTTATTCCCACTCTTTGCTTTCTGTCTGCTAACCAATTCTCTATCCACATCAATACCTTACCCCCAATACCGTGTGCTTTAAGTTTGCACACTAATCTCCTGTGTGGGACCTTGTCAAAAGCCTTTTGAAAATCCAAATATACCACATCCACTGGTTCTCCCCTATCCACTGTACTAGTTACATCCTCAAAAAATTCTATGAGATTCATCAGAATAAAGAAGACAAGACAGCAGCTATACTTTATTAGGAGTTTGAAGGGATTTGGTATGTCAACAAATACACTCAAAAACTTCTATAGTCGTACCATGGAGAGAATTCTGACAGGCTGCATCACTGTCAGGTATGGAGGGGCTACTGCACAGGACCGAAAGAAGCTGCAGAAGGTTGTAAATCTCGTCAGCACCATCTTGGGCACTAGCCTACAAAGTACCCAGGACAACTTTAGGGAGCGATGTCTCAGAAAGGCAGCATCCATTATTAAGGACCTCCAGCATCCAAGGCATGCCCTTTTCTCACTGTTACCATCAGGTAGGAGGTACAGAAGCCTGAAGGCACACACTCAGCGATTCAGGAACAGCTTCTTCCCCTCTGCCACCCGATACCTAAATGGACATTGACTCTTTGGATACTACCTCAATTTTTTAATATACAGTATTTCTGTTTTCGCACATTTAAAAAAAATCTATTCAATATACATAATTGAGTTACTTGTTTATGTTTTATTATCATTATTTTATTTTTTCTCTGCTACATTATGTATTGCATTGAACTGCTGCTGCTAAGTTAACAAATTTCATGTCATATGCTGGTGATAATAAACCTGATTCTGATTCTGACTTGCATGACACACCCTCAGCTCTACTTAAATGATTGTTCCAAAGAGTTGAATTCATTACTCCAACCATTTATTAGCAATTAGCAAACATTCAATCTTGAAGTGATTTTAAGTGGTCAGCAAAGATATGACCTCCACCAGTCCCAAGCTACAAACTTCCACAAAATAAGCAAGAGTACGAAACTTATTCCTTTTCCTTTTACCACACCCGCACTAGTGACCAGTTACCAGAAAACACATAGTAAACACACAACACAGAATACATGACTCCGACACCTATCAAGCAAGCTGAGATACAGTAACATTTATTGTTTTCGTCACTGGTTATCATGTCTGTTGTCACCATCTTTAGTACCTCCACGGTCTATATTGGAGACTTAAATCAAAGCAATTTTCAGTACTAATAGTGCCTTACATTCATCTAATTGTTCATTCGTTATGTGCCATGTTGTATGACCTACACCGTCTGATGGACCGCACACCACCTTCTTCCCTGGGTGGCTGAAGCTGGCTGCAACACAGTGCCCATCAAGTCCAGCTCCACTACTAAAGAGCAGCTCGCTAGTGGGGTATACCTGGCATACTCAATGATGTTGATACGCAGCAGTGTCTTGTGATTGTGAAAAGGATGTAAAAGATGACAATATTGGACCCAGACAGGCTGCTGCGTCAGAGCGTGTCTCCATACTACTGGAGATCTGTTCATCTGCGTCATATGAGGAACTGCTGCGGGCTTGTTCTTGTAGAAACATGACTCTTGGACAACATCCAAGCACCACCTATCTACAGGTCATGACACTCAGGAACTTGGACTATATTTTTTTTGTAGATATTTTTCTGCTATCAAAATTATATGTGGTGTATGTGCAGTACACTGTGTGTGACTGTTTTGCACCCCTTGTCTCAAACAAATGCTGTTTTGTTTGCCTGTATTCATGTGTATGGTTGAATGACAATAAATCTTGACTTTGAACTTGAACAAAGACATGAGGGCCATTGTTTTGTGCAGTGTCGTATGATGTGGGCAATCATGATCTTCCCATGACCATGATTGATCTTGGCAAATTTTTCTGCAGAATTTATTTGCCATTGCCTTCTTCTGGGCGGTGTCTTTACAAAATGGGCGACCCCAGCCATTATCAATACTATTCAGAGACTGTCTGCTTGGCCTCAGTTGTCACATAACCAGGACTTGTAATATACACCACCTGCTCCCATGGCTTCACGTGACCCTGATCGGGGGCTAAGCAGGTGCTACACCTTGCCCAAGGGTGACCTGCAGGCTAGTGGAGGGAAGGAGCACCTTACACTCCTTCACTCCAGTACCCCTTTACATCTAATAAATGCACCAAACAACCAACACAAAATGCTGGAGGAACCCAGCAGGCCAGCCAGCATCCATGGAAAAGAGTGAACAGTCGATGTTTCAGGCTGAGACTAGGGTTGCCAACTTTCTCACTTCCAAATAAGGGGCAAAAGTACCAGTCAAATACGGGACACTTGTGTTTACCCTGAGAAAGACAACAATGACCATGAAGCCTTGCGCGGGCACCTGTGTGCGCATACATGTACGTGCCGATTTTTTTTTCTACAAATTGGTTTTGGCTTAAACTTCCCGATTCTATTAAGTGAAACTACACTGTACATACATTATTTCTACTTTATATAGGCTGTATATTTATCATATCATTCCTGCTTTTACTATATGTTAGTGTTATTTTAGGTTTTATGTGTTATTTGGTATGATTTGGTAGGTTATTTTTTGGGTCTGGGAACGCTCAAAAATTTTTCCCATATAAATTAATGGTAATTACTTCTTCGCTTTTCGCCATTTCGGCGTACGAACGGTTTCATAGCAACGCTCTACCTTAGCGGGGGGAATACGGGACAAGGGCGGTCCCGTATGGGACAAACCAATTTAGCCCAATATACGAGATGTCCTGGCTAATACGGGGCAGTTAGCAACCCTAAGAGGGAGAAACAGAAGGTGATCAGCCTTCTGCCCTCTCCTATTAGATTCCCCCTTATCCAGCCCTGTATCTCTTTCCTCAATCAACTTCCTCGCTCTTTACTTCACCCCTCCCCATCCCATTTCACCGATCACCTTGCAGGTCCAACAACTGCAGACCTGGGTCTACGAGTCTGAGAGCCCGCAGGGGAAGTCAGAGGCCTGTTGTTGGCGAGTCGTTGAGTCTGTGAGTCCACCGCAGGCTAGAGGCCCTGTGGTGGGAAGACTGTCTGTGCGTGTGAGTGTGTGTGTGTGTGTGTGTGTGTGTGTGTGTGTGTGTGTGTGTGTGTGTGTGTGTGTGTGTGTGTGTTGGGGGTAGGAAAGGTGCTTGCTTTGTTGTGTTCTGGGTGGTTCTGCCGAGCATCTTGGGCCTGCTATGTTGCCCCCAACACATCCTTTGGCTATGTTGGTTGTTGATGTTTCTTGGTGGGGTCCTGTTCCAGGGGTAAGTAAGAGGAGGTGTCAGAGAGCTGCCCTTTCTTTATAGCACCTCTGCCCCCTCCTTCTTCAGTCCTGACGAAGGGTTCCGGCCCGAAACGTTGACTGATCGTTTCCACAGATGCTGCCCGACCTGCTGAGTTTCTTCAGCGTGTTGTGAGTGTTGCTTTGACCCCAGCATCTGCAAAGTATTTTGTGTTTTTGAATACCTATCATGCATCTGTCACCCTGCTCTCCAGATATTGCTCTAACAGTTGATTGAAATTCATAATTAATTTCAACCTGACGTTCTCATTACGACAAAAAAAACAAGACCAGAATGATAGATGACATTTTAATCTCAGAATTAATAATCTCATTATTGCTGCCACATGTTTTGTTTAGAAAAAAATTGAAAACAACTGAAAATTAAATTTGACAGTTATTTGTAGCCATGGTTTGTTCTTTCCTGAACCAAATTTTAAGATAAAATTTTATCTGACATGGAGGAAACCTATATTGAAAAAGACATACCGAGTCAGCAAATTTACATTGCGCTATTTTTAGACCATAAGACTCTAAGACATAGAAGCAGGGTTAGGCCATTCGGCCCATCAAATCTGCTCTTCCATTCCATAATGGCTAATATATTATCCCTCTCAACCCCATTTTCCTGCCTACTCCCTGTAACCTTTGATGCCCTGACTAATCAAGAACCTATCAACCTCTACTTTAAATAAACCCAATGATTTGGCTTCCACAGCCTTCTGTGACATATTCATCATCCTCTGGCTGAAGAAATACCTCATCACCTCTGTTCTAAAGAGTCATCTCTCTATTCTGAGGTTGTGCCCTCTGGTCCTAGACTCCCCCACTTTTGGAAACATCCTCTCCATGTCCAGTCTGTCTAGGCCTTTCAACATTCACTAGGTTTCCATAAGATCCCCCTCATTCTTCAAATGCTCCTCATACATTAACCCTTTCATTCCCAGGATCATCCTCGTGAACTTCCTCTGTGATTGTTCAGCCATTAAACGCTCTTCATACTTTAACTCTTTCATTCCCAGGATCATCCTCATGAACTTCCTCTGTGATTGTTCAGCCATTAAACGCTCTTCATACTTTAACTCTTTCATTCCCAGGATCATCCTCGTGAACTTCCTCTGTGATTGTTCAGCCATTAAATGCTCTTCATACTTTCATTCCCAGGATCATTCTTATGAACCTGCTCCGTGATTGTAATAATTTCTTAAATTAGTCTTCAACTACAACTGTATGGTCAATAATTTTTTAAAAATACATGCTATCAGTCCTTTCCCATAATTACAAATAGACCACGGGTGATTATAAGTAGACTATTTTGAAATTCATATTTAATGGTGACGTAGGTAACATATCAGTTCTTGTTCTCTTAGCTTTGAGCACAGCATGTGATACCGTAGATCACAGCAGTCTCATAATCTGCCTCAGTCAGTGGGTAGATCTTTCTGGTACTACCTTAAGTTGGTTTCAATCCTATATATAGCAGAAAGAAAATTCTTTGTTAGCTGTGGTGACTGTGCGTCCAAAATCCATGATATTGTGTTTGGTGTGCCACAAGAATCAATTCTTGGCCCATTGTTGTTCTCCCATTAGGTCAGATTATTTCAAAACACAAGGTTAATTACCACAGCTAAGCAGACAACACACAATTGTATTTGTCTGCTTTCCAGATGACCCTGAGGTTCTAAACACTCTGGTCTGGTGTCTTTCTAGTACTACAGAATGAACAAGTTTAAACATCCTTAAATTAAATAAGGGAAAAACACAAATTTTGGTTATTGGTAGCAATAAAAAAAAAGTTTGAATCTTAGAAATCAACTTGATCATCTGGCCTTACAAATCAAGCCAGAAATAAAGAAGTTAGATGTTATTACTTTCTCTGAGCTAAATTTCAAATCGCACTCAACTATATTATTAAATCTGCGTACTTTCATTCAAGACACATTGCAAGAGTTCAACTTGTTATAACACATCTAGCGGGCTGCATGGTCTTTTTCCAGGCTGGATCACTCTATGAGCCTGTAACAATCTGGAGAATAGCTTCATGTTCCAAAGTTTTGAAAATTGAATGAGCCAGGAAGCAGTGCTTTGGACTTGCCATGCTAGGGTCACAAAAAAAAAATCGTCCATTATTAGAGGAAAAATGAAAGGGTTAAAAGCTCCAATAGTGGCGACAGTTTAAACAAAGATTGGACAGGGTCATGTTAACATGTTAATGATCCCCACAAGTTTGTCTTCTGTGACTGAGACTGCCAATTTTTAAAACATCAGATTCGGTCACATGATTATGCTGTGAATTTAGGGGTGAAATCTCACTGTGCTAGAGTCCCCCTCCTGCACTTCTTCTAATGGGATCAGCAAGATAGAACAGCCGTCTCCCAGCACCTCCTGAGGCAGTAATAGCCACAAAACCAACACAAATCTTCGCTTTTAGGCTCATTTTCTGCCCAACAGTCCCAATATTTCAGGTTACAGACCTGTGATCTTGTGTACTTTGAACTACCATAATCGGTTAGCGTAACACTGTCACAGCGCCAGCAAGCTGGGTTCAGTTCTGTCGCTGTTTACAAGGAGCTTGTGCGTTCTCTCTGTGACTACGTGGGTTTCCTCTGGGCGCTCCTCTTTCCTTTCACAGTCCAAAGGCGTACAGGTTAGTTGGTTAATTGGTCACAGGGGTGTAATTGGGCGGTGGGGGCTTGTTAAGGCGGAAGGACCTGTTACCTTGCTGTATCTCCAAATAAACAAACAAATAACTGCTAGTTTTTCCCTGTGGGAGTGTGCTTGGTGCAAACTGATCGTCAGCTGGTGACAGCACTTTAAAAAGCCTCTATATAAAGCTACTTGAGGCATCTTGTAGAGTGAAGTGTACTGTAGAAATAGGTGTCATATTCTTTTAATTTCAAAATAATAAAAGTAGCTGAGCACTCCCTTGGCATTCCACAAAACTAGTTTTACTGATTATAGTTCCTGTCCACATTTCAAAATCCTGCAGCAACTGGTTTGACTTCATTCAGTTTGAATAAAATGTTTTACTTCTAACAAATCTAAATTGTGTGCTGAGGGACTGGAGTACATACCATTAAAAAAAATCAAGTGCTTTCACCTGAATCATGTAGTCATAGAAAAGTACAGGACAGAAACAGGCCCTTCAGCCCATCTAGTCCATGCTGAACCATATGTTAAACCTTTACCCAAGGACTTCTAGTTGGTGGCTGTCACAATATTTCTGCTGGGAAACAGGGGGAAATGGCAAAAGCCTGAAATCATCTTACATATTACAGTAGAGTAGGAGGTCACCCTGCCCATCAAGTCCATGCTAGCCCCCCAAGTCACATCATTCCTATTCCCTCTCTTATCTTTTTCTTATAGGTCCATCAGATCCACTTTCACTTTTTTGCCACTTAATCGCATGGGGGGGTGGGGGGGGGGTTGGGGATTTGATGTTATTGTCGCTGATTTTTTGTGAGGGGGGGTTGGCAGGATTTGATGTTATCATCGCTGTTTTTGTGAAGGAGGGGGTTGGAGGGTTGATGTTATCGTTGCTGATTTTTTGTGAGGGAGGGAGGTGAGATTTGGTGTTATCATCATTTTTGCAAGGGAGGGATTTGGTGTTATCGCCACTGTTTTTTTGCAAGGGAGGGGGGTTTTTGATGTCCAGCTGCCGTTTTTCATGTGGGCAATCCATTAGTTTTAAGCTCGAGGGAGGGAGAGAGGGTTTTTGAGGTTTGTGAGTTTTATTTCTTTCTCGGGCTGGGGAGGGCGGTGGAATTGATGTCTTTACTTTCAACAACCCCTGTGGTTTTTCTGTATTTCATGGCTATGTGGAGAAGATGAATATCAGAGTTTCATTGTAAATACAGAGTTGTATTGTATTGTAAATTGTAAAAATGAATCGTTGAAGGGATATTTGACACATGTCATTTAACAAACCACAATATCTTTGGGATGTGTGAGGAAGACTGAGTATCTAGGAAAAGTTCCTGTGGTTTCAAACAATTGCTTAACTCTCTAGTTACACAACTCTTTAGTTGGCTTTCAAAAATTCCAAAGTACACTCTTATCACCCATTTTTGCTTAACCTGGTAGGGTTTGAGCTTGGCCAGTTCTCCTCCAAGTCTCTAGCTCAGAGTAATCGTCTTCAAAGTTCAAAAGATCAAAGTACATATATGTCACCATATACAACCCTGAGACTCATTTTCCGCAAGCATACTCAATAAATCTACAGAATAATAACCATAACAGAATCAATGAAAGACAGCCCAACTTGGGCGTTCAACCAGAGTAGAAAAGACAACAAACTAAAAATATACAAAAATAAATAAATAATAATAAGTAAATAAGCATTAAGTAATGGAGAACATGAAATGAAGAGAACTTGAAAGTAAATCATTAGTTGTGAAAACATTTCAATGAATGGGCTTCAATGGTTCATCTCTGGAGACACTGCAGTCAGTTACATTTTACATTTCTTTACACACCTTATAGACATTGCTTAGTTCCTTTATTGCCATTGAATGGCTACAAGTCCATTCCTTATTCATATGAGTATGTGTTTCTTTAAATCCTTCAAATTCCTGCTGGAGCTGTTCCATAATTATCTCACTCATAGGTTCTTTAATTATCAGAATGTCTGTTTGTGTTTTTGCATTTCAGCAGCCTGTCCTTTTCACAAGATGTCAGTTCCTAGAACATCTCTGCGTGCTGGTTTGGTTCTCCAGCTGTCTCACAGCGGGATGCAGAGCTGCTTCAGCTATCTTCTCATGCTGATACCAGCCAGGTGTCGATCATGTGACCTTCCTTCACTGTACTTTTATGTTCTTGGATCCCAGCACCTCCTCCTTCCAGCAGACTGTCCTGCCGGAGCCAGACAAAATACCTGGGATCTCTCTCTCTTTCTGGCTGATACTGTCTCACATCAATGGCCTCTAGTTATGGTCTTCTCTGCAAGTCATAGAGTCATAGTCATAGTGCACTACAGCACAGAATTAGGTCCTTCAGACCATCTAGTCCCATTAACTTGCATCTGGACCTAAGCTCTCCATACCCCTCCCATCCATGTTCGTTATGCGCCAAGTCGTATGACATCATCATTATGTGCCGTGTCATATGACATCATCATTATGTGCCGTGGCGTATGACTTAGGTGGTCAAGTTCTTTCATGACCATAAATGTTCTTGGCAAATTTTTCCACAGAAATAGTTTTCCATTGCCTTCTTCTGGGCAGTGTCTTTACAAGACGGGTGACCCCAGCCATTATCAATACTCTTCAGAAGTTGTCTGCCTGGCATCAGTGGTTACATGACCAGGACTTGGTGATATGTACCACCTGCTCCCATGGCTTCATGTGACCCTGATCAGACTCACAGGTGAAGTGTCGGCTCACCTGGAAGGACCGTTTAGGGCCCTGAATGGTAGTGAGGGAGAAGCTATAGGGGCAGGTGTGGCACTTATTCCGCTTGCAAAGATAAGTGCCAGGAGGGTACCCATTTTAATTCCACTTCCCATTCCGATCCATGGCCTCCTCCACTGTTGTGATGAGGCCACACTTAAGATGGAGGAACAACACCTTGTATTCCGTTTGGATAGCCTCCAACCTAATGACATGAACATCAATTTCTCAAACTTCCGTTAATGCCTCCTCTTTCACCATTTCCCATCCCCTTTTCCCTCTCCCACCTTATCTCCTTGCCCGCCCATCACCTCCTCCTGGTGCTCCTCCCCTTTCTCATTCTTCCATGGCCTTCTGTCTCATTCACCAATCAGCTTGCCAGCTCTTTACTTCATCCCATCTATCACCTTGTGTTTCTCTCTCCCCTCCCTCCACCTTTTAAATCTGCTCCTCGTTTTTTTCTTCTCCAGTCCTGACGAACAGTCTTGGCCCAAAACATCAACTGTAACTCCTTTCCATAGAAGCTGCCTGGCCTGCTGAGTTCCTCCAGCATTTTGTGTGTGTTGCTCGGATTTCCAGCATCTGCAGATTTTCTCGTTTTTTTTTAACTAGGTAGAGGTGTATCTGTGCACAAGGTGACTCTGATCAGAAATGATAAAGTAGTGGTGGTGGGGCGGGTTAGTGGGTGGAGGTGTTGATCAGCCTTACTGCTTGGAGAAAGTAACCGTTTTTGAGTCTGCTGGTCCTGTCTCGGATGCTACCTAGCCTCCTCGCTGATGGGAGTGAGACAAATGGATCATGATCAGAGTGGGTGAGATCCTTCATGATGTCGCTGGCCTTTTTCCCAGCACCTTTCTGTATCTATGTCTTTGATTGTGGTAGACTGGTGCAGGTATTGCACTGGGCAATTTTAACTACCTGTTGTAGAGCCTTCCTGTCTGCCGTGGTGCTGATTTCATACCATGCAATGTTGCAGTGTGTTGGGATGCTATCTGCTATCCAGCTATAGAAGGTTGTGAGTATTGAAGTGCAGAAATGCAACAAATATTTGTTGTTATACATGTTAAGCTTCCTTCGGAATTATTTACCCATTCTGCAAGTTGGACCACATGGGAATCGATGGATTTAGACACAGCAGAACTTTGGACCGCAAGGATTTAAGGACAAAGCACAGCTCTAAAAGGGAATGAAGAATAATGTGTCAGCATCTTACAAGCAAATTATAAAGATCATATTAAAAATTAGCCATTTCCTTAATCTGCTTGTTCATAGTCTTTGCTCATAGAACCGCCCAGTTCCTCTTTTTCCTTTAGTGTACCTCCCTATCAATTTCCCCAAAACATTTAGTGACTCAAATTTTCAAATTCTAGTTCAAAGTTAACTATCATTCAACTATACATTAATATAGCCAAACAAAACAGCATTCCTCTGGAGCCAAGGTGTAAAACACATTACCAGCAGCACACAGCACAAACAGCACATATGGCTACGACCTCAGAAAAACATACAGTCATGAGAAACAAAAAAAACATATAGCCCAAGCCCCTGAGTGCCATGACTGTAGAAATGATGGTAAGTTGTCCTGGTCCAGCTTGTTCTTCCATCAAGCAAATACTGAAGGACAGCACTGAGTGAACACCAGAGGGCAGCAGCGAGCGAGCACCAGAGGGCAACGAGCGAACACATCAGAAGGGGGCAACCTCCAACCTAAATACAGACTCCAGCATCCTCACAGGGGTTTTCTGCTTCAGTATCTGCTCTCCTTGTTGGCCCCGTGGCCTTGGCCTAGTCCTCACCACACTGAGGCAACGCAGTTCCCACGCCATCGGTCTCGCCAATGAACCAGTTAACCAGACTTACAGTATTCAAGTTCTTGAATGACATTGACAGAGGTGTAGCAGAGAGTACTGCAGACTCACAGTTCCGGCAGTCTAGATTCAACCATTACCTCTGCAGCTGACTGTGTGGAGTTTGCATGCTTCCCCAGCAACCACATGGATTTCCCTGGGTATGCTAGTTTCTGTTGTGTATCTAATATTTCCTTAACATTTGAGTAATCTTGTGTGTGTGTATGTATATATATTGATTAAGCATTCTTGTTCATTTCAATAATTCATTACGGGTTACACGATTTACACCTCGGACTTCAACTACTGCACAGAGTCTTGTCATCTTCAGAAGTTTTCGGATGACTCTGCCATAGTTGGATGCATCTGCAGCTTAATGTGAAAAAGACTAAGGAGCTGGTGGTAGACCTGAGGAGAGCTAAGGTACCATTGACCCCTATTTCCATCCAGAGGGTCAGTGTGGACATGGTGGAGGATTACAGATACCTGGGGATATGAATTGACAATAAACTGGACTGGTCAAAGAACACTGAGGCTGTCTACAAGAAGGGTCAGAGCTGTCTCTATTTCCTGAGGAGACTGAGATCCTTTAACATCTGCCGGACGATGCTGAGGATGTTCTACGAGTCTGTGGGGGCCAGTGCTATCATGTTTGCTGTTGTGTGCTGGGGCAGCAGGCTGAGGGTGGCAGACACCAACAGAATCAACAAACTCATTCGTAAGGCCAGTGATGTTGTGGGGATGGAACTGGACTCTCTCACGGTGGTGTCTGAAAAGAGGATGCTGTCCAAGTTGCATGCCATCTTGGTCAATGTCTCCCATCCACTACATAATGTACTGGGTGGGCACAGGAGTACATTCAGCCAGAGACTCATTCCACCGAGATGCAGCACAGAGATGAAGTCATTCCTGCCTGTGGCCATCAAACTTTACAACTCCTCCCTTGGAGGGTCAGACACCCTGAGCCAATAGGCTGGTCCTGGACTTATTTCATAACTTACTGGCATAATTTACATATTACTATTTAACTATTTATGGTTCTATGACTATTTATTATTTATGGTGCAACTGTAACGAAAACCAATTTCCCCCGGGATCAATAAAGTATGGCTATGACTATGACTATCACACTACCACATGAAACACACGTGCCTCGCTTACAAGTAAAACACGAAATCAGACCTGCATTTCAGACTCCCGCATCTTCCCTTGAATTAGTTCCATGTTTTAAAGTTACAAAACATAAGTTTCCTCCCACATCGTGAAGCCATTCTGGAGCGATAATTGGCACTAAAAATTAATTCTAGAGGGGTTAGATGTTAGGAAAGGCAAAGTGAAGCTGATAGGTAAGTGAGAAAGAACAGGTTTTGGGGAAACAGGGAGGGGAAGAGGATTGCTCTGCAGTTGGTATCCATCTTTCTATATATTCTAGTTACAAATTTGTTCTCCCATTTTACTAAACTTACTCTTTTCGTGCCTTGCATCTCACTTGGAACATCGAATACAGAAGAGTATAACGCAGGAACAGGCACTTTAGTCTTGGTCTTCAAGTGTGCTAGAATTTTTCAGTGTTGGAAGTATACAATGCTGGGATAAAAATGTTCCAAGGCGCTGTTTCACCCTGCAGAGAAAAAAAAATCCCCCCCCCATAAAGAAAGTCTACATTATGCTAAAGAAGGGGCTCCCAACCTTTTTTATGCCATGAATCAATACCATTAAGCAAGGGGTCCATGGTCACCAGGTTGGGAACGCCCATTAGATACTTCTTGGCCTTATCTTTGCACGATCTATATCCAATGATAGACGGCCTTTAGTGAATGTTGATTTCAATGCTCAGCACAAAATCCTAATTTTTTTAAAAATCTACTATCTGCATTTTAGGGGTCACTTTTATCTTTTGTAACTGCAGGCATAGTCAGTTTCCTTCTCAAGTTCTTCATTAACGGATAATCCTGTTGTTAAAATTCTCTGTTATTTCTACGCTCCACAGGAAGCTCACTATAAATAGCTCAAGAGAAACATCATCTCAGATAAAGGGTAGCTTTTAAGTTTACCCATCCATTGTAAAGGCCCATGAGGAAGAGTAAAAGGCCAGTTAAGATAATAGCTCCCAGTATCATTTGTTGCTGAAGCTCACAGTCTGGATTCTGAGAAGTTTTAACTATAACTTCCTGAGACACAGAACATGACGAACACTGGCCAGTCAGGTCAGTGCAACAAAGAACCCTCGTCTTCAAAGGAAGCATATCCCATGAAGGCCATTTAAAGGAAAATCCTTGTACTGAGAACAAAGTGGCCGAAATTTATGTCCATAGGACATAGGCACAGCACAGGAACAGGTCCTTCCGCGCATAATGTTGTGCCGAATCAATTAAATCAGTAGTCAAATGGCCAACTAAACTAATCCCTTCTGCCTACACAACGTCCATATCCTATCTCTCTCATATTCATGTGTCTATCTAAACATCACCAAGGATCTCACATGGTCTCTACATACCGGAGGTGTGATGAAAAAGGCACAACAGTGCCTCTTTCACCTCAGAACGTTGAAGAAGTTTGGTGTGGGCCCCCAAATCCTAAGAACTTTCTATAGGGACACACAATTGAGAGCACCCTGACTGGCTGCATCACTGCCTGGTATGGAAACTGTACCTCCCTCAATCGCAGGACTCTGCAGAGAGTGTTGCGGACAGCCCAGCGCATCTGTAGATGTGAACTTCCCACTATTACAAGGACAAGTATGTAAAAAGGGCCTGAAGGATCATTGGGGACCCGAGTCACCCCAACGACAAATTGTTCCAACTGCTACCATCTGGGAAACGGTGCCGCAGCATAAAAACCAGAACCACCAGGCTCCGGGACAGCTTCTTCCACCAGGCCATCAGACTGATTAATTCATGCTGACACAACTGTATTTCTAAGTTATATTGACTGTCCTATTGTACATACTATTTATTATAAATTACTATAAATTGCACATTGCACATTTAGACGGGGACGTAACATAAAGATTTTTACTCCTCATGTATATGAGGGATGTAAGTAATTAAAGTCAATTCATTTCAATTCTCTTATGTCCCTAATGTACAGTATCTGCCTCTACAAGCTAAGAAGTTAGCTTCACAATATTTGTTATTTTTTTTCTCACTGTACTTGGCACTTGTGCCTTTTTAATCAGCAAAGGAAGTACTCTGAAAATAAGAAATTCAAGGTGAAGTGTTGATAAATCACCTGATTTCCTGGACAAGATTTAGCTGTTACCCACACAGTGGGCAGAATGTTTCATTTGATTCAATATCTTTCCCCAATGTGTCTTCCTTCTCTGTCTATAATTGTATGTCAGATTTTATCTTTTGATGGATTTGATTCTTGGCATAATTGTATTTAGTTGTACAAATATTCTCATTCTGAAAATATTAATTGGATCCAAATAGGCAATTTACTAACCTTCCAATTAATTCTGGATAAAAATATGAGGTAATTTAGAAAAGAACATATTCTTTCTACAGTGAAGCAACACTGGGTATGTGGAGTAATGAAAGACTTTATTCAGCCACTACATAAAATGAATTCAATATTAGCCATGTTTCGCTGCCGATATCTGTGACATAGGTGTGCACAACCAATTTAGAAAAACAACCTTGAGGTAATGGAGAGATTTTGTTTAAAGCCCTGACTTTCTGTGGCCAGTCATGTGGAATGAATGGGACGTGAAGCAACACGAATAGTTTAATTATAGTCGAAGTAAATTCCCAAGGAAGCACTTAACATGCACCTCATTCCCCCTCTGTTCTTCTCCCTTCTGGGCACAGTGCTAGATATCCATAGCAAAATGCACAGAAGGAATCAAAAGGTTTTCCACCAGAAAGTAGCCATTAAATATATTACCAAAGTCACATTGTCACCTGTCAACTTTATATAAGAAGGCGGACCAAACCAAGCTGTTAATTTGAGAGTACTCAGCTCATGTGAAATCCATTAAGGTATTAATTACATTAATTAAACTTAACCTTCCTGCTCCCTGTGTTATGACTGCATATTGAAATCTAATTATGAAGGAAAGCTGACAAGCTCCAGGTTAGTGTACGCCTTGTCTCAGTAGCAATGTGATGCTGTTGCATCTGCACCGATCATAGTTGAGTTCACACTATCACAGCTTCAGCATTTCAGCTTTCACAAGCCATAGAGTATCACTGTTACCTTCAACATGAAAATTTATTCCTGCATCAGATTGCTTCCCTAAAATACCAATGTGGATAATCTCAGCACTGATCTATGTACTCTAATGACAAATACAGATTTATTCATTTATATACTTAAAATTATAGTACTGTGCGCAGGTAAATATAGCTAGAATGTAGTTTAGGCACTTAAATATGTAGCTTAGGCACATATATAGCTAGGATATATATAAATAAAGGCATCCGTTAGTTTTGCAAGACCATGGATCTGCGCCTGGAAAGTCTTCACTCTCCAGGATGCAGGCCTGGGCAAGGTTGTATGGAAGACCAGCAGTTGCCTATGCTGCAAGTCTCCCCTCTCCACGACACCAATGTTGTCCAAGGGAAGGGCATTAGGACCCATACAGCTTGGCACCAGTGTCATTGCGTGTGGTTAAGTGCCTTGATCAAGGACACAACACGTTCCCTCAGCTGGGGCTCGAACTCACGACCTTCAGGTAGCTAGTCCACTGCCTTAACCACTTGGCCACGTGCACACACAGGATAGATATACTGTATAGGAGATATATATAGTTAAATATTTATAGTACTGTGCAAAAGTTGTAAGCACATACATACAGCTAGGGTGTCTAAGACTTTTGCACAGTACTGTAGTAATTTTACATATTATACTGTGCTGCTGACATAGGAAAAGGAAATTTCATGACATATGTGAATGAAGATAAACCTGGTTCTGATAAACCTGGACCAAGAGTGAGAAGGGAGCAAGGAGAGGGGAATCATGTTTGGGAAAGGGGAAAGGAGGAGGGAGAGAACAGGAAGCACCAGAGAGACATTCTGTAATGATCAACCAATTGTTTGGAATCAAATGCATTACCCTGATGTTATTGACCCAAAATGTTAAGACAGTCTCTCTCAATACTCTTGTTGCCTCACCTGCAAAGCATATTCAGCATTTTCTGTTCTTATTCCAGAGTTTATCACAGTAAAGGCAGTTTCTTTGCTTTTTGATTAGCTTAGCAGCAATTTGAGATAGACAATAAAGTACATCTCATGAACTAAAAGATATAATGCTGATATTGGCACTCATATTCCACACCATGTGAGGAAAGGAAGGAGTCAAGGGATGGGTTGGCAGGTGACATATTGCTTAGGTTACTGGACTAGTAATCTAGAGGTATTCTTCTTCTTCTTGGGCCTTTAGCTCCCAGAAGAGCATAGGCCATAGATGGCCTCCTGTCTCCATCGTCAAAAGTCAATGGTATGGTTGGAGTTCATCAATGTTTCTGTAATCCATTGCATCTACTGTACAGGGAATTGGCCTGTACAGCTTCACCCAGAGCCCAGTTGGCCGGCCTTACCCATTGTCGCTCAATCAGCCACCAGCTTGAATCATGCAGAGCAGATACAGACTGCAACAGTCAAAAACCTGCATGATATATCCAACCAAAGAACATCACACAAATAACTTATTTGGAAATTATCTCTAGTCCAGCAAATTACCTGAAGCATCACTGTGTCTCCTTTAAAACACCGATCAAGCTGAACAACTTACGCACACAAAACGGAAAACAGAGCGTCTTCATAAAATGGCAGCCTCCAACCCCAAGGACACAGCAACAGCAAAGACAATTGGTCTGCCTGCTTCCATCGTTCTTGATTCATTCGAATTCACTGATTTGTAGACTGTAGCTCTTTCTGACCAACATAAAGAGTAAAATACAGAAAGAAAGAGAAATGATTAACAGGGTGACATGGTAGTGTAGTGGTTAGCACAACACTTCCTGCCTCTGCCTGTAAGGAGTTTGTACATTCTCTCTGTGACCACGTGGGTTTCCTACAACATTCCAAAGACCTATGGGTTGGTAGGTTAATTGGTCATTGTAAATCTATTCATGAATAGACTAGGGATAAATTGGGGGTTGCTGGGTGGTGCGGCTCAAAGGACCAAAAGGGCCTGTTCAATGCTGTATCTCAATAAAATAATAAATTAGAAAGCAGTGAAAGAGAGAAAGTAATAGTTGTTAACCCAGCAATTGTCCAGAGAAATTTGTTTTTCTTCATTATCCACTTTCAAGGCTGTCAACTGGGACTCACAGTAAGATCTCAAAACATCGCTGTGGAATGTAATGTTTTGGACTTTCCCCAAAACATTCTCACATCCCAGTCTGGCATTATTCTGTCATGCAGACTTCTATTTTGTGTTAAACATTTTAGCATATACCAAGGAGGAATCAAATTTAACTTTTTCCTTACTCTAATGAATGTCCAGAACTTTTCTTAAATATATAAAGGAAGCAAAAATAATGGGAAAAAATTGCAAGGTAAAAAAAGAGTCAATATAACTCAGACTGTACTCCGGTCTTACATAACAGGAGAAAGTACCTCAATGAGAATATATAAAGGAATCACACCATTTATAATGCATGGCACCAAGTTGCAGCCATTGCTAATAGAACACCACCAATAAGCTTATAGCTATGGTAATCACTTCTGACAGGGTGGCGGGGTGGAGATACGTTTCTACCAAAGGACATGTAAGGTGCTCCTTCCCTCCACTAGCCTGCAGATCCCCCTTGGGCAAGGAGTAGCACCTGCTTAGATCCCCTTCCCACCCTGATCAGGATCATGTGAAGCTGAGGGAGCAGCTGGAGCATGTCACAAATCCTGGTTATGTGACCACTGACACCAGGCAGACAATCTTTGAAGAGTATTGATAATGACTGGGGTCACCCATCTTGTAAAGGCACCACCCAGAAGAAGGCAATGGCAAACCAATTCTGTAGAAAGCTTTGCTAAGAACAATCATGGTCATGGAAAGACCATGATCACCCATGTCATATGACATGGCACATGATGATGATGAAACACTTAGAACAGCAGGGAAGAAATTGAACAATCTTGGCATAATACATGAATTATGTATCAATTGTTGTGTCTGTCCACAGATGCAGGCTGACCTAAGCATTTTAAATATTTTGCTCTTTTTCCAATTTCCACTTATTCACATAATTGTTTTTGTATTACCAAAGACAAATGTCCTACAGAATTTATCAGGATATTTAGAACTACCCAGGTTTTATCACACAGCACTAAAATCTCCAAATTTAGAGAATGTACATCTATCTCAAATTTCCAGTCAGTCACTTTCTGTGTCAGTTTCTAGGTCATAATCTTCTACTAGAAGAAATTGGGGCACTGCTTTGTTGAGCACCTCCGCTCCATCTGCAAAAGTGGAAATTCCTGGTGAAAAACCATTTTAATTGCTATTGCCACTCTCATTCTGACATGTCCTTCCATGGCCTCCTCTTCTGCAGCAATGAGGCCACCCCAGGGTGGAGGCGTAACACCTCATATTCCATCTAAGTAGCCTCCTACTTGATGGCTTGAACATTGACTTTTCTTTTCGGTAATTAGTTTTTCTTCTTTTTCCCCTTCCCTCTTCTTCTGTTCCTCACACTGGCCTCTTAATTCTTCTTCTCACCTGCCTACCACCTCCCTCTGGTGCCCCCCTCTTCCCTTTCTCCCATGGTCTACTTTCTTCTCCTGTCAAATTCCTTCTTCTGCAGCCCTTTACCTTTCCCATCCACCTGGCTTCACCTATCATCTTCTAGTTTGTCCCTTCCCCTCTCCCCACCTTTTTATTCTGGTGTCTTCCCCCTTCCTTTCCCGTGGCCCAAAACGTCAACTGCTTATTCACAAGGATGCATACAAAATGCTGGAGGAACTCAGCAGGTCAGGCGGCATCCATAGAAATGAATAGACAGTCCACATTTCAGGTCCAGACCTTTCATAGATGCTGCCAGTTCTGCTGAATTCCTCCAGTGTTCTGTGTGTGTTATAAGAGAAAGAGTTTGGAGCGCACCAATTGTTCTGGTCTATCAGTAGGATAACATGCATTCCACTCATGATAACTTGACGTTACCCGACTTTAGGATCAAATTAACCTTTATTTTGCTTTGTTGCTTGATTTAAATTTCTGAATAATTCATTTAGTGCAAAGAAAGCTTTACAATTAAAGTCAAAGATCAATGTAAATTTATTATCAAAGTATATATGTCACCATATAAAATCCTTGTGGGCATACTCAATAAATGTATAGAATAATAACCATAACTACTACTACTACTACCACATCAACTCAGGCCTAGGGGGCTGGCGTCGGGCACAATGACGGACTCTCCACTTCTCCCTCTCCCTCATCAGTGTGTTCAGTTCACCTACATTAGCCGCGCCACTGTCTTCTAAGAGCGTGTTGACCGTAGTCTTGGGAGGGCGCCCAGAGTTCATCCTCCCGTGCTTGGGCTCCCATATGATGACTAGGCTGGCAGGTAGCTCAGGGTGGCGTAGACAGTGCTCCGCTAGTTGCAGTCTCCTTGCCTCGATTTTAGTGGAGAGAATCGGTAGGTTGTTATAGAGCTCAACATTCGTCATGTGCTGTTGCCAACTCACATCAAGAGCCATCCGGAGCATTCGTGTATAGCAACCATCTAGAGACTTTTGCATCGTCTTGTTGAGTGTCCACGTATCACATCCGTACGTGAGAATGGACTCTATGTCTGCTACGAAGATCCTCTTTTTAAGCCCTCTGGTCAGGTTCGACTTCCAGATTTCCTTCATGTCGTTCATAGCCCTCCATGCCAGCACCTTTCCTATCTTTATGTCCTTCTCCGAACTCATCATTCTTGACCCGAGGTGCTTGTAGTCAAAGGCTTTCTTAATGGTATCATTCTCTACAATCGTGAGAGTACCTTCATCACAGTTAAACGCCATGTACTCTGTCTTTTTAGCGTTTATGTGAAGTCCAACCTTATTGCATTCTAACCATAACAGAATCAATGAAAGACCACCCAACATGGGGGCTCAAACAAAGCAAACATAAAGAGAAAGAAATAATAATAATAATAAATAAATAAGCAATAAATATCAAGAATATGAGATGAAGAGTCCTTGAAACTGAATCCATTGGTTGTGGGAACAGTTCAGTGATGGGGCAAGTGAAGTTACCCCATTTGGTTCAAGAGCCCCAGGGTTGAGGGGTAAAATAACTGTTCCTGAACTTGGTAGTGAGAGTCCTGAGGGTCCCGCATCTTCTTCCTGATGGCAGCAACGAGAAGAGAACATGTCCTGGGTGGAGGGGATCCCCGATGATGGATGCTACTTTCCTGCAACAGCGTTTCATGTAGCTGTGCTCAATGGTTGGGAAATTTCACCCTTGACAGACTGGGCCATAGTATCACATACAACAAACAGAATGGCAAGGGAAGTAATGTTTTTAGTATGTTCATGCCAACTGATACAAAGCAACTAAACATCTATAATTATGTAACAACATACATCAAAGTTGCTGGTGAACTCAGCAGGCCAGGCAGCATCTATAGGAAGAGGCGCAGTCGACGTTTCAGGCCGAGACCCTTCGTCAGGACTTCAGTTAGTCCTGACGAAGGGTCTCGGCCTGAAACGTCGACTGCGCCTCTTCCTATAGATGCTGCCTGGCCTGCTGCGTTCACCAGCAACTTTGATGTATGTTGCTTGAATTTCCAGCATCTGCAGAATTCCTGTTGTTTTTGTTTTTATCTATAATTATGTGATATTATTCCTAACAGTTTTAATTTTATACAATTATAAAGGATATAACACAAGAGATCCAATCATAAAATAGATGCCTCAAGATAAAACAATAAATTACTAAAAAGGAAATTCAGAAAGCAAACTGGCTTAAATGTAATGACCTATTACATTTTAAACAGATTATTAAACAATAATATTCATTAAAATATAGTAGAACTGATTTTAAAGTTCATTATTTACATATATTAAAGTTATACATTTTGTATATTATTTATTGTTCTTTTCTAGATACCTTGCTTCCAGTTCATCTATGTAAACTGATATGCTAGTAAACACTACTTGGAGTGTGTCTGTTTATTTGGAGCAAGCTTATTATTAAGCAGCAATAAATCTTAGATAAGACAACAAATTTAAAAAAATCAGCAAAAGATGAAAGAAAAAAATGCTAGAAATACCAACATCAATGCAGAACTAGCCAATTCTGATACAAACTGGAAAGATTGGTTATCCAAAATTGGTGAATTAAATTGCAAGGATTAAGGCACACATCACTTCAGAAGATGAGATTTTTCACTCCTGTGTGCAGAATTTAGAAGTTCTAAAACCTAGTATGTGAAGAGATGTGGAAACCATAATGGTTTTTGAAATAAGAATACTTCAAGTTGATGTTACTTACTATCTTCAACAATATACTCTGACTGTTAGAAAATTTACACTGCCATTATCGTCCAATTCATCCTCACAAAATCGCAGAAGTTATTTTCCAAATGTGTTGCTACAGGTTATATACTAATGGCAATTCTTGCTGCTGCCATCAGGAAAAAGCTACAGGAGCCTCAGGTATCACACCACCAGATTCAGGAACAGTTATTACCTCTCAACCATCAGGCTCTTGAACCAGCAGGGTTCACTCACCCCAACACTGAACTGTTCCCACAATCTATAGACTCACTTCCAAGGAGTCTTTATCTCATATTCTTGATATTTATTGCTTAATTATTATTATTTACTTTTGGATTTGCACGGCTTTTACACACTGATCTTCCACCCTGTTGGTGCTGTCGTTCGACTCTATTATGGTTACTGTATTTACTGTGATTGTCCACAAGAAAACAAATCTTAGGACCATATACAGTGACATATTTGATAAGAAATTTACTTTGAACTAGCTACATCAATCCTATGTCAACATCTGCCACAAAACCTGGCAAATCGAATAACTTCAATCTGGTTTAAATCCAAAGAGATCTGGAAATATAAATAGAAGTGGAGGGATATTAATGAATTTCAAAAAGAAAGATGGAAGGATGGCAAAATAGGTAACTCCTAGCAAGAAGACCATATAAAAGTAGGAGTGCAGCTGCAGAATGATCAAATGTGAGGAAATACATTATCAAATCAAACTTAAAGCTTGTTAATTGTGTATGTTGGTAACAAGGCAGATGAATAGAAGATGGCTATCCTAGAGTTTGAAGCTTGTGTGTGGGAAGGTGGGAAAGGAGTTTGGTTTGCTCTCATCTTGTTTTGTTCTGTCGACGTTGCTGCTGCTCGTGTTGCAGGTTGGGTTGAACATTGTTTGTGCCAGAATGTGTGGCAACACTCGCAGGGTGTCCCCAACACATCCCGAGCTGTGTTGGTTGTTAACATACAGTGACACATCTCACTGTATGCTTCGATGTGCATGTGATAAATAAATCTGGATCTGAAAATCTGTGGTTCAGACTAACGGAAGGGTACCACCTTCATTATACTGTACTCGGGAAAGATTCTGAATATATTAAATACAACAGAGCCCAATACTGAAACAAAATGCTGGAAATACCTTATAGACCAACAGTAGATAAGGGAAAAAAAATTTCTCAGATCAAAATCATTTGTTGCCTTCCCTTTTCCCAGATTCAGCCCAGCTTGGAATGCTTCAGTTTGTGTTTAATTCCGATCTGCAGCTCTTACAGTTGTTTATCTAATTTTCACAATGGCATCCAGTGTCTCACTAAGAAGTTTAGAATGCTAATTTATGTAGCATCACAATAAATTAACAACACACACAAAATATTGGGGGCGGGGGGAATCTCAGCAGGTCAGGCAGCATCTATGGAAATGAATACACAGTCGGAGTCAGCGGTTCGGCCTGAGACCCTTCTTCAGGACTGAAATTGACGAGAGAAGGCACCAGAATAAAATGGTAGGGGGAGAGGCAAGAAAAGGCTAGCTGGGAGGTGATTGGTGAAGCCAGGTGGGTGGGAAAGGTCAGGGGCTGGAGAAGAAGGACTCTGATAGGAGAGGAGAGAAAGGGAAGGGGGGGGGACATGGTGGGAGTGGGGTATGATTGGCAGGTGAGAAGAGGTAAATGGCCAGAGTGGGGAATTAAGGAAGATGGGAGGGGGAGGGAATTTTTTTTTAAACCAGAAATCAAAGAACTGTTGTTCCAAAATATTTCAGGAAATGATTTATCATTGAAGCCCATATTACAGTGCTGCAACAACTAGATCTCATTCAGGCAGAATCATTGTGACGCTCGATATCTGTGGCAGGGTTTGCATTGTGTAATTTCTTACCAGGCGAGATCAGGAGACAGAATTGGCAATGACCTCTTACTCCTGGAGGAGTTCCATGTCTTTTAATCAAGATTCAAGATTGTTGGACGTCATTTCCAGTACACAAGTATAAAGGAGGATGAAATAATTGTTACTCCAGATCCAATACAGCACCAAAAAAAACACACACACAATAAGATAAATAACACAATAATAATTTTAAAAAACACAAAGCATGTAAATACATAAGATAGCTTATATACATTGATTGCTTGCATGTCCGTGATGATGCTAGTCACAGGAGTGTCTGTGCATAAGGTGACTGACAGGAAATGATAAAATAGTGGTGAATGGGGGTTGGTTAGTGGGTGGAGGTGTAGATCAGCCTTGTTGCTTGGGGAAAGTAACCGTTTGTGAGCCTGGTGGCCCCTGGCGTGGATGCTACATAGCCTGCTCCCTGATGGGAGTGGGACAGTCCATGAGCTGGGTTCATGACGTTACTGTCCCTCTTCCAGTGCATTTCCGTACTACTGTATGTCCTTGATGGTGGTAGGCGGCTGCTGCTGGTGGTGGTGGTAATGATGATGATGTGCTGGGCAGTTTTGACCACCTGTTGTAGAACCTTCCAGACTACCACAGTGCATTTTTCCAATGATGCAGCTTGTTAGGATGCTCTCTACTGCGCATGTGAAATGACATGAACATAGATACGCACAGCCAGTTAGTCATGCATGTTTTGATAAGGAGAACTATGATACTCCTGTGAACCCCACAACTCAGGATGACTAATTCCAATCTCTGAACATCATTCATAAGGGTGAATCATGAAAAGGCAAATGATCCAACCGAGCACTGTGTGGACCAGCTAGCTGAGGCGTTCATGGACACCTCTCACTTCCACGGCCAGAGATTCCTCACTTACTTTAAGGGTAGGAAACTCTGCGATGGCCTTCTTGGGATCCAGCATGGAATTTGTAGGCTGTATGGCCTTTGTGCTGAATCATGTTACAGATTTCAGTGGTGGACCCAACATCTTCTCTTCCAGGGTAGCCAATTGCTTTCAAAGTTTGTCTTGACTTTGATTTCTATTATAAGATGATACAATAAAATTAAAAATATCACACACACAATGTTGGAGGAACTCAGCAAGTCAGGCAGCATCTATGGAAATGTTTCAGGCTGAGACCCTTCATCAGGAAGGAGGAAGATACCAGAATAAAAGGAGGGGGAAGGGCAAGGAGGATGGCTAGAAGGTGATAGGTGACGTCAGGTGGGTGGGAAAGGTCAAGGGCTGGAGGTGAAGAAATTTGTTAGGAGATGAGAGTGGAAATGATAGGAGAAAGGGAAGGTGGGGGAGAGAACAGGGGGAAGTGATAGGCAAGTGAGAAGAGGCAAGAGGTCTGAGTGGAGAATAGAGGAAGAGGGGTGGGGGGGAAAGGGAAAAAATTAAAATATTCTTCTACTGTATATTAAATAAATGAACTTTTGTTTCATTGTCAGCAGGAATTTGAGGAGCAGATGCATCAAGAAGTTGCATGAGAATTGTAAGGTAGTGCTGGTGGAATATTTCAGTTTTGTTATTGACCCAGGCCATGCAGAGACCAAAGGGCCTGGATAAGGAAAAATCTGAGCTGCACTCTAGACAGCTTCCTCACACAATATATAAAGGAACCTATTTTGGCCTCCTCTAAGGGAATAAGGTGAGCCATGTAACTGAAGTGGCATTGGAAGTGCAGTGAACCTGGGCTGATGAGATGGAGGCCCTGGTTAGGAAAAAGGAAGCATCCTTCTAGGCAACTAGGTACAAATGAATCCCTTGACAAATATTTTTTAAAAAACTTTAAGAGTGAGGTCAACAGAAGGACAAAAAGAGGGTACAAGATGGATTTGGCAGGTAGGATTAAAGATGATCAAGAGGTTCTTTGGTTATATTAACAGTAAAAGGGTGACTAGCGAGAAATTCATCATCAGTATATGCCACATGGTATGACATCTGCAATTACAGTCCTTGACCTTGATTTTCTTGGCAAATTGTTCTGCAGAAGTTGTTTTCTATTGTCTTCTTCTGGGCAAGACGGGTGACCCCAGCCATTATCAATGCTCTTCAGAGATTGTCTGCCTGGCGTCAGTGGCCGCATAACCAGGACTTGTAATGTGCACCAGCTGCTCATACGACCATCCACATGATCCTGATCGGGGGGGGGCAAGGGGGCTAAGCTGGTGCTACATCTTGCCCAAGGGTGACCTGCGGGCTAGCAGAAGGAAGGAGTGTCCTTCACCTCCTTTGGTAGAGACGCATCTCCACCCTGCCACCCAAGTGAGAGATTAGGTTCTCTTAGAAGCCAGCAGGGCCACCAACACGTGGAGCTACAGGAGACAGCCAATATTTTTAGTGTCTGTTTCTCCTTGGTGTTTGTTCATTAAGGAACATATAATTGATGCCGAAGAGAGTAATGAGCAGGGATGTTTTAGAACTGTGCATTTTATGAGGAAGGAATTTTCTAACCTTGAAGTGCATTAAGGTGGGCATATCTCCAGAAACTGACCAAGTGCACTCCCAGCCTGTATGGGAGGGCAGAGAATAAATTGCAGAGGCCCTTGTTGAGATATTTGCTTCATCACTAGTCACTGGCAAAGTGAGAAAATATTGGAGGGAGGCTAATGTTCCATTGTTCATGGGAAGGGCAGGGAAGGCCAGGGAACTATAAACCAGTGAGCTTGACTCAGTAACAACTTTCGGGAAGTTACTCGAGAGTATTTGAGAGAAATTCTCCCATCACTGAGAGAGTCAGTATGGTTTTACACATGGGAATTAATTTCTTTTTCCAAAGAGATATCCAAGGGGATAGATAGATCACAAGTTCAGGTTTAGTTGCCATTCAACCATACATGAATACAGCCAAACTAAACAGCGTTAATCTGAGGCCAAGGTGAAAACACAGCAGTAAAAGTCACACAGCACAAGGTACATCCAAGATATCAGTAACATACAGTCACAGAAAATAATGTCATCAAGACCCTGAATCCATGAACATTGCAGCAATCTGCAGTCAAACATAATACAGCTTGACTTCTGCTGAGCCAACACCGGGGGTGGGGGGGAGAGGGGCACCACACCACCTTCAGTGGAGAGCTCAGACTCCAATGACCATCTCCTGGACAGCTGTAAATAGGCGACACCTCATCTTAAGGCCTAGTCCTTGCTAGGAGCGAGGTCACCCAGCTTCCCTACCGTCCACCAATAAATATGTGAATCGGACTTGCAGCATTCCACATTAACAATGTCCATTGTTAATGTGGGAACAAAGGAGGCCTTTTCTGGTGGCTGCCGGTGACTGACAATGTTCAACAGGGGTTGGTGCTGGGCCCACTACTTTTCACATCGTATGTTAATGATCTGGATGATGGGATTAATGGCTTTACAGACAAATTTGCAGATGATACCAAGATAGGTGGAGAGGCCATTAGTGTTGAGGAAGCAGGAAATCTGGAGTATGACTTGGTTGGATTAGAAGAATGGGCAAAGAAATGTTAGAAGGAAAGCATTACAGGGCATTGTATGGTTCATGCACTTCGGTAGAAGGAATAAAAGTGTAGACTATTTTCTACATAGGGGGCGAAATCAAAAAATCAGAGGTGCTCAGGGACTTAGGAGTCCTAATGCAGAAAAGGTTAACTTGCATTTTGAGTCAGTGGTGAGGAAGGCTAATGCATTCATTTCAAGAAGACTGGAATATAAAAGCAAGTATGTAATGCTGGGGCTTTATAAGGAATTAGTCAGACTGCACAGAGTATTGTTAGCAGTCTTGGGCCCAATATGGATATGCTGGAATTGAAGAGGGTCCTCTGGTGGTTTACAAGAATGATCCTGGGAATGAAAGGGTTAACTTACGAGGAGTGCTTGATGCACTGGAGTTTAGAAGAATGAAGGAGTAGGGGATCTCACTGAAACCCATCGTATATTGAAAAGTCTGGATGTGGTTGATGTGGAGAGGATGTTTCCAATAGTGGAAGAGTCTGGGACCAGAGGGCACAGCCTCAGAACAGAAGGTTGTTGTGAGGAGAAACTTCTTTAGCCAGAAGATGGTGAATCTATGGAATTCATTGCTGAGGGTATGTTTAAAGAGATAGGTTCTTGATTAGCAAGGGCATCAAGGGTTACAGGGAGAAGGCAGAAGAATGGGGTTCAGAGGAAAAATAAATCAGCCTTGATCAAATGTCAGAGCAGACTTGATGGGCTGAATTCTGCTCCCATGGCTTACGGTCTTGTGTAGGAACACCTTGCCATGGCAAGCTTTTTCATGGCATTATTTGTGAAATTATATCACTATAGCTCCACCATAAAACGAGTTAATATTGCATATTATTTGTATGCACAGATAAAGCAACAGTTTGAAGCTATTTTAATATTTGCTCAAGTATTACAAACAGAAAAATGCTACATCTTACTAGCACAGCCTCATCAGACAGAGCTTTACAACTGTGCTAACCCCCAACTGAATAATTTACTACATCCATAACGTGAGGAGCTAATAACAGCAATAATTTCCTCAAAAATGAAACACAAAAACTTCTGGTAAAGATGCTGCACAAGCCAGACATCTGTTCTCCATCTGCGTTGTGAGTTTATCATGGTAGTTAGTCACGTGGATGGGGATGTGGTAAAAGCAAAGGGAATAAGTCACGTATGCACGCTCCGGTAAAAGCAAAGGGAATAAGTCACGTATGCACGCTCTGGTAAAAGCAAAGGGAATAAGTCACGTATGTGCGCTCTGGTAAAAGCAAAGGAAATAAGTCACGTATGGCGCTCTGTTCATTGCAGTTTGTAGTAGCTGGGAGCCTACTTCGGTCATCACTTTTGCTGACTGCTCAGTTACGCTGAGCTTACACTTAGGAATGCTGAATTTCATGGCTTCAAGATTGTATGTTGCCAATTGCTAATAAAGGATCAAATACATAGATTGTTGGAGCAATCATCACAGGAGTGAGGGCACGTCTCACACACATAAGAAATCCGTGGGGTCACCGTCAGCGGCAATTGTTTTGGTTTGGGTTTGCCGCTACAGATGGGCGGCTGGCCCACTACAGCTTGGCAACACAGATGCTCATCCAAATACATCTTAAGTGTTGAGAGTGGCTGCTTCCATCACCTTCTCCAACAGATTCTACCTCGTGGGCAAAAAAAAACAAAATCTTATTCCTCATCTTCAACCTATGGTTTTAGAGATAGCAACCATGAGGAAAAGTTTCTGACTAGCTGTGACAGATCAGGTCTGCCACAAGTAATTTCTTCCTCCTCCACCCCCCTCCCTGCAGTAACCCCGTAATGCTCATTATCCCTGTCTGGCCTTGCTGACATTTTGCTTATCAGGTGCACACACTAGGCTACGCGTAGCGTGGACACTTTTGTTGGTACTTGCACACTCCAAAACACCGGCATTCGTTCGTTGATGCAACCTGTTTGTTGCTGCTTCCCCTTTCAGGGAGGGGCCCCAACTGATGGGTGGGGTGTCTTTAGAAATACCTCCTTGTGGTGGCACATGCTTAGTGCGGGCTCAGCGGAACAGTTCATTGTGGAGGATGGTGAAGAGTGCTGGCTCCTGGAAAGTGGTTAGCTGTTGACTGACTTTACTGCACAATGTCACTGTGATCTTCTTGCGATGAATGTATTTGTGGACGTTTGTGATTGCAAAGGAGGATGTGGATTCCTGTGTTTTGTTTTGTGCAACTCTTCAGGCTCATGGTAACAACTCCCCCCACATTTCAAGGAACGGGCTATCCCTTTTCTCCTAGAGCAAGAAGATCCTTACTTAAAGGTTCATTTGGTGTAAGTGGGGAAGGGAGAGAGGGTGTGGTAAGGTGAGGTGTGATGTTTTGGAGCTGTCATCCTAATGATCTGATGGTACATATCTGTATTTTTTCCTTTTGCCATTTGGCCTTTTTTTGCACTTTAAAATTTTTTTTAAAAACCTCTAGCACACACAATGAACACCTTTGCACCAAATGGGCTAGTGCAGCTACTGATCTGCAAAGTTCACACCTTCATAAAGGCACACAGCCCTCACCAAAACCCACAGATGGTGGCAGGGGTAGGATGGCGAGCTGCAAGAAAATAAAAGGTATTCAAGAAAAGGATTGGTTTCCACTCACAGACGATGGCTCCTCTAGCCCAACATGACGGATCTGACAATGAGCAATGGGACACCGGAGTCAGAGGAGGAGATATTTGCAGCCCCAGGTACTGAGCTGAAGGCACAGGAGCCCCCTGCTGTCCCAGCAAGACCATACCAGATGGCACAACTATTCTTAATAGGTTCCTGACTGGCCAGCAAAGAACAGCTGGTTCAGGAGTTCTGGGAGCTAAAAACCTGCCTAACGACACCACCCTAGCCAGAGGACATGAGGAGAACTGGTGCAGTTCCTGCTATGGGAACACTCAGCTCTTGCTCAAGTTCAACCCAAAGTTCAGCTCAAGACTACTCCTACCAGCTTTCCAGCTCGTGACCCTCGCCAAAACACTAACTATATCTCAGGTTTATACAACTCTGTCAGGCGCTTCTGCTGTCTTCAATGTTTTTTAAAAAATATAACCACCAAAACAGTACTTGCTTTGTACACAAAACAAAATTTAATAACCTTAAAGCTCTTTCTGTCACTCAGGGCAATCCCAGTTAAGTTGTCCTCCAACTCCATTTAACAGCCTTTCACCCGCATCCCTTAATGTTTTTGATAGGATTTTGTTAATCAATCCTAAATTTAAATTTCATTATTTACTCCTATCCACAGCAAAAGAATTTCAAATTGTAACTACCCTTTGGATGCATAAGTGTTTCTTACATTATTCCCAAAACACTTGGCTCTAATGTTTAATATTATACTCTGCAGCCTCAACACCCCAACTAGTGGAAGTGGATAATTGTACATCTTTTGAAGATACACTAAGATTGGTCAATGTTATGGGCTTGGGAGGCAGGAAGGAGATACGTCTCTACCAAAGGAGGTGCAAGGCATTCCTTCCCTCTGCTAGCTTGCAGGTCACTCTTGGGCAAGGTGTAGCACCTGCTTAGCCCCCCAGATCAGGGTCATGTGAAGCCATGGGAGCAGGTGGTGGATGGTTGTATGAGCAGCTGGTGCAGATCACAAGTCCTGGTTATGCAAACACTGGCGCCAGGCAGACAATCACTGAAGAGTATTGATAATGGCTGGGGTCACTCATCTTGTAAAGACACTGTCCAGAAGACTGCAGTGGCAAAGCACTTCCATAAAAAATTTGCCAAGAACAATCATGGTCATGAGACCATGATCGCCCATATAATATGACACAGGATGATAAATTTTACCCACCTCTGTCAGCTTAATCCATGTACCCACTATGTATCCACTATCACCTGAGTTAAATTCTTGACAGTCAAGTCCATTTTCGTTTCTTCCCCTCGCACTTTAGACCTTGTACTCTAGTTTTTAAATTCCTTTTTACTGGGAAAAAGACTATATGCCTATCCATGCCATTCTATTTTATAAACCTCTTAGGACCATCCATCTATCTCCTCCTCTCCATGGAAAGCAGACCTAGCCTGTTCAGTTTCCCCTTATAACATAGGCCCTCCAGGCCCAGCAACAGCCACTGAATCTTGTATGCACCCTCTCAAGCTTAATCACATACGTCCAATAACTGGGTAACCAGAATTGCACGTAGTACTCCAAGCGAAGTCCCACCAACATCTGGTACAGGCGTAAACATTAACAATCTATAAGAGATGGGTTACGATATAGCTGTACTCAATGTTGATGGTCATGGAATACTGTGTACAATGGCCGAACACCTGGGTCCACAGATCCCCCCACCCCTGCCCTCCAGTTAAAAAAAAAAGGGTCAGGAACCCTTGGCCTAACCAATGAATAAAGCATGTCAAACACTTCACCCCCATCTACTGATGTCACTACTTTTTGGGCTAGGTCTCTGTTCTACAACACTTCCTAGGTCCCCGTCATTCACTGTATATCCTGTCCTTTTTAGATTTCCAAAACACATCACTTCACACTTATCCAGTTTAAATTCCATCTGCTATTCCTTTGCCCACTTTTCTAGTTCATCTGGATCCCTTTGTAACCTGGGGGAACCTTTCCTATTCTCCACTGTACCACTCATTTTGGTGACATCTGCAATCTTACCAAATGAGAATATGAAAAGCAGTGGCTGGCAGATCCTTGCTGCACCCCTCTAGTCATAGATCATCAATCTGAAAAACCACACTCACTTTTTAAACCACCAAGCCAATTTTGTATCTAATTGGCTGGCTTTCACTTGATTCCATGTGATCCAACCTTCTGCGCCAGCCAACAATGTAAGACGTCAAAAGTCTAGATATAGTCCATAAGGATGTGCATCACTCTGCCCTCTGCTCACTTCTTCAAAGTCAGAGTCACATTCACGAGTCACGGTCCCATGTACAAAGTCATGCCTCAGCCCGAAACGTCAACTGTACTCTTTTCCATAGTTGCTGCCTAGCCTGCTGAGTACCTCCAGCATTTTGTGTGTTGCTTGGATTTCCAGAATCTGTAGATTTTCTCTTGTTTCTGACTAGCCATAACACTGGACAACAAAGATTTTGCATCCTGAATATGTTTGGGTGAATTTTATGGATTTTGGGCTGCTGATCATGAAAAACACCATGAAATTTCCCTATCAAGCACTTTTTTAAAATTGCCTATATTTGTTATTTCAATTCATAATTTATCAGAATAACTGATGCCAAGATTAAGGAACGCATTTTTGTTGGTCCACAAATCAAACACGTCATCAATGACAGGCAATTCAAAGGACTTCTAATGGGACGAGAGAAACATCACATGGAAGGCATTCAAGGATACTGTTGAAAATTCTCCTGGCAACTGCAGAGCACCAAACTACATGCCGCTGGTTGATAACATGCTTCAAGCATACAAAACCATGAAGTGCAGCATGTCACTAAAGAGTCATTTTCTGCATTCCCATTTAGAGTTCTTTCTACCAATCTTGGGTGTTGTCAGTGACGAGCACGGTGAAGGGTTTCACCAGGACACTGCAGACACGCAGAAATGGCATCAGGCCGAATCCATCAATTGTTGGACATTTAAGCGAGAAGCCTCAGACACCGAGTACAAATGAAAATCATCAACAGAACATTTTCAGCTTAGTTGAACTATTGCAAAGCATCGGTACCGTTGTGCAATTATCTGCATTATATTCAATAAAAGTTAATTCGCTATTCCTCCACATTCCTAGGTGATACAAAGAGTCTGAAATTATAGTTGTGTTTAGCATTAGGCGGTCAATGATAAACAAAAAAAAAAATTCTGAGGAAGCAACATTTTAGAAAATATTTGTTGTCCAGTATAATCAGTCCGTGCCTTTCCAAATGCAGTTGGATCCCACCTCTTAAAATTCCCTCCAGTAATTTCGGCGTCATTGCCGCAAAGCTCAGCAGTCTGTAGGGTGACCTTGCAGTCGTTAAATGAAACCATAACATTTGGCACCCTTAGTTTTCTATTACCTCACCAATGACTGACAAAGACACACAAGTCTCAGGCAGAGCCCAACAATTCCTATTATTGCTTTTGTCAATATGACACACGCAGGGATTTATTCACCTTTACCCACCTGCAGACCTTTCTAGTAATGTTGATATCACTGCTCCCTTCTCTGCACACACTCGCTTCCATGAACTTCTCTACAATAAAAACAGACAAGCATTCATTTGAAAACTTGCCCACCTCCCTCAACTGCACACATAGGTGATCACACTAATTCTTAAGGGGGCTTGCTCTCCCGCAGTTGTCATTTTGCTTAAGAAGTGAGATTTTTGTGAATTATTCTTTAACTATGTACCAAAATTATCTTGTGTTCCTTAAGATATAGGAGAAGTAGGCCATTCAGCCCATTGAGTCTGCTCTGCCATTCAATCATGGGCTGATCCAATTCTTCCAATCATCCCCACTCCCCTGCCTTCTCCCCGTACCCTTTAATGCCCTGGCTAATCAATAATTCCCATTTATTTATTGGGATACCAGGCAGAGGTGGCCCTACCAGCCTTTCGAGCCCCGCTGTCCAGCAATCCCCCAATTTAATCCTAGCCTAATAACAGGACAATTTACAATGACCAATTAACCTACCAACCAGTACATCTTTGGGCTGTGGGAAGAAACCGGAGCACCCAGAGGAAACCCATGAAGTCACAGTGAGAACATACAAATTCCTTACAGGCAATGACAGGAATTAAACCTGGGTTGCTGATACTGTAAAGCATTCTGCTAACCACTATGCTACCACATGGTCCCCCTGATTTTCTCAAAGCATGTTCCTTTTACTCAAGGGATTGAGTTTAGGAGCCAAGAGGTAATGTTGCTGCTATATAGGACCCTGGTCAGACCCCACTTGGAGTACTGTGCTCAGTTCTGGTCACCTCACTATAGGAAGGATGTGGAAACTATAGAAAGGGTGCAGAGGAGATTTACAAGGATGTGGCCTGGATTGGGGAGTATGCCTCATGAGAATAGGTTGAGTGAACTCGGCCTTTTCTCCTTGGAGCAATGGAGGATGAGAGGTGACCTGATAGAGGTGTATAAGATGAGAGGCATTGATCACATGGATAGTCAGAGGCTTTTTCCCCAGGGCTGAAATGGCTAGCAGAGGGCATGGTTTTAAGGTGCTTGGAAGTCGGTACAGAGGAGATGTCAGGGGCAAGTGTGTTTTTTTTAAAAAAAGTGACGAGTACATGGAATGGGCTGCCGGTGATAATGGTGGACGTGGATACGATAGGGTCTTTTAAGAGACTCCTGGATAGGTACATGAAGCTTAGAAAAATAGGAGGCTATGGGTAACTCTAGGTAATTTCTAAGGTAAGGACATGATCAGCACAGGTTTGCGGGCCAAAGGGCCTGTATTGTGCTGTAGGGTTTCTATGAACTTGCTTGATCCAACTGCTTATACATGATACATGCCCTTTTTTCCAGTCCAGAGCCTGAATAACCCTCAATCAGGTTTACTGATCCCCGCAGCCTCCTCTCCAACACGCTACCTAAACGCTCCTCCAGCTCACTTTTACAAGCCTCCCGATTATCAGAGCTCCCTTTAATCAGCAAACAGCCAATCAAACTTTTGTAAGTTGCTGTCTAACACCATCAAAATTAGCCTTGCCCAAATTTATGATTTTAATAGGTGCATCAGTCCTACTTTTCCCCATAACCATTTTAAAACTGAGAATTATGGTCACCAGTCCCAAAGTGTTCCCCCATCAACCCACCTGCACTTGCCCAGCCTCTAAGGCATTACTAATCATTATTGGTGGTTTATATTAAAAAAAATCACCTACTATATCACTATTCCAATATCTACCTGTTATCTCCTTATATATTTGCTTCTAATTCCTGCTGACTACTGGGAGGCTTATACTGTAGCACAGTGATGCCCAATGCGGGTGAAGGGGGCATTAGGGGAAAATAGAAGTCATCAGGGGGCATTCAAGATTCTTTGGGGGGTGGGTCAAAGCAGCACCCTAACTTGAGGCATGAGATCTGACCGACCATTAGTAGAGCAGGCACTTCCTAAAAATAAAAGAAACAGGCACTAGGACATAGCTCGTAAGCACTAGTCATCACAACGCATCCGAATCTTGGCAGTCTCATCTGATTTTGCCAACCAAACAGACATTATTGGGGATGCACAAATTAGCAGCCAGGGTGACCAACAGTTCCCCTTGACTCATGGCACAGAACGAGTTTATGCAATTTAACAGTTGTAAGTCCAGTACACCCCTTAACTTTGCAGATCTACAGAAAACTGGTCACACAATGATACAGCACTGGCCAGAACCAAAGGGTGAAATAGGGACAAATCAGTGAACTTGCTGACCATGAGGATTCCTCTTGAGCTGTTCAAAATGACCTCAGCTTCATATGTGCTCAAGAACTATATTTGGGGATTGTGAGACTATGTGATTGGTCAATCATATTAACTAGAAAGGCATAAAGGTAGCTTGCCCGTCACCAGCTCTAGCCCAACTAACATTAGATTATGAGAACACTCAGTCTTCGTTTATTGTCATTTAGAAATACACGCATGCATGAAGAAATGATACAATGTTCCTCCAGAGTGATATCACAGAAAAACAGGACAAACCAAAGATCAACACTAACAGAACCACATACTTATAACATATAGTTACAGCAGTGCAAAACAATACCATAATTTGATAAAGAACAGACCATGGGCACGGTAAAAAAAGTCTCAAAGTCCCGAGTCGATCAACTCCCGAGTCCCCGATAGCAGGTAGCAAAGGGAGAAACTCCCTGCCATAAACCTCCAGGCACCGACAACTGCTGATGCATTGGAAGCACCTGACCACAGCTGACACCGAGTCCATCTGTCTGTCAACTTCGTGCCTCCGACCAGCCCCTCCGATACAGCCTCCTGAGTGCCATCCTCTGCCGAGCGCCTTCGACCTAGCCCGGCCGCCGAAACAAGCAAAGCCGAGGATTCCGGACCACACAGAAACAGCGGCAGCGAAGCGGGCATTTCAGAAGTTTCTCCAGATGTTCCTCCGCACTCTCACGTCTGTCTCCATCAAATCAGAATTGTGCACGGTCCCCTACTTGACAAATAAGACATCACCATCGAAGTCGCAGCGCCATCTTCTCCTCCTTTAAGGTTCCAGTCTGAATCCTTGTCAATATAACGTGATAGTCTTCATCATCGCCTCACCATTCCTTTGCGTACCACTACCATCGTTCCACCTGTGTCAACTTGCTGCCATCGTCAACATCAGATGAGCATTCCCAGTTTGTGTTAATTCTTTAATTTTAATTTAGCCCCATTAATGATGGATAAATACACACTGCACGATCTCTATGAGTCTGAAGGTGGTGAAGCCTTGAATTCTAATCTTAAACAGAAACTGAAACTATAGGAAGTATGTAAATACAATGTTACATACCTGGAGTGTGGTTTTACTCCGTGCCTGTCAGATCAGCAACGCCCCATGTGTCTTTTGTAATACTGTACTGTCTAATGAAGCCATGAAAACCATCAAGATTGCAGGAACACTTCCATAAAAGGCAACCTGGATAGGCTACTTATGGCATTACTCAGTTCCAGAAGATGAAAGAAGCATTTGAAGTGTTGCACACTCAAGTCATTTGCCAAGAAAGCTAAAAATGACCTTGATACTGGTCTCATTGCTTCTTATAACATCTCCAAAATGATAGCAGAGTGTGGAAAATCTCAATTGGTGAAAGATTAATATTGCCTGCTATATCAGAAGTGCTCACTACTGTTCTCAAAATGGGTGCCAGTATTTTAAAATAAATTCCTTAAGAGACGTTTGAACAGGTACCTGGATGGTAGGGGTATGGTCCCAGTGCTGGCCAATATGAGTAGGCAGTTTAAATGGGGGCTCAGCACAAACTAGATGGGCCAAAAGGACCTGTTTCTGTGCTGTACTTTTCTATGTCACTAACCTACTCATGATCCCACTAAACTTTTCCACTGCTTCTAGTCTTCCAGAGCAACTCTAGTCATGGTCTCCCTGAGGTACCAAATTCGCAGTTGTTAAATTAAAATTTCCCTATTATCTGGGAGTTAGGTTTCTTAGAACTTGCTAATTCTAGAAATGTACACATTCTCCACATTGATTATCTGAAGTTGATCCAGGAACTAGTAAAAAGAAATGTACACATTAAAAGGCCTTGAGTTAACAGTTTCTCAGTATTGAAACGTTTTTATTAGTTCACTTAATGTTATCTCTCTGGCACCTTCAGTAATGAAATATTCTAGAAACCAAACAGAATTGAAACTGCATGCCAGCCTTCTCTTAGGACACGTACGCCAGTCACAATTTACCACCCACTGCTTTGACAAACACAAAATCAATATTGCATGCCAAAATTCAATACCCTAGGGAAATTATGAAGTAATCATGCATTGGATAGATACATGGATGGGAGCGGTCTGGAGGGTTATGGACTGGGTGTAGGTCAATGGGACTAGCAGAATAAAGTTTGGCACAGACTAGAAGGGCTGAATGGCCTGTTTTCTGTGCTGTAGTGTTCTATGGTTCTACATTTCCCTCCTCCAAGCCCATTGGTAACCTTCATTAAGTAACCTTCATCTATTCATAGAGCATATTGTTCAATGTTGGGCAGTAGCCCCCACTGGCATAGATTTCTTCAGTTGTATTCACTACAACAGGCCTTCCCATTTCTGTAACCTCCTCTCTGAGAGCAGCCATATTATTATAAACAGGTTGTACCCATAGCTGTATTGTTAGTTGCCAGTCTCTGGGATATGGTAATTCAAATACTTACACCATAGAAGATAAGTGCAACTTAGTGGCCATGAAATCTTAGTTTCTAACACTCATGAAATTTTAAGTTCACTCACTCATTGTAAATTTTCTTCATCACGGGCTCAAGCCCAAATTTTGTCTATAGCTCACTACTTCAGTTTCTGTAGACTCTTGTCCACAATTCATACCCAGTTTCCTATCAACCTAGTTAAAGAATTGTTAACCACTGTTTACTGTTAACTTCAAAACTGTTTATTATCTAATCTGAATCTTAAACCTTTTAATTCAGTTGTTTGAAAGTGGTAGTATTATAATTTTTGCTTCATGTTTTAATATTAAATTTTAAATTTTTTCCACTGATTGACATATACTGTACTGAGAGATATCCTAAGACTCGCGCAGTACTGCATTTGTCAACATGAAGCAGAGAGCAAGTTTGTAAATCTGGCAAGAGCAAAGGATGTTGGGAATGGCAAGGGTGAAGTGCTGCAGGAGGGTTGTGGGGCAGGGGTTGGTGTGGGTACAGATATTCAGCCCTGACACACCAGGAAGGGTCACTGATTCATTGATCATTACAGAATGTCTCTCTAGTGTTTCCTGCTCCCTCCCCTCTCCCTTCCCCTTTTCCCAACCATGATTTCCCTCTCCTTACTCACTTCTGCAAAAGAAACCCATATCAGAATCATATTTATCACTCACATGACATGATTTTTTGCAATACAGTAATACATATAATTACCAGACTACTGTGCAAAAGTCATAGGCACCCTAGCTGCACACCAGTGCCCAAGCATTGCACAACATTGTATCTTCCTCTTTTATAGTTATACTGTTTCAGTTAAAGTTCAATCAGTTTTTTTTGGTTCAGAAAAATGGCAGTAATGTTAGCACCAGCTGTGTATTTGCACCACTACATTAGTGCAATTGTGAGTTGTTATAGCAACACACAAAATGTTCAGGGATCTCAGGTCAGGCAGCTCCTATGAAGGGAAATGAACAGTCAACATTTAAGGCCGAGACCCTTCATCAGGACTGGAAAGGAAGGAGGCAGAATTCAGAATAAAAAGGGAAGCTAGCAGGTAATAAGTAAGCCCAGGTTAGAGGGATAGAAAAGGGAATGAGAGAAGCTGGGAGGTGGTAAGTGGAAGAGATAAAGGGCTGAAGGAAGAATCTGACAGAAAAACAGTAGACCATAGAATACATGGAAGGAGGTGAGGAACCAAAGAGAATTAATGGGCAGGAGATAAAAGGAGATTTGGGAGCCACATGACCAAAAGAAAACAAAAGGGAATGGTTATTGGAAGGTAGAGAAATTGATGCTGTCAGATTAGAGACCATCAAGACTGATTACAAGGTGTTGCTCCTCCAACCAGCATCTGGCATTAGTGATAGTAGAGGACATCCTCGTGGAAAGTGAAATTGGAATTAGTGGCCACCGAGATTGTGGCTGTTATAATGTACAGAGCAAAGGTTTTTGGTAAAGTAGTCCCTTAACCTGCATTGGGTCTCACCAAAGAGGAGACCACAAAAGCCATTTTTTTCCATTCCCATACAACGTCTAAACACTGTCACCAGTGCTGTCATGATGAGGTTCAATGTGGGTTGGACCAGCAAAACCCCTTTCTTGGAGGGCTATGGTGCCAGTGCAGGTTGCTTAAATGGTTTCAGCATGGACTAGATGGACCAAAGGACCTGTTTCTGTGCTGTACTTCTCTATGACTTCCCAATCTAACATCAACAACATCAATATCTCCAGCTCCATGCAACCATGCTCTTTTGTTTTCCCCATTCCTGTGGCCCTCTCAACCCTCCTCTTCCCCCGCCCCACTCTCACAACCTGCTCATAACCTCCCTTTGGTTCCCATCTCCTTTCCTTCATTCTATGGTCTGCTGTCTTCTCCCATCGTATTTCTTCAGCCCTTTGCCTCTTCCACACAGCATCTTCCAGTTTTTCCCCCCACGATTTATTTACATCCCTCTCACTTGGACTCATTACCTGCTATATTATACTCCTCCCCCTACCCTGTTATTCTGGCTTCTGCCCTCTTCCTTTCCAATCCAGACAAAAGCCTGAAAACTTCAACTGTTCAGTTCCCTCCCTTTGTAGAAGCTTCCTAACTCGAGTTTCTCCAGCACTTTGTTCGATATTTGTAGATTTTCAGCATCTGCAGAATCTCCTGACTCAATTATCATTATAGTTGACTACAATATCATTTGTCGACAATTAAGCCATTCAAACTTGTGGCAAGAGATCTCTGGATTACATCAAGATCACTCTGAAAAACATCTGTCCCTTTTATTCCACATTTTGCTTCAGGTTCCTTATACTTGCCATTCAATATTCTGAAGCCCAAACCTGACTAAGCACATATTTTATTAACTTTCACTGTTTTACTTACCAATAGTTTAATCAGCAATAAAATTAGAGGTACTTTGGCAAATTTTCAGTTGCTGCTTTTACCATACCTTGATTCAAATAGTAACACTCTTGATCTTCCTTAGTGTCATTCCTCCAAAAAATCTTGGGCAACTTCAATTTGTCTCTCCATCACGTCTATTCCTAGAACACAAGCCACTTTGACCCAATTCAGTTTTGCTTTTCAATCATTTGTTTGATCGGGGGTTACCAAGGTGCAGACACCAGGTCGGGAATCCTTGGATTTAAAGCAACTTTACCTCCCTCTTTGTAGACAAATTCAATTGATTGCTACAAGTCCAAAACAATTACAGGTCAGACAAACTCATGAAAACTTGCCCCCCCCCCACAAACCCTTCTCTTCCCCTGCCACTAAAAATTCCCGCCACTACCTGCAAGCAGTTTGTACGTTCTCCTCATAAGTAGTGTTGCCTTTCACAGCCCAAAGACATACCAGTTGGTAGGTTAATTGGCCATTGTAAATTGTCCCATGATTAAGCTAGGATTAAATTGGGGGGATGGCAGGCCAGCATGGCTCAAAGGACCAGAGAGCCTATTCTGCACTGCATCTCAATACACAAACTTAATTCTTACAGGGAGTGATGCAGAACTTCAGAAGCAGGGGGCCGTTTAGAACGGATAAGAAATTTTAACACCCATTTAGTGCCAACTATTAGGGATTTTCGAAGCCCTCTAGCATGGAGGGCTTTCATTCAGAACAGAGATTACTAGATTTCTGAGTATTAAGAAAATTAAGGAATTGTGGGATAGTGCAGGAAGTGGTGATGAGGCAAAACAGCAACAATCTCAATGAACTGCTGAGCAGGCTTGGATAGTTAGATGGCCTATGTTAGCTCTGTTTATCAATTTAACAAAAATGTATACAGAACTTACTTAACTATTGACAGGAGTTTTCCAATGTTGTCATTTTCCATCTATTCATACAAAATCATTTTAAACCCCCCTAAGAGCAGAAATATAGGTACCTTATCTGCAACTGGCATATACCAGAATAAGCAATTACCTTCAGAATCATATTCACCTGCAACCCGAGAATATAATGGGCAGGGTTCTACTCCACAAGGAGCAAACTACCTCTCCAGTCTGTGTATGAGATCAAACAAAATATTGAATGTTGCATTTCCATTCGTTGCACACATTCAAGGAACCTGAAGAATATAATAATTGAAGCAGTCGTTCATGGCTGAGATTCTGCTCAAAAGGAAGAACCTTTCAGTATTCACATTGCAAAACGATTTGTGGACTTCAGTGTGGAATTTCTAGTACAGAAGAACTCCAGTAGAGCTAGTCGGCTTAAGATCTGGTGCATTAGGTGCTGATTCACGCACTCCTTTTACCTGACAGGTCCCCAATTCCAACCTTGTTTCACGTGCACCCTGTAAACTTACTGTATTCCCTGAAAGATTTGTTATTCTGTATAACATCTAAAAAAGTATCTAGTGTGTTGGAGTATTAACTATAAATCCAGAAAATCTGCTAGTCTGATACCATGTGCCAGGTGTGTGAGCTTAACAGTTTCACTCTACTCTGCCATGTTTCACAACTGCACTCTTTGGCAAGGAGACATAGGGCATCTACAAACACAAAACATAATGTTCTAATTTGAGCTTTGTGTAAAGGTGTATTAAAATATAATGGTATGAAACTAATTATATGAAAGATTGAAAATATAGATGCAGTTAGAGACAATTATGAAATCTGCAACATTGGGTCTCTTGTGGAAATGAGACTGCCCACAAAATTATTCCTTCTCCACCACACAGGTCAGCTCCTTCTGAAGCAAAACCATTTATTTTGCCATTTTAAAAAATTCTAAAGTTTACCATTACCAAATTCACAGCATGTGACTGAATGCATTTTTCACTACAGATATCCTGCATGCCTTAATAGTCTTGCCAGCACTGAAGAATAGTAGCATAGCTCATTTTCATTGAATGTTAAACCCACTTTAGATGCCCTTCAAGTTTATTGTCACAGATTGGAGATAGAGGTTAAATAATCCCAGTTTAAAATAAAGATATACCAATATTGAGTGAAATCTCACAGGTGCAGGATCAGTGCATGTTGCAGATTTTCCCTAATATTAAAATGCTATTAAGGTATTTTAATCAAATATCATTGAGACTTGTTATACTGCTTTTTTGGAACCATAAATTTTAAGATTTTCAAAAAAACTATAATAATCAAGCCCAAAAAAATGTTGATTGAGGCACACAGGTTTCATTTCCAAACTTTTCTAACAAAATTCAACGTTCTGATCACATTATCTTAAAATGTGCAATATCTATGAAAATCGCACTTCATAAACCTATAAGCAAAATGATTTCACAGAGATTCAAACTACAATTACATGGGGGGGGGCATTTGATAATCTGACAAAACAATTTATTAGCAATTTATTTAAATTGAGAAAACCTGCTACATTTCAATGCCCAAAACACAGATTAAACAAAAATGTTCACATTTGTAAAAACAACTTTATAGCTTGTTTTTCACCCTGAGTCTCCGGAATTGTGAGTTTAAACAAAGTTTGAAAGCTTTTAGAAAATTTAGATAAATTACACTTACTCATACATATCTATTTTAAGTATGCTTTAGATTAACTTCCTTCAGCAGCAACATTGTAAACATTTCAAACCATTCTATCTTCCACTGGCAAAATAACAAGGTGAACCCCAATTCCACCCACACTACACATCAGGTTTTTGTTGGATAGTTAAGGCATTCTAAATACTAACAGGTGCACGTGTCAATTTAAGTCCTAGTGGACAGTTTGATCACCTCCTACCACCATCTTCACTAATTTGTAATTCTATGACCTAGCTCAACAGATGGAAATGTGTCGATAACACCTCCTTACATCTCAATTCATTCTTCCGTGCCAGCCCCTAGAGCTTGTAATTGATCAATAATGCCTTCATTAAAGTCAGTTATACACAGTGGGTCAATAAGGCTGCGAGCAAACATGTCCATTGATTCCATCAATTCAATGTACAACTGAATTTCAGAATAACAGTGAAGGTTTGCTCTGATGTCAAAATAACCGAAGTCCACCTACCGACTAACTACAATTCAACAGCCCATTTTTTTTTTATCATTTCTCCTCTAAAGTTCTTGGCAATTACTTTTATTTCTAATAGTATTCCAACCTAATTTAAATAGCGGACCATCTGCCAAACTAATGAAGCGATTTCCAACTAGAGGTGACATTTTCTCTAATACTACTTTGCATTCTTTCAGACCTTGTTGCTTCCACTGAACGTCCCTGAAATTGTCCCTCTTTTCTTTGATGGACGCTCGAGGATACGTTTCACTGACGGAATCAAAACACTGTACTTTTGCAAAGGCTGATACACTTGCACCACGGTTACTTGTTGCTAACGACCGTTTTGGGTTCTTCTCGCAGAAGGCGGTACCATGAAATTCAGAAGGGCGCTTAACTTCGGCTCCCCTTCCTTGCAAGTTTTGCTTTGGGTGCTTGCACGGTGAAGTTGTCTTAGAGCGCAGTCCACCAAAACAGCCATTTCGACGACTCCCATCCAATACTTTGATCTTCCTCAGAATGACCCTGCACTCTTTCAAACCCACCAGTTGCCAATGAACGTCCGCCAGGAGGTCGTCCTGTTGTGTCACCGTCACTTTCTGCATTGCACAGTACCGTTGAACGGGAATCGTGGGTCCTCCATCCGGCCGGGATTGTAGAGGGGACAAGTCCCGGGGTGGGACGGTCCCAATGGGGAGTTGGCGTCCGGCCACCCTGTGGGTGCGGCGGGCAAAGCCAGGCCGGCTGCGACCAAGGTCTGGGTGGGCGTTTATCCTCCCCCTTTGTCGTCTCCGCCCCCGGCCAACCTTGGCCACCTTCCGGTCCGGCCAGGGAAGGCTCTGTTCCGAACTCCGGGGCAACTCGATGTTCCTGAGCAGCACCCAACACTCCCGCAGGCAGCCCAGGAGGGGCGGTGCTGGCCGCTGGGAGGGTTCGCGGGGCCGAGACTCCCCTGGTGTCTTGGTCTCTTGCATTTTCTCCGAGGTAGGCAAGGCGTTGCCAACCGGCACCATCTTGTAGCGGGTCCCTTTGACGAAGATCACGGGTGGGCTCACAGGCGGATCGTAGGTGACTGGGGATGGTGCAGGGACGTCGGTAGGTGCTACGCTCTCGCTGCTGTGGCTGCTCTGTGAGCTCTGAGCAGTGGCGGGGGGCGGCTCCCGTTGCCACAGGTTATACCTGCGCTCCTCCAGCTGGCGACCCAACCAATTATGCGATCCATCGAGTTGCGGGTTACACACAGACGCTTCTCGCCGCGCCAGGTTCCTCCTCCGCCCCCTCCCCGAGGCCATCCTGCCCCGAGTCTTCGCACGGGTTTTGGCCGACCGCGCCTTCGTAGCACCGAGTCGAGTTCTCCTTTGCCCTTCAGCCCGGAATCCTTTGCCCCTCAGCTGCCTCCGAAAACTTGTCTTCTTCGCAATAGTCAGCGACCGAGTTTCTGTGGTCTGCATGAACCAATCGCAAACTTTCCCCATGTTCACCCTCCCCCTGAACAACAGCCTGATAGGCGATATTCCAAGTTTCTTCCAGGGGTCCTGGGCCCGAACTCCCGCCCGCCAGCGCCTTGGGGCACTTACTTTGTCCGGAAAGTCTGGTTGTGGTTCTGTACTGACAGGAACCCAACCATTGCAAACAAGCTCGAACCTCCTGTCAAGTAGCGCCTGGAGAGCTTTTTTAGGAGTGGCCATATCCCACCACCTGAGGGAAGCACTCGATAGAAAAAGTCTCTCTCGTGACACCGAGAATCTATGATTATATTTAGATGATTCAGCCTTAGAGCTTTCAGATGACATGATGCCAAGTTAGTTCCCAAATTTCCGCTTGGTAGTTTCCAAAGCCTACGTTCCACGTGTTGTTTTGGGGACAAAAAAACCTGCTGATTACAGAATACACGTCTGGTTTTTGCAGTTAGGCAACACCAAGGAGAAGACACAGGGGGAGCATTTTCCTCTTTGATGTTTCTAGTCTGGCTTCTTCCTGGCGATATTTCTTCACGGGTGATGATTGCGAAGACCAGCGTTGGTCCACCGGGCTTGATGAGCACATTTCATCCGATTACCGTAATTTGAGTGCCTTGAGAGTGAAAATGAACACTATTAATCTGTGTTAACAAGACATAAACCACCTTGTTGGAGAACCCAAGCATGTGCTCCCCCCTATTTTTTTTGCTAATTCCCCCGGGAACCAGTTCTATTAGGCTGCGATAAGATAGGGCCCGATTAGCGTCAACTGGCTACAACGTTTAACCGCACCATTTTATCGTGTACAGAATCATTACAAACCGAATTCCTCTTTAAATCACAGGAAATAAATTTCCTTTGCACTCGATGCTCTTTCTTATCACATTTCAATTACAATAGTCTTCAGAACATCTTCAAATCTCTACATTCTGAACACCCGAACTGGGGTGAAACTCCAGGTAAGTACCCTAACTCACACCCATTAGCCCTGTGTTTGTTAATTTATTTTGATCCCTGGGTCCCGTTCTAATCTTCTCAAATCACTGTACGGTATTTTTCCCTCACCCCCATCCCAATTTATCTAACCTCCTCCAGCCCTATATTTCCTCAGAGGTCTCTCTGTTACTCTAACTTTTGTGTTCTCAAATTTGTGTGTGTGTGTGTGTGTGAGTGAGAGACTGCATTTTAAACTCTTTGGGTTCTAACCTCCCTCTTCACTTCTACCTCTTTTGGGATGCATAATGTAGAATTTGTTTTAAGTTCTTGTAAAATGCCTTGGACTTTTGCAAGTATACATTGTTAAAACCTTGCCGACTTCCACAACAAATTCATAAATATTTTCTTTATAGATTCTATATCAGCTTCCTCTCTAAATCTACCTCCTGTTTTTTTTTTCCAAAATCCATATTGCAATGAACATACAGTACTGTGCAAAAGTCTCGGGCACATGTCAAAAAAATCTGTAAAGCTAAGATACTTTTGAAAATAATGAAATGAAAAGTTTCTAAATCTCAATAATTTACTATAAAAAGCAGTGAACAATTTGAAACAACTAAAGCGAATCAATATTTGGTGTGACCACCCTTTGCCTTTGAAAAGGCATCAATTCTCTTGGATGTGTGTTGTATTGGGTTATGCATTTGTGTGTGTTGATTGTACATTGTTATGTGGTTTGCTAAGAAAATCAGCTGGTGGGTTGTTCCAAGCACCTTGGAAAACTTGTCACAGTTCTTCTGCACACTTTGGCTGTCCAGCTTGCTTCTGTCTCTTCAGCTAATCCCAGACAACCTCAATGTTGTTGAGATCAGTGCTCTGTGGAGGCCATACCATCTGAAGTCATGTAAAAACCTAGAGTGCCCAAGACTTTTGCACAGTACTGTATATATTCTATTTAAAAAAAATAAAAGAGTGCAATAAGTGTTAAGATAAACCAATAACACTCTGTAACTGGTATAACCCATGCAAATATTCTAGTTTTGTCTTCGTACTTAGTGCCCATTATGCTGCTGGCGTTTAGGGCAGCAATGAAGGTCCTCCATCTCCATCTGTATAGAAGGATTCTTCATTGCTGCTTCCATAACAGTTTTTTTTGGCTAGTCACAGTTGTTAGCCCTGAGTTGAACCTCCAAACCTGGAGGATTGGCGGACCACCCTTAGTCTGGCCTCTACCCTTCGCCATGTTTGGCATAGGTGACTCTCCCAGGATCCAAAGCACAACGTCCTTTCTGACTCAGCTAACGTAGCTGTCCAGGTCACTGGGGTACAAAAGCCTCCAAACCATATGACAAGGTTGCGGTCCTCTTGGAGGAGTTTTGTCTTCAGTATGCATTATTTCCCTGAGATATCCACAATCATGGGAACAATCCAAAATGTACGAGTACAATTATTTACAAGTACCATGACACTGAACTGCACAAGAAGCACAGGACAGTTGTGGATGCAGCATTTGAACTAAAGTTAAAGAACAGTGGCTGAGACTAGGGAAATGCCAAATAATCTATTCTTAAGAATGTAAAAAGCAATATATCTATTGGGGGTGGGGGGAAATGATAGGCCTTCTGTTGTAGTTCCTGTGCCGCTCGGTGGACAATTTCAGGACTTTAACCAAAAAGTGTTAGTTGATATTAGGATGAGTTAGGATGAAGTCATGGACTTGAAGATACCAGTGCTGTTTTTGTCCTTGTCAGTGTCACTGAAAATGGAGAAAAGTTGTCCTTCTGAGCTTGTTGAGTATATTTGTAGCGAGAATCTGCTTTTGTTATTATATGTTGGAAACATGGGGATTGATGATAACTTCAGACTTGGGACATCGCTAAAACTAATCTTTCTTAGGGGTGCTAAATAGTTTTGAGCTCTTTGGTGTTGTAAGTGAGAAGTTAGGATTCCATCAGGATTTTTTATGAATGGTAAGCACAAAAGGGAAGAGGAAGTGAATTTCATACTGTGAGATATTTCACTTCCACCCATCTCTTTAACTGCTTGTATTGATGTAGCTCATAAATTCAAATCTCTCTTCTATAAATGCAACAAAGCTGCTACCATTGAGAACAGGACTTTCCATGTTAGAGATTGTTAGTCCTTACCATTGTGTCATTGAAACTGTTTCTATCATTTGGCAGCCCAAGTCTGAGTGTTGTCTAGGTTCTACTGCAGGCTACCACAGGCTGCTCCATATTTGGAGGGCTTGATTAGAGCATAATCTACAGGCATAAGATTGAGACGGAAGGTCAGTAATAAAAGATGTGTAAATGATATTTTCCAGAAAGGCAATTCTTGGAAGCTGTTCAAACTAGAAATGACGTACAAATTTTAGATATGACAATAACCTTGCAGGCAACAGTTGTACATATAACTTTACCATGACACTTTACAGATCTCTTTACTGCCTGTTTATCACATATGGTTAAACTTGTATAAATTCAAGAGGGGCACAGACAGATCAACATGCATAATCTTCTTCAAAGCAGTGAGGAATCAAGAACTGTAAGATATGGGTTTATGGGATTGGAAGGGAGAGATTTATTAGTAACTTAAGAAACTTTTTCACCCATAGGGTGTTGAGTATATGGAATGAGTTGCCAGAGGAAGTGGTTGGAGTAGGCAAATTAGCAACATTTTAAAAGGCGCTTGGACGTATGCATGGATAGGAAAGATTTAGGAATATGGAAAAAATAAAAGCAGTGGTTAGTTACAGTTTTTCAAACTTGCTCAACCATTTGGAGAGCTAATTCTCAACAATTCCGCCCTGTCAGCCAATCTCTGAAACGCTTTGAAATAAAAAATGTTGATATTGTCCTTGAATACTTTCAACTGGGTATCCATAGCCCTTCAAAGTAGAAAATGGTCCAAAAAGTCTGATTGTGAAATATCCCTTCCTTGCAAATCACCTGCTCAGTATCTTAATACAAACCCTTTGTCTTGCCTGGTTTCAAGGCTCTCAGTGTGAGAAACCTCAAGTTTCATGCTGTTAAGTCCTCTCATTCGTAACTACTGTGGCTCCATCCCATTAGCATTTCTTCAACCTGTTCATCTTGCAATGAACCTAATGAACTTTTGCTACACCCACTGAAAGGCAAATACTGTATATCCGGGAACAGAGGTTAAAACAGTACAAAGTACACAATGTGGTATCATCAAATCTTTATACACATATAATTAGACTTCCTTGGCCTAGTAGTCATTTGTAAACAGTGTATAAAATGGACACGCAACACACATCAAAGTTGCTGGTGAACGCAGCAGGCCAGGCAGCATCTGTAGGAAGAGGTGCAGTCGACGTTTCAGGCCGAGACCCTTCGTCAGGACTAACTGAAGGAAGAGTGAGTAAGGGATTTGAAAGTTGGAGGGGGAGGGGGAGATCCAAAATGATAGGAGAAGACAGGAGGGGGAGGGATACATTGGAATGACACAACAGATTATTATTACCAACATTACCTTACTCTTCAACTCCAACTCCCTTCTATTGCAACCTAAAATACCACTTGACTTCCTATGTAGCTGTATCTGCTTGTTGACAGTTTCTTGAAAGACAAATAACACAAGTGCAGCTTTCATAATCTCTTATTAATGTAAAATAAGAAAATATCAAATAATTGACCTAATTTTCCTCAACATTATACTCCATTTTGCACCACTGGCATTTAGGGCAGCAATGAAGGTCCTCTGGCAGTGTTCAAGGCTTCCCTCATCATGCCAGTAGTTTCCTCTCAGTTTTCACTACTGTCGGTCACCCAAGTCCCAGGTGGAGACTCTGGAATACCATCACACACCGATGTAGAAAGATTCTTCGTTGCTGTTTCTAGTAACAGTTTTGTTTGACCAGTCAGGGTTGTTGACCCTGAGCTGAACCCCAGAACCTGGAGGACTGGTGGACCACTCTTCGTCTGGCCTCTACGCTTTGATCTGTTTGGCATGGGTGACTCTACCAAGAGTCAAAGTATAAAGCCCTGACTCCAGCCAACATAGCTCTCTGGGTCGTCGAGGCACACAAGCCTCCAAACCTAATGACAAGATTGTGGTCTTCTTGGAGGGTACTATATCTGCCACATGTTATCCACTTTCTTACCTGTTTATACTCTATGCACACTACATCCTTTCCGCTCCAGACATGCCCACGTAGCTTGGTATCTTCAGCATGCATATAGACTACACTTCCTTCATGAATGCCAATAGTATAGATTGTAACCTATTCAGATCCCTCAGCACTGGTCCTTCATTAGAATCAGTCTACCAACATGAAAAAGTCCATAATTCCAGTCTAACTCCATCTAGTTTGTAGATGATTCTACCATAAAAGGTCTTGGCTCAAGTAGCATCAGTCAGACCACAGGAAGGAAACGGAGAGCCTAGTGACGTGCTGACATAATAGTAACCAGTCTGCTATATAAAAGTACTGGTCATTGACTTCAGGAAGTTGGGAAGCACACATGCTTCTGTCTACATCAACCATGCTGAGGTGGTGAGGGTTAAGAGCTTCTAGTTCCTACGAAAGAACATCACCAATATACTCTTCTGGTCCAGCCTAGTAAATGCTATGGTCAAGAAAGCTCACCAATGCTTCTACTTCCTCATGAGGCTAAAGAGATTTGGCACGTCCCCTTTGACCCTTGCCAATTATCAATGCGTGATAGAAAGCATCACGGCTTGATAGCTCTGCCTGGTTCTGCAAGAAACTATAGGGAGTTGTGGGCACGGCTTAGAACATCACAGAATCCAGTCTCCTCTCCATGTAATCTGTCTGCATTTCTTGCTGCCTCAGTAAAGCAGTCAGTATAATCAGACCCCAGCTCTCCCAAACGTTCTCTCTCTTCCCCTCTCCCAGTGGGCAGAAGATAACGAGCCTGAAAGCAGACCAGGCTCCAGCTCAGATTCCATCCTGCTGTTATAAGACTAAGTATGATTAAAAAAACACCTCACAATTTACCTCCGTTATCCTTGCACCTCATTGTCTACCTGCACTGCACTCTCTTTGTAACTGTTACACTTTATTCTGCATTCTGTTGTTGTTTTACCTTGTACCATTTCAATGGACTGTCGTAACCAATGAACAGTATGGAAGACCGGTTTTTGTTACTGTACCTTCGTACATACCACGTAAACCAGCCCAAACTAAAATTTCTGACCTTTTAATCAATCCATGGTCAGTATTAAAATAACCAACTTAGTGTGGCACTTTCCTGAATTCTTTTGGAAATAAGACAGCCATAGGTCCTCCCCATTACCCCATTACAAGTACAGATTTTAAAACCCTGCCATGACCATTTTACCTTTTTGGTCATGTACAGGTCATGGTAGCATTGTGGTTAGCATAATGCTTTACAGTAAAGGTAATCCGGCTTCAGTTCCTGCCGCCGTCCGTTCTCCCTGTGACCGCGTGGGTTTCCTCCAGGTGCTCAGGTTTTCTCCCACAGTCCCACAGCAAATTAATACAAACAATGGAATGAAGGGGTGCTACTGCATACCTTTGCAGGTATCACTGGACAACAAAGATTTTGCTTCCCGAATACTTCAGGGTGTACTTTTTGAAATCGCCTGTATTTGTTATTTCAGTTCATAATTCGAGTTAATTAAATGTTGCCCACAATGTAGGCTGGAAAGTTTTCTATCTTCTCCGGGCATGCTTAGGCAGGGCGGATGCTGCGTGACAGGACAGGTTTTAGAAAAGCAGGATATGGAGTCTAGAGGAGGCAGATGAAGATGCCAAGAATCTTCAATACTGATACAGATTTTGAACCCTTTATGTCAAGTCAGCCTCATTTGATAACGCAATCTGAGTTAAATGACCTAGTCAGAGTTATATTTAGCTTAGTTTGGAATTGATTTTTCTGATTTTAAACAAACATGGAAGCTCAGTTACTTAGGGAGCACAATAATATCTGACGGAAGTGCTGATGATGAAATTAGGAGGAGGATTGGGATTGCTAAATACACATATGAGTGTTTGAGCAAGATACTAAAGAATAACATCATTTCTATGGGTACAGAAATCAGTGTGCTGTGGTGCTACGTTCATTCCACACTGACCTATGGAAGCGAATGTTGGACAATATCAAAACAAAATGAGGGAAGACTCGAAGCTGCAGAATTGTGGTTTTTGAGAAGAATGATGAAAATATCGTGGAAGGACAGAGTAACAAATGAAGTGTTGTGAAAAGCCAGAAAAAGAAAGGAGCTGGTATCGTCAATCAGGAAACGACAGCTGGAATTTCTGAGACATGGACTAAGGAAAGAGAAGCTCAAACATCTTGCAGTGACAGTAAAAATTGATGGAAGAGAAAGTCGCGGTTGACAGCACATGATATTCATGAGTTATATCAAGGGACGGACAGGCAAAAGTTTTGGACAGCTTATTAGAACTTCTCAGATTAAAGACGGAGGGAAGACCATGATCGCCCACATCAAATGACACGACACATAATGATGATGATGAATTATGACATACTTAATCATTCTGTAAGCTAGGCTTTAATGATGCAGAGTTAATTTGAGATATAGCCTTTCATCAAAAGGTTACTATGAATTAGCTTGGGGGAAAAAAGAAAATTGTAGTTACTGAGAATATAAATGAGAAATTTGATTTTTGTCTATATTTTGTGTGATATAGAAGTATGATATTTGGTATTGAGGGAAGCCTGCCAACATTTTCTTTCACGTAGGTTATGTCCACAATGATATATAATGTGCCTAATGTAAGCTTCTCATTTTTTTTTGTCAGGGTAAGAATAGATTATTCTATAGAGCAGAGATTCCCAACCTGGGGTAAATGGACCTCTCAGTTAAGGATAAGGGTCCATGGCACAAAGGTTGGGAACCCTTGCCACAGAGTTGTGCCACACAGAAGCAGGTTCCTCAACATTAACAGGTCAATGTCAACCACGGCACCTCCCTGCTAGTCACAATTGCCTGCATTCGATCTGTAACCCTCCATGTCCTTAAATCTGTATGCCCCATAATAACAATTTAAAAAAAACACCTGAGGCAGTACACAATACTTTATGACTGAAAAATCCTTTAAGCACCAATATCCTTAAAGCAAGAAAAACTCTGCTTGGCTGGCTGGGGTCCTATTAGTCTCGGCAGGGTGGGAGTGGAGGGTACACATGCTACTGGTGTGAAGGTTCTGAGAAAAAAAAAGTGCTGTGACCCATGATGCCTTGAGGTTATACTGGGGATTTCAAGTTCTCCCTGTATTAGCCTGATGATAAAGCAGCTAATGAGAGTCTCACAGCTGCAGAGAATTCGGTCTTGCTCCCAAGACTCAGAAACAAACACCTGGGAGTTGATTCACTATGTTGTGGAGTTAACTCCTGCTAAACCAGAGTTAACTCTTGATTTCAGTGTTTGTAAAGGAGTTGGTATGAAGGAGCAGAAGGCCAACCCCACTTCAGGAAACCCACTGAGCGATAAATGCAAATGAAATTCTATTCCACCATTTCATCATTAGACATTAGAGCAGAATCTGCCATTCCACCATGGCTGATTTATTATCCCTCTCAATCCCATTCTCATGCTTTTTCCCTGTAATGTTTGACACTCTGACTAACCGAGAACCCATCAACCTCTGCTTTAAATATACTCAGTGACTTGGCCTCCACAACCCTCCTTGGCAATGAACTCCATAGATTTACCATCTTCTGGCTAAAGAGATTCCTTCTCATCTCTGTTCAAATGGACGTCCCTCAATTCTGAAGCTGTGCCCTGTAGTCCTAGACTCACCCTATATAGGACACATCTCCATGTCCACTCTCCATAGGCCTTCCAACATTTCTTAGGTTTCAATGAGATTCCCCCTCATTTTCCTACACTCCAGTGAGTACAAGCCTAGAGACATTAAATGCTTTGCATGTGTTAACCCTTTCATTTCCAGAATTCGGGTGAACCTCCTCTCCAATGCCAACACATCCTTCCTTAGATAAGAGATACAAAGCTGTTTACAATACTCCAAGTGAGACTTCACCAACGCCTTGTAATGTCCCAGCATTACATTCTTGTTTTTATAGTCTTGTCCCCTCGAAATGAACACTAACAATGAATTTGTCTTTCTTGCCACCAACTGAATCTGCAAATTAACCTTTAGGGAATCTTGCACAAGGCCTCCCAAGACCCTCCACACCTCCAATTTTTAAAATTTTCCTCTCCATTTAGAAAATAGTCTATACCTTTATTACTTCTTGCATGAACATACACTTCCCTAAACTAAATTCCAACTGCTGCTACTTTGCCCATTCTTCCAATCTGCACAAGACTCCCTGCAGACTCAACACTATCTTTGTATTATCTGCAAATTTGGCCATAAAGCTGTCAATTCCATCATCCAAATCATTGATCTATAACTTGAAAAGAAGCAGTCCCAAAACTGTCCCCTGCAGAACACCATTAGTCACCGGCAGCCAACTAGGAAACACCCATTTTATTTCCACTCTTTGCCTCCTGCCAGTAAGCCAACTTCTGTCCATGCTAGTATATTTCCTACAATATCTTGGGCTCTTGCCTTATTAAGCAGCCTCATGTGCGGCACCTTGTCAAAGGCCTTATGAAAATCCAAGTAAACAGCATCCACTGAGTCTCCTGCCTGTTGTTTCCTCAAAGAATTCTAACAGATTTGTCAGGTAAGATTTTCCATACTGACTTTGGCCCAGTTTAGCATATGCTACATCTATCTACTTTATCACGTGCCTGAAACTTCATTCTTGATAATGAACTCCAATATCTTCCCAACCAGTGAAGTCCAGATAACTGGCCTATAGTTTCCTTTATTCTGCCTCCCTTCCTTAAGAGTGTAGTGACATTTGTAAATTTCCAGTTCTCCAGAATCAAGTACTTCTTCAAAGGTCAGTACTAATGCTTCCATAAATCTCTCCAGCTACCTCTTTCAGATTCCTGGGGTATAGTCCATCTGCTCCAGGTGACTTGACCTTCAGACCTTCCAGCTTCCCAACAGTCTGTGAGCCAGGACCCCAAATTTGGGCCACCGGTACCATCTCGGGGGGAATAATTCTTATAGTGATTTTTGGCAAGGTGTACACCCCTAGTGCTAGAAAATATGTGATAGCATTGCAGCAGTGGTACCTGTGACATGTGGTCAACATAAACCACCAAAGCACCTTCTAGCAACACACATCAAAGTTGCTGGTGAACGCAGCAGGCCAGGCAGCATCTATAGGAAGAGGCGCAGTCGACGTTTCAGGCCGAGACCAAGGGTCTCGGCCTGAAACGTCGACTGCGCCTCTTCCTATAGATGCTGCCTGGCCTGCTGCGTTCACCAGCAACTTTGATGTGTGTTGCTTGAATTTCCAGCATCTGCAGAATTCCTGTTGAAAGCACCTTCTACTTCTTCCCGCAGTAAAAACACCTGACAGGTAACACTGAGCTCATCCAAACACTGAACAGGCTTGGGCATGGGGTGTCTTACTCCCAACTTGAAAAGAACGACACTGCTCTGTGTGTCCAGAAGCTAGCAACAGCCTCCAACCAGAGAGTTGTACTTCCAGCCTCCATCAAGCCTCATGTCTTCACCAATCTTGATGGGACAACATCGTAGACTTGAGGAAACTCTCACTGGAAAGGGTACATCACATAGAGTCGATGGCATAGTGGTACAGGCCAATGTCTATGGACCACATCTGCCAAGAGCTGAGCTTCCACACATTGAGAAACTGAAGCAGAGATCAGTCACCACTGAGGACCAAGAACTGGAAGTATATGTAGCAGGTGCATGTGTGGGCCCACAGCCTCTCCCAACCAGGGAACACTGTGTCCAGGAAACCAAGGAAACTGCTCTTCTTGCCTGCAAGAAGAACCTGGTGTGGACACTTGCAAGGCAAACAGATCCAGAGAATCAGACAATCCCAAGCTGGACTGGTTTTAATATCAGCACCAGAGATCAAGAGCCAATCTCACAAGATATTATTGGGTATCTGCCAACCATCAATTCACCAGCCACAGAGTTGACCACAGTATTTGAAATCCTGAACTAATCAAAGCTAATCAGGAAAGAACTTCATCTAGAAACAATTGTGGTAGTCATGGTTCAAGCATTCTGTGTAAAAGCTACTGAAATTGCCTGGAAACAGAAAAAGCGCTTCTCCAACATTCTTCTCAGGTTGGGGACATTCCATACCATATGTAAAGCCTTAGCCATCCTAGAAAAGTGATTTTGGAATGCTGGTCTCAAGAATGTATGCATAGAGGCTGGAATTGTCGCAGGGGGATCCATCAATGGAGTCCCTGATGGTAAACATTACAATCGTGCTGTCAGGGTCCACAAGTACATCTATGAAGCACTGATGAGACTCGCATGGGCAGAGTTCACACTGGGTTGAGGACGACGTTCCAGAGAGGAGTGGGATGATCAAATCTTCTTAGAAGATCATGTGAACAACATGGCCAGTGACTTGAACCAACTGAAGTTGAACAATCTGCTGCAAAGTCCACTCTTAGCTGAGCTGATAACCCTGTGGACAGACTTTCTGGAACACTTCAGTCACAACAATGGAGAGCTTTCCGCATTCTGGATACCTTGACAAGGTAGAGAACATAGTACTTGGGCTTCTGCGCGCCTCTCGTGAGGGGGACAGCGAGCCAACTACCAGGCTGGTATATGGAGAAGATGTTTGGAGAAGGACCCACAAGTGCCAAGCCCTGTTGAAGGAGGATTGAAGATGGAGAGAGAAGAGGAAGCTGAACAGTTGGTGGTGCACTGGATGGAAGGCCAGCCAGCACCCGATGCCGTCCTGGATCTACTGGCCTGTAACTGTCCAAGAAAAATGTTCGCTCCCAAGATGTATGCGTGTTGCAAGTAGCCTCGGCTGTACTGACATGTGTAGACTGGCAGACTGTGAGAACCAGGCATCCACCTCAGAGTGTGGAAAGTTCAGATGAAGATGTGGAAGACGTAGAAGACTTGGAAAATTATTATGATTATTAATAGATTATGAAAGTATGGAAAGCAACCTTTGATTAAATATATTCATTTTACAACCAGATGGGTCCTAGGTTATGGCTGTGTGGAACCCCACATTTGAATTATTGTACTGTAATTCTATATGCTATGACAAAAGCTTAAGATTGTTTTGATTTGATACAACAATATGGAAAGTATTGATAAAACTCCAGAAATCTCTCCAAATGAGGTTTTTTTTTTGCCTTTTGGGGGCGGGGTAACATTTTCTGCTGTACTGTTAATATGAAATTCCTGGAAGTGATTACTTATTTGAATTCCTGAATAAATTTTCCACAAATCCGTGTGATTATGTGTCCTAGGGTTTTTATTGACTTTTCCAAAATAAACAACATACAAATATTTTTCTAAAAATGAAATGATTCACTCTACTGAAATTGGGCACTGTACTGCGGGTGTCACCAATGACATAGTTTTCAATGTAGAATTTTATAACAACATTTGATGAAAAGTGCTTGAACTCAGCTATCATTGTGACAAATTTCAATGTTGAGGGATCACTGATGACAAAATACCACTAGGTTAAATATATATGTTGTACTTTATATTGGCCACTTTTCAGAAATGCTTATTTTAGGGTAGTGTTATAAAATGCACACACAAAGTTACCACTAGTGCAATGCTATCACATATTTTCTAACTCTAGAAATGTATACCTTGCCAAAAATCACTGAGCATTATTCCCCTCAGAAGGTACCGACCAACCCTACTAGCACACGGATTTCTCCTTTGTAATAGTAACACTCACTTCTGTCCCCTGATACTCTCAGATTTCAGCATACCACAGTCTTCCACAGTGAAAACCGATGTAAAATACTTAAGTTTGCCTACCATATCTTTGTCCTTCATTACTACCTCTCCCAGTGTCACTTTCCAGTGGTCCAATATCCACTCTCGCCTCCTTTACTCTTTATCTATCTGGGGGAAAAAGTTTAGTATTGTCATATATCTAAAAAAAATACTTTTGGTATCCACTTTGTTATTGTTGGCTAATAAAAATGAATTTTCATTTCATTTCTTTTGGTTGCAAACAAATAACAATAACTCAAACTTGGTAGATAACGTAACAATTGAGTAAGCAATTTTCAATTTTGGGTTTATAAGTTGAACTTTTTGCCTTTGATACCCATCTTTTAATTTGTATCCATCTCTGTTTAAGGAGGAGCCTGAGTGAATATTACACTTATCAACCTTGCTTCTTCTTCTTCTTCTTCGGCCCTTAGCTCACAGTGGAGCATAGGCCACCGACCTCCTGTCTCCATCGTCCAAAGTCAATGGTAGGGTTGGAGTTCATCAATGTTTCTGTAATCCATTGTGTCCACTGTACCAGGGATTAGTCTATACAGCTTTACCAAGATTGGTATGTGTTCCTTCATCCTACTCTTCATGAAGTCTACAATCAGCTCTTTCATCTTACTGGCATTGGGTGCATGGTTGTTGCTGCGACACCACTCCAATAGTTGGTATATCTCGCTCCTGTACGCCCTCTTGTATCCATCTACCAACAATGGTTGTATCATCAGCAAATTTATAGACAGTATTAGAGCTATAGCTAGCCACACCATCGTGGGTATAGAGCAGTCGGCTAAGCAAACACTGCTGAGGTGCACCAGTGTTGGATCTTCAGTGAGGAGGAGATATTATCACCAATCCCCACAGACTGTAGTCTTCCATTTAGGAAGTTGAGGATCCAATTGCAGAGGGAGGTACAGAGGCCCAAGTTCTGTAACTTGGGAGGTTTCAACCTTAATATATAAACAGCATCTCAAATCTAGAAGAGAATCCTTGATGCAATGATCATAGTTGTGTATTGGTTTGATTTACCTCCTGGATCTCCTGATGTGTACAAAAAGACTTCAGAATGGCATTCAAAGAGCAGCTGTAAGTTTTATTCTCATTTCCATATGGTGGTCTAAGTTTTCTTGTGAGAAGTTAATGATGGAACTGTGCTTTTTTAGTACATCGCAAAACAAGTTAAATATTACAAGCATTGGGTTTTGGACTGCAGGTTTTGAACTCTGGATCAAGGTCTCTTTGGGGGCTTTTGCTATTGCTTGCATGGTGGGGGGTGGGGATGCTGGTGCAAGGAGGGGGAGGGTCAATCCTGCTTCTTGTGCATGGGAGGTGGCGGGGGGCTTTGGGGTTCTAATGTTTCTGTCATTCATTCTTTAGGGTTTTGTTTTGTGGATGTCTGCAAAGAGTAAGGCTTGCAGGTTATATACTATATACATTCTATGATATTAAATTGAACTATTTGAGTAAATATATTGCTCAAAGGAGCAGATTATTGTGCCACTTAATCATTTTGGTTATACCCTTCCTCTAACTATAATGGGATTTGTGGAGATCATTGGCTCCCACTCTTGGATCTGAATGGCAAATTTTTGCTGGTAAGAGTATCAGGAAAAATGGAGTCAAGCACTAGTGAATGGAGTTTGAGATACAGATCAGTAGAATGGCAAAGCAGTCCTTAGCAGGTAGTCTTTCCTGCTGTTCACATGTTCCGAAAATTTTTAAAATAAAACTAGTTATCGATAGTACAAGATCTGACCTGTTAGTTTTTAAACTCCCTTGGTATGGTTTTCTTTTCAGCATTTGGAAAGATCCCAAAAGCTAATTTCAAATTAACTCACCTGAATAAGGGACAAAGGTGTAGCCTATTTAATGCCTGCAGCACAGCAGTATGATTGGAGCTAATAGTACCCATTCTTGTGTAACAGACAAAATTCTGGTTTCACACTGGATTTAAAAACTACAGTGGAATGGCAGAGTAGGCCTCAGTAGATGACTTGGATGTGATCTACTCCTGAAAGCACAGATGTAGCTCCTCGTTACACCTGGAGGCCAAACACTACTCTGCAATTCCCAGACTTGGCAAAGCATTCCCCTGTGATCATTAACCTGTTGTGTACACTTCATTAGTATTATCTTCCTGAAGCTGGCAACCTGCCATCATCTTTCTGTTAGTCTCACGAGGCATGTGCAACGTGTTCAATAGAGGTGCAGCCTTTCTCCAGACCCCATTCTCAACTGATTCAACAGTACTTATACCATTCTGCTATTTTGGAACATGCTAGAACAGTTTTGCCTCAAAATAAAATTTTTAACCTTTCTGATATATATAGGTAAGTAGTTCACTTAGTAAGGAAATTGAAAGCAAGATACAATAACTTTTGTTAATAAAGCTGTTGAGTAAACCAGAAACAACTTCCTCAGCTAAAATGTGCAAAATAAAATCAGAATTTTAAGTTTTGGCATCAAAGTTCCAAGTAAATTTATCATCAAAATACATATGTCACCATTTCCAACCCTGAGATTCATTTTTCTGGGGGCATATTCAATAAATCCATAATGGAATCAATGTAAGACAGCACCAACAGGGTGTTCAACCGGTGTGCAAAAGATAACAAACTGTGCAAATACAACAAGAAAGAGATAATAATAAGCAATAAATATCGAGAACACACAATGAAGAGTCCTTGAATGTGAGTCCATAGGTTGTGGGAACATTTCAGTGATGGGGCGAGTGAAGTTGTCCCTTTGGTTCAAGAGCGAGATGGTTGAAGGGTAATATCTGTTCCTGAAACTGGTGCTGTGAGACCTGAAGCTCCTGTACCACCTTCCTGATGGCAGCAGCGAGAAGAGAGCATGACCTGGATGATGGGGGTCCCTGATGATGGATGCAACTTTCCTGTGACAAAGCTCTATGCAGATGTGCACAATGGCGGGAGGGCTTTGCCCCAGATGGACTGGGCCACTTCCACTACTTTTTGTAGGCTTCTCCACTCAAGTGCATTGGTGTTTCTGTACCGGGCTGTGATGCAGCCAATCAATATATTCTCCACTACCCATCTATAGAAGTTTGTCAAAGTTTTGGATGTCATGCCAAACCTTTGCTGACTCCTAAGGAAGTAGAGGCATTGCTGTGCTTTAAATAGGGTAGTAGTTTGATATTCAAATTGCTTAAGTCAGCTGAGTCAGTACTGTTGATGAAATTTCTTTTAGTTTGCAATAAACTAAATGACCAGTTATCTGTGGCTTATCAATTTCAACATTATTGCGCTTTGATTTTTTTTTTGTGTGCTAAAGGTCGATGATCAAAAGTTATTGCACAAACTCATTTAGTAGCTGGGACCTGATTGGAGAAACAATGGCAAGGAGGGGTTGGTGGTGTTGAGAAGGATGCTGTGGTAGCAGAAACGATTATTCAGAGATTGGCCTGGCTTTGGGTAAGCTTAACATCACAGTTCCTTTGTGCTGCTTATAGGGTACCTGAATATCAGTCCATAAGTTGATTCATCTTTCCATAACCATAATTGTTGGCAACTTTTTTTCCTACAGAAGTGGTTTGCCATTGCCTTCTCCTGGGCAGTGTCTTTACAAGACCGGTGACCCCAGCCATTATAAATACTCTTTCAGAGATTGTCTGCCTGGCGTCAGTGGTCGCATAACCAGGACTTGTGACATGCACCAGCTGCTCATACGACCATCCACTACCTGCTCCCATGGTTTCATATGACCCTGATTGGAGGGAGGTTGGGGGATAAGCAGGTGCTACACCTTGCACAAGTGGATGGAAGGAGCACTTTGCATCTCCTTCGTGGAGACATATCTCCACCCCGCCACTCAGCCTTAAGAGTACACCGATTTTTAAGACTTTGGACCATCTCCTGCTGTTATATGAATATATCTTTCAACAATTTTTGGTAGCTCTATCCTAGATGGGGAGAGACCTGAAAGAGATGTACACAGTTGAGGTGTTGGCAAGGCAGGTATAAGAAATCCTATATACGGTGCAAAGACCGTTGGAATAGCTTCCATGCCCAGTCCTAATCAGTAGCTCCTTTAAGAAATGGAGCTTAACTTAGTCAGTACATCAAGTAGTCAAGTCACCCATGAAAACAGAGCAGATGGTGATTCTGTAAGGTGGTAAACACTAAGATTAGTGCAGTCTGCCTCCTGAAATCAATAGCCTGCCCTATTTTGAATGGTCATTATTAGGGTGATTTCTGGAGTTAGGGTATATAACAAATAGTAGTCTCAACAGCAACCAAATATCAGATCTGAATGTGGATTGTAGATCGAATTTAAAATGCAGCTTTGAACGATAGTCTTCCTGGAGCTGCAGACTGGAATTGATTGCAAACCAGACAATGTTGATTAACATTCATGTTGGGTGTTTGGAGTCTGGGTGTGAAGGAGTTGTTTGAAAATTGAGTGTAATTTGAAGGAAGCATTGTAACTCTAGAATTGTCCTGCTGTTACTTTTGATCTTTAGCATATAAAAATGTCATATATAATATTGGGTTGGAAGCCAGTTCCTCCAAGAGTGTCTCGAGTGCTGAATAAAACACTTCCATATCCACTAGTTTCTGTGTCTCGCCAGTGACTTTGTTCAGTTACAACAGTCACATGCCAAGTACACACTTTGATCCCAGTACACATTTGCCAGTGCTGCCCAGTTTTGACCCCATGACCTAGCTTATGTTATTCCCTAACATAAATTAAAAACTGACCAATAATAAAATAAAATATATCTGGTTATTGACTTCATTTTTTTTTGTGAAGCTTCTTTATATAGATTAGCATTGTGTATTCTCCATGTTACACTAGTAACTATTGTTCCAAATCTCTGATATAAATTGCTATGGGATAGCCTGAGGATGTGAGAGGTGCTATAGAAATGAAGCTCTTCCTTTGTATCCCTTTCATACTTCAAGCTGAGTTGAAACTAACTCTGAAATAAAGTCAATGAATTTCAGATAGAGGCTCTAAATATCATTGTGCAGGTTTTGGAATGTATTATTCTGTGATTTAAGGTTGGGGCTATTGAGCAGCATGGTAGCATGTTGGTTAGCACAGTGCTTTACGGTACAAGTGACCAGGGTTCAATTCCCGCCACTGCCTGTAAGGAGTTTGTACATTCTCCCCGTGACTGTGTAGGTTTCTTCCAGGTGCTCCAGTTTCCTCCCACAGTCCAAATGTGTACCGGTTGATAGGTTAAATGGTCTTTGTAAAAATTGTCCCATGATTAGGCTAGGGTTAAATCAGGGGTTGCTGGCCAGCGTGGCTCAAAGGGCCAGAAGGGCCTATTCCATGTTATCAATGAATAAAGAGAGCTGCCCTATGGTAATAAATGAAAAAAAAAATTCAAGTTAATGTTATCCCTTGTATCTTTGGTAACTCACAGCTAAATCATTATTGCCACAGTTGGTATCCTGAAGGAATAATCCTGTCTTTTTCATCAACACAAAGGAGCTTTTTTAGCATTTAAATGAATTAGTGACCTCAATACCAAGGATAACTCACCAGAAGCAAATTAGGCAGGAGTTCAATAGAATGATGCGTGGAAACACCTCACGATGAACACTGCCTCTAAGATGTTCAGAGTTGTGCTTGTGGTGTTTAGAGGTGGGCTGCCTGTCAGAAAACTGGGGCTGAGAATAATACACCCTGACAGACTGGAAGTTCTGTAACACTATTATCTCATGGCTGCAATGTAAGATTTCTTCAGGCAATATCAGCACCGCCAAGGGAAAGTTGTTGAGAAGGACAAGGCTTAGCTCTTTAAATGGTCTGAATTTAAATGATAAGACCACAGACATTGTCAATATAATACTTCAAATTCCAACAAAATGCCTAACATCGTGAACACGGCATATCAGCCCATAGACCTGCCACATTCTCTAGATGTAAGCACACAATCAAACCTCTGCTGCAGGTGATCAAATGCAACCTGTGCCAGGAGACTGATAATGGAATACACTGAACCCCCACTCTGCAATCCCATCCCTTACTTTGGAAGAGACACTCAGACCAGTGTAGGAAGGATGAGAAGGAGAAATCAGATTTATTTATGTAGAGGTTGGAGAGAGTTCAAAGGGGGTTCACGAAAATGATTCTGGGATTGAAAGGGTTGTCCAGTGAAAAATGTTTGATGGCTCCGGGCCTCTACTCATTGGAATTCAGAAGAATGAAGGGTGACCTCATTGAAACTTATAAAATGTTGAAAGACCTGGATAGAGTGGATGAGGAGAGAATGTTTCCTATGGGCCGAGAGTCTAAGACCAGAGAACACAGCCTCGGAACAGAGGGATGTCCTTTTAGAATGGAGGTGGAATTTCTTTAGCCAGCGGCAACCTGGAATTCATTGCCACAGACAACTGTGGAGGCCAAGTCATTGGGCATATTTAAGGCAGAGGTTGATAGATTCTTGATTAGTCAGGGCACGAAGGGATACGGGGAGAAGGCAGGAGACTGAGGCTGAAAGGAAATGGATTGACCATGATGAAATGGCGGAGTAGAATCAATGAGCCCATGTCTTATGGTTTTATTATCACTGACTTATGATGTGAAACTTGTTGTTTTGCAGCAGCAATACAGTACAAAGATACAAAATTACATAAACACTAAAGGTTCTCAGCCTGAAATGTCGACTGTTTATTTCTCTCCGTTGATACTGCTGCCTGACTTGAGTTCCTCAAGCATTCTGTGCATCTTGCTATAAAATCACAATTACTAAAAATAACTAGTGTAAAAGAAGAACAACAGAGGAGACAGCATGCAGAGTTTTTCTCAATGTTGTCGTACAACCATCCACCACCTTCTCCCATGGCTTCAAGCGACTCTGTTCGGGGAGCTAAGCAGGTGCTACACCTTGTCCAAAGGTAACCTGCAGGCTAGCGGAGGGAAGGACCACCTTACACCTCCTTTGGTGAAAACAGATCTGCACCGCGCCACAATATATGTTTATATACCAAGTTAAATAAGTAGGGCAAAAAGAGGGGAAAAATAGGTAGTGTTCATGGGTTCAATGTTCATTCAGAAATCTGATGGCAGTGGGGAAGAAGCTATTCCTGAGATGTTGAGTGTGTGCCTTCAGGATCCTGTACCCTCCTCCCTGATGCTAGCAATGAGAAGAGGGCGTAGCCTGGATGAAGGGGGTCCTTAATGTTGGCAGGGATGGAGATGTATCTCTACCAAAGGTGGGCAGAGTGTAGCATCTTAGCACACCCCCCAAGCAGGGTTGCATGAAGTCATGGGAGCAGGTGGTGGATGGCAGTATAAGCAGCAAATGCATGTCACAAGTCTCCGGCTTATTTTGATCCTGTGCACTTATACTCCCCCTCCCCCATACCAGATGGTGAAGCAGCCAGTTAGAATTCTCAACATGGTAGATCTGCAGAAATGTGCGAGTGTCTGGTGACACACCAAATCTCCTCAAACGCCTAATGAAATGCAGTCAATGATATGGACCAAACACTGGCAAGCAGGACTAGTTTAGATGGATACCTCGACTGTCATGGACCAGGTGGGCCAAATGGCCTGCTTCCATTGCTATATGATGCTCTTGTTATCTTGGTCATTGAAAGATGTAGGAGTCACACATCTACCTTCTGTCCATTGGAGCTCTGTATCTATTTTGTCTGTATTGTATTTTCGTGGCGTGTTTATTATGGAAATCCGCCATGTGGTTTGGGGTGTGGGAGAAGCAAATGAGTTAGTTTACTCTAGTTGAAAGGGGTAAGCTATGGAATGATTTTTTTTTGTGTTGACCCTCTAATTTAGTTCAACCACTTACTATGGTAACGCTTACGTTAATTGGAACATTATTAGACTGCTTAAATACGCTGGAAGTAACTTGGAAAATGTGTAGGTCTAGTGGTTGATGGTTTGGTTGACTTCTCTGATGTTGGCAATCATTTGCAAATGTCACCATTGAAAATTAATGCTGAGGTCACTAATTAGAACACTTAGCTATGCTGATTTGAACACTAAAATCACTACATCACTGATTTAGTTTTGACAGTTTTTTAATTGTTATAAGATTGTTTGTCTTTGGTTTCATAATAAAGGATTGGACATGCTTCAACTTTAGAACTTTGTTACTTGGAAGCACGTCATAGCGTCGAACTCCTGGCTTAGTCTGTTGGTGATTCTGGTTTGTTTTAAAGTAACCACTACAGAAGGATTAGCACATTACAGACAGCAAATTTATGGAACAAGCATCATGCCCAACCACCAACTCTACACTATTCTACAAAGTTTCAATTTGTGGGGTGCAGCTCAAGTAGAAAAGGTTCAGGATTCCTGCCCTAGGCTGGGTCAGCTTGGGTTCCTGATGGGTGTTGGACAGCACTGGCCAATAGTGACCATTGCTTCCCACCAACGAGTCTGTAATTGATGAATAGGTAGGAACTATGCCAACACATTACCCAGGACTGCTGACACAAATAGAATCAGGTACAGACATGTACAAAGTGCTACTCCCCCAACAGCAAACAGGACACCCAGAAGTTAACCAACGGCCCAAAAGGGTGAACACAACGTGATCATATGTGTAGGAGCCATGTGTTTATTTTCTGTCTGTACTGTATTTTGTGTTGTGCTTTTTATTACAGATTATGGTAATCTGTCATGTGGGTTGGGGTGTAGTAGTATAGTCACGTATTCCCGCTTTGTCCTCATTAGTTTGGGGGCAATGAACCAGGGAATTGATTTTTTTTTTGTTGAACGCTAATTTGGTTACACTACCTTCTTTGCTAATTCTGATATTGCTAAATTTTACCGTCCGTCTTTGGTTTCATAGTAAAGGATCGAACGTATTTTTTTTGACTGGGAACTCAGTTATTTGGAAGCGCATCACACAGTGTTAATTCTCTCAGCCAGTCAGCCTCTGTTTTTTTTTGTTTGTTTTTCAAACAGCCGCTGCAGTATGTCATGCAATGACCTCCTTAAATAGCACTGATGAAAGCTCCAGTCTACCTGTTAGCACCAGGTGATGTTCAGCCCAGCCAACCAGACACCAAGACAAACTAGAATCAGAGTCCTAATTTGTAATCCTCAGTGATCTAGAGCAGCCCCATCAAATATGAAGGAGAGTGGGCATCTAGATCTTGTATCTTATAGAAACCTATAAAATTATGAAAGGCATAGAGGCAGGAAAGTTGTTTCCACTGGTAGGTGAGATTTGAACTAGGGGACATAGCCTCAAGATTCGGGGGAGTAGATTTAGGACAGGGATGAGGAGGACCTGCTTTTCCCAGGGAGTGGTGAATCTGTGGAATTCTCTGCCTAATGAGCAATGGAGGCTACCTCAGTAAATCTATTTAAGACAAGGTCGGATAGATTTTTGTATTGTAGGGGAAGTAAGGATTATGGGGAAAAGGCAGGTACGTGGAGATGGGTCCATGGCCAGATCAGTCATGATCTTATTGAATGACGGATCAGGATTCCTGCTCCTATTTCTTATGTTCTTACAACAGAAGAAGAAAAAAGTCTTAATGCCCCAATGTATTAAACATGACTTCAGTGAAATGAGAAAGCAGTATTTTTATCTGGTTTCTCTTTGCAGTGAACAAATTACATCTCCCCCGCCCCCCACTTTATTCTCCACCCTGATCTTTTACTTCTCAGCTGCCTATTACTTCTCCCCCTTATTATTTTCTTCACTCTGGCCTCCTTCCTCTCCTCACCTGCCTGTCACCTCCCCCTGTTGCCCCTCCTCCTCTGCTTTCTCCTATTGCCACACTCCTATCAGATTCCTTCTTCAGCTCTTGACCTTTCCAGCTAGCCTCCATCTTCCCCCCCCCCCCCAACATCTTTTTATTCTGGCATCTTCTCCCTTTCTTCTCAGTCCTGAAGAAGGGTCTCGGCCTGAAACGTTGGCTGTTTATTCATTTCCAAAGAGGCTGCCTAACCTGCTGAGTTCCTCCAGCATTTTGTGTGTTGCCTTGGATCTCCAGCATGTGCAGACTCTGTCATGTTTACATTTTTATCTAACAATCTTGTTTCCTCACGATGTTACTAAGCTGAGGGGATTCATTCCACTGAATTCAATTCACAGCTGGTATGCTAACCGGCTTTAACACTTCACCCAACAATTTTCCTCATCGTCTGAGTACACAATAATCTCCTTTTCACTCGTATCTCTGTCACCCAATAAATGATAAAAATCTATCTACCCTTGGAGAACAAAGAATATATTTCAAAAATATATTGGCATCTGATGTGAAATGCTTATTAACTGCTCAGGGTTTTTGAATAATGAGCAGTGTTTATCACAGCACAATTATTTTTCCCTACAAAAGCACAGCTGGTGATTGACAGAAAGTACAAACATATTTTGCAATGCACTGAGGGAATTCGCTCCGTAGCGATGGTGCTTAATGGTGGTGCACAATTCCGTGCTGAAACAGATGATCTATTGTTCTGCTGCTCCTGCAGGTAATGACAGTGAGATCTTTAACATCAAATCCCCTCTGGATTCACCTGCAGCACTGCTGGCTCTGGGGATGCCAGCCTCCATTACATCTCTTGTGGTTTGACTGCACTTCGTCAGACATCCTGACAATATTTTGCACTTTTCTTTGACAATTTGTTTACTTGGAGATATTCAATTGTTCTGCAGTCTCATCCCATTGATTGGGAACATTCCATTATCCCACTTTTAACCCCTTTATTCATTAATCCAGTGCCTTGTTCCTAATGGTGTCAATTAAAGTGCATTTGGTAAAGCTCTTTCAAATTGCCTGGTCCTATCCCAAGGGGCTCGATGCCAGTTATCTTTTAAAGCCACAATTGCTAAGATTTAAGACTTCTGAAAACGAGAATCCACATCAAATGAATCTGAACAGAAATATTCAAGATTGTAATTGTAACGCCCTGGGAAAGGTTTCACTGCTGATGTAATGGCCTTTCTGTAGGAGTAGTGCTTGGGTTGCGGTTAGAAATAGCAGGTGCTTTGGAATGAGGGCTGTCCAGTGAGGGGGGGGGGTGTTTTCGTGCTGTGTGCCTGACACCGAGGTTATCTGGGTCTTGTCTTTGGCGGAGGATGGAGAGAGAAGATGCCAGAAAGGAGAGGTCGTAGGCACCAGAAAGGGGTGGACTTGGAGTGGGGTCAGGAGTCGATGGAGGACCAGCAGAAGGGAAACCGTGAGCTCCAACTAGTGCACATTGGACTGTTTCATTAAAATGGGCCTTTTTCTTTACTAACCCTTTCATCAAACTAAGGATTATAAAGCTAAATCCTTCAATTGCATATGGCGTACTATCTATTATTTCATGGTACTGATTTGTAAAGAGAACACATCACACAGCACCCACACAAACAAGAGGTTTTGCACTTCAAATTTCACACATTTGGCAGGGCCAGAGATTGTCTTCCCTGGACTAACGCCGCCAACAGAACCTGAGGGTTATATAATGAACACACACACAATGCTGCAGGAACTCAGCAGGCCAGGCAGCATCTATGGAGAAAAGTACAGTTGACATTTCAGACCGAGACCCTTCAAATTCCTCCAGCATTTTGTATGTGTTGCTTGGATTTCCAGCATCTGCAGATTTTCTCTTGTTTGTGACAAGATTGTAATGAGCTCAGTCCACTATAGGAACTGTTTAATACATTATTTCACTCAAAGCTGTCATGCAGCAATTTAACAGTTCTTAATGTTATGATTTTTAACCCTTCTTACTCTTCCTTTCCAGTCCTGATGAAGGGTCTCGGTGCGAAACAGACTGTTTACTCTTTTCCATAGATGTTGCCTGGCCTGATGAGTTCATCCAGCATTTTGTGTGTGTGTGTGTGTGTGTGTGTGTGTGTGTGTGTGTTGTTTTGGACTCCCAGCATTTGCAGACTTTCTTATGTTTGTAGCATAACTGTTCAGTCTAGTGTAGTTCTAACATAGAATAGAAACATAGAAAATTTACAGCACATTACAAGCCCTTTGTGCCGACCATGTAACCTACTCTAGAAGCTGCCTAGAATTTCCCTACCGCATAGCCCTCTATTTTTCTAAGCTCCATGTACCTAAGAGTCTCTTAAAAGACCCTACTGTATCCGCCTCTACCACCTTTGCTGGCAGTGTATTCCACGCACCCACCACTCTCTGTGTGGAAAAACTTGTCTCTGACATCCCCCTTGTACCTACTTCCAAGCACCTTAAAACTATGTCTCCTAGCCTTAGCCATTTCAGCCCTGGGAAAAAGCCTCTGACTATCCACACGATCAATGCCTCTCATCGTCTTATACACCTCTTTCAGGTCACCCCTCATCTTCTGTCGCTCCAAGAAGAAAAGGCCAAGTTCACTCAACCTATTCTTATAAGGCATGCTCTCCAATCCAGGCATCATCCTCGTAAATCTCCTCTGCACTCTCTCTATAGATGTGGATACCAAAACTGAACACTGTACTCCAAGTGGGTCTAAGGTCTTGTATACTTGTAACGTTACCTCATGGCTCTTGAACTCAATCCCACAGTCGATGAAGGCCAATACACCATACGCCTTCTTAACAACACTGTCAACCTGCACAGCAGCTTTGAGTGTCCAATGGACATGGACCCCAAGATCTTGCTGATCCTCCATACTGCAAGAGTCTTAACATTAATATTATATTCTGTCTTCAAATTTGACCTACCGAAATGAACCATTTCACACTAACCTGGGTTGAACTCCATCTGACACTTCTCAGCCCAGTTCTGCATCCTATCGATGTCCCGCTGTAACCTCTGACAACCCTCCAGACTATCCACAATGCCCCCAACTTTTGTATCATCAGCAAACTTACTAACTCACCCTGTTACTTCCTCAACCAGGTCATTTATAAAAATCACAAAGAGGAGAGGTCCTAAAACAGATTCCCACGGAACACCACTGAGTGTCCTCCATATAGAATTCGAACCATTCACAACCACCCTTTGCCTTTTGTGGTCAAGCCTATTCTGTATCCACAAAGCAAGGTCCCCGTGGATCCATGCCTCATTACTTTCTGAATGAGCCTGCATGGGGAACCTTATCGCCTGCCTTACTGAAATCCATATACACTATATCCAATGCTCTACCTTCATCAATGTGTTTCGTTACATCCTCAAAGAATCCAATCAAGTTCGTAAGACATGACCTACCCTTGACAAAGCCCTGCTGACTATCCCTAATCAGATTATGTCTCTCCAAATGCTCATAAATCCTGCCTCTCAGGATCTTCTCCAACAACTTGCCCACCACTGAAGTAAGACTCACTGGTCTATAATTTCCTGGGTTATCTCTACTCCCTTCCTTGAACAAGGGAACAACGTTTGCAACCCTCCAATCCTCCAGTACTTCTCCCATCCCTATTGATGCAAAGATCATCGTCAGAGGCTCAGCAATCTCCTTCCTCGCTTCCCACAGTAGTCTGGGGTATATCTCATCCGGTCCCAGCGACTTATCTAACTTAATACCTTTCAAAAGCTCCAGTACATCCTCTTAATGTCTATATACTCAAGCACTTCAGTCCACTTTAAGTCACCCCCACAATTGCCAAGATCCTTTTCACTAGTGAATACGGAAGCAAAGTATTCATTAAGTACCTCCGCTACTTCCTTCGGCTCCATGCATATGTTTCCACTCTTGCTCCTGATTTGGTTCTATTCTCATATGGCTCGTCCTCTTGCTTTTCACCTACTTGTAGAATGCCTTGGGATTTTTCTGAATCCTGCTCACCAAGGCCTTTTCATGGCCCCTTCTAGCTTTCCTAACAATTTCATTCTTGAGCTCCTTCCTGGCACCCTTGTAATTTTCTACAGCTCTAACAGTACCTAGTTTCTTGAACCTTTCACAAGTTTTTTTTTCTTCTTAACTAGATTTTCTATATCCTTTGTACACTGCTTCTACATTATATTTGTAACACCCTGGGAGAGGTTTCACTGCTAATGTAATGGTCTTTCTGTAGTTGTGTTTGGGTTATGGTTAGAGATAATGGGTGCTTTGGAATGTGAGCTGGGTCCTGTGTTTGGCAGGAGATAGAGGGAAGACACTGGAGACACCTGCTCGTAGGATTTGACCCGGTGGGGGACTGTGATTCAAGGGAGCAAGGTGCCACAGTCGACTGAGGGTTGGTGAATATTAGTTTTGGAAGAGTTGAGCTCCAACTTGTGCCCATTTGACTGTTTAATTATAATAAGCCCTTTTTGTTTTTTTCTCTCTTTATTAACCCTTTAGTTAAGATTCATAAATATAATTCCTTTAATCAAATACATTGTGCTGTCTGTTATTTCTTGGGACTGAGTTGTAACAGGGTAGCAAATTACACAGCATCCACACAAACTGGGGTTTGGTGTGGGAGAGCTGTCTCAATCTCGTGGGTTTGGCAGGACCGGAGTGTGTATTCCCTGGACTTCCGCAGCCAAGGAAACCAGCGGGGTTTCACGTTTTTCCACAATCTAAAATAGAATGATTCAAATAGATGAGTTGGCAGATGGAAAGTAATCTCAAAGAGCACAAGGTAATGCATTTTGGTGAGTCAAATAGTGGTAGAGCATGTATGATAAATAGTAGGGTGCAATGGAAAGCTGATAAACGGAGATCTTGGGGTAGCAACAAGGTAAACGGGGTGGTGAAGAAGGTGTATATCATGTTTGTCTTCTTGAGTCACGGCAAAGAATATAAAAGTTAGATTTTCTATAAAACACTGGTTAACCTGTATCTGGAGTATCATGTGCCGTTGTAGTCACCACACTGTAAAAATGGTTGTGTTAGAAAGAGTGCAGAAGAGGTTCCTCAGATAGTTGCCCGGAATTCAGTCATGGGTAGAAATTGGATAGGCTGGTTTTGTTTTCCCTACAGCAAAGAAGATCAGGAGTGACTTGACAGAGGTGGGATAGAGTTGTGGGATAGACGATCAAATCAAAAACAAGTGCATATATTTAAGATCAACTGTGTCATGGACGGCCCGAAGCTCGACTGCAAATGGAGGAGGATTGGGCACGGGGCTAGCAACTCCATCCTGTAAAAGCCCAGTGCTACAGAAATGCCAACAGAAGCTCCAAAGCGCTCATCCCTGAGAGAGGAAAGATACACCAAGAAGATGGGCTACACCTGGAGATAACATGAAAGGCTGGCCCAGGACAGAAGACTCCGGCAAGTTGCTGTCGGTGGCCTCTGCTCCAGTATGGGTGATGAGCTGAAGAAGAATATATTGAAGATTAGAGGAGGAGCTTTAAAGAAGATTTGCAACGAAATTTGCTTCTACATGGATATTTTGAACTCTCTGCTACAGGAGATGGAGTCAGGTACAATTACTGCATTTAAACAGGCACTGAAATAGAGAAGACATAGAGAGACATGGACCTAGTGTGGACCATAACAAATGGAATTAGTATAGAATGGGCCCATTTCTGTGTGTATAGCTCTAACTTTGTATCACTCACTGTAATGGCCTTTGGGTTGTTGTAGAATACACTTAAATTCTATCCTCTCTTTATAAATGCATTTTTGTTCTGGGTGATGATTATTTTGCTGAGTTTAGAAGAAATGGCAGTATAGTTCTATGTACGGTACCATGCAAAATTCTTAGGCACACTTACAATATATAGCTAAGGTGCCTAAGACTTTTACACAGTACTGTAGTAATTTTATCTATTACACCCTACTGCTGACATATGTGAGTGATAATAAATCTGATTCTTATATGGGTCTCTATTGTGGACTGAGAGTGGGAAGGGGGCAGGGAGAGGGGAGTCATGCTTGGGAAAAGGGGAAGGGAGAGGAGAGGGGAGAGAGCAGGAAGCACCAGAGAGACATTCTGTAATGGTCAATAAACCAATTGTTTGGAATCAAATGACCTTGCCTGGTGTGTCAGGGCTGGGTGTGTCTGCACCTGTGCCACCCCCAGCTCCGTCTCTGGCACTCCTTCTCTGCCACCTGTCTCATGCCCCTCCTGCAGCACTCCAGCCTCGCCATTCCCAACATCCTTTGCTCCCAGCAGATTTACAAACTCGCTCCCTGGTCCATGTTGGCAAATACAGTACTGTGCAAAAGTCTTGGACACCCTAGCTACATATATATAAACCTAAGACTTTTACATAGTACTGGAACTAGAAAATAGTGTATTTCATTGCCTATGTTTGCTGCTTGAAAATTTTGTACACCAGCTATTTCCTGAATATTGTTGTTTAAAGCTGACGAAGAGAGCTTCTCAACAGCTACTGTCGGGAGAAGTGGAGGCAGAGATTCTCCATATTCCTGAAGAAAACAATTCAAATATTACCTGCCTCCAGTCAGTTCTGATGTGATATTTATTGGAAGGTTTACATATGCTTGTGAAATATTAATGTTTTTCTACAGCTAAAGCACTCTACCCTGTGGATAGCTGCATCCCTAGCTATTGGAAACATGAAACAGAATGTTTCAGTTTTTTCAAGTAGGAATTTCCCCAAGAAATTTCTGAAGGGGAGCTTGTCTGTTGCTCTTTTGTTTACAAACAGGGTTGGAAAACCCCATTTCTTAGAAATACTCTGAGGAAAACAGAAAAATCAAGTTTTTAGCATCTTTGGATGGGATTTCATACTCTTTTGGCAATGTCAAGGAATAAGAGTTTAAGAGAAGTTTGGATAGGTACATGGATGGTAGGGGTATGGTCCCAGTGCAGGTTGATGGGCGTAGGCAGTTTAAATGGTTCAGCATGGACTAGATGGGACAAAGGGCCTGTTTCTTTGCTGTACTCCTCTATGACTCTATTAAAAGAAAAGAATACTGACACTTTCCGATATTGGTACAGTGGAGCTGAAGATAAGTTTCAGCACTGATTCTCAATTTGGCATTTAAATCAGCCTGGTAGTTAAGAACTTCTACTAGTAAATATGGAATCGTTCACAAATCCAAAAGAGGAAGTGAACTAATATCAGAAATTGATAAGTAATTGCCAAGGATGGATTTAATTAACGAGAAGGGTTACAACAGAAGAACAAAACTCTAAGTTTTCAAAAAGAGTTAGAGGAAGCACAGATGATAAATTTCTGCCGATGCTGAAAGCGATTACAAAGACACTTCATGATGCAGTTGACTGTTCTGGACACTGGCAGTTCCAGTTCTGTACCCTTCTCATCCTGAGGCAAGTGACACTGTTCTGCACATGACTTTATGTTGACTCGGATGCAGAAGATTATTTCATCACCATCAGTCAGGGAAATTAAGTGATACTTTTAACCAGTTACTAATATCTTGCCGTATTGAACTGAACAACTTGGTTGATGCCCTAGATTTGCATTCCTTCATATGACTCCATATAAAGCATAGTTTAGTATTATTGGGAAGTCTACAAAGACCGGCTGTTGATTAGAACTTGTATGCCCTTGAACGAAAAATCCTACAAAAAGGAGTGGATACGGCCCAGTTCATCACAGGTAAAGCCCTCCCTACCACTGAGCACATCTAGAAGCAACATCCATCATCAGGGACCCCTGCTCGAACACCCTGGACAAGCTCTCTTCTTGCTGCTGCCATCAGGAAGAAGGTACAGGTGCTTCAGAGCTCTCACCACCATGTTCTGGAACAGTTACTACCCTCAGCCATCAGGCTCTTGAACCAAAGGTTCAACTTCACTGGCCCAATTGTTGTAATGTTCCCACAATCAATAGACTCACTTCCAAGGACTCTTCCTCTCATGTTCTTGATATTTTTTGCTTATTTATTTATTATTTCTTCTTTTTGTATTTGCACAGTTTGTTGTCTTCTGCACTTTGGTGCCGTTCTTCATGGATTCTGTTATGATTATTATTTTATAGATTTATTGAGTACGCCCGCAAGAAAATGAATCTCAGGGTTGCGTATGGTGACCTTGTGTAGTGGCTGTTGGCTTGCTATGTCTCAAGAGATTATCAAGTTCTAAGACCCCCTTACCTGCACGTCCTGGCGTTAAGTTGGTGAGCATTGCTCTCTGTGTAGTTTGACCCACTCCCAGCCCCTTCCTCACCTCATAGGACCTGATCATCTTCCAGGCATCAAAAATAGGCATTGTTGCTGATGTCAGTAATAATCAGTGGGAAATTAAAATGATCCATGCAGAGATTCAGGAGAGAAAAATAAAGTTCCCTCTGAATTGCCGGGTACAGGGTTCCCAACCCTGGAGTTCACAGACCCCTCGGTTAATGGTAGGGGTCTATGGCATAAAAAAGGTTGGGAACCCCCCGACCCAGTCCTTGTCTTCTTTTCTTTCCCTTTATCCCCCACTCCCCTCAGCCCATCAGATATTGTGGGCACAATTCATCCCAACAGATCGCGCCCCCCACCACCCCTCACCAGCCACACGTGCAGTGAGGGCTGAGCTGTATATGAGGGAGCGGGTGAGTAACAGAACTGATGTACAGATTTACATTTATTTATCACATGTACTTCAAAGCATTTGCTTAACAACCAACACATACAAACGATGCGCTGGGGGCAGCTCGCAAGTGCTGCCACACATTGTGTGGAGATGATGCAACAAGTTATACAGGACATTGCTGAGGCCTAATTTGGAGTATTGTGTGCTGTTCTGGTCACCTACCTACAGGAAAGATGTAAATCAGGTTGAAAGAGTACAGAGAAAGTTTACAAGGATGTTGCCGGGTTGGGACAACCTGTGCTATAAGGAGGGATTGAGTAGGTTAGGACTTCATTCCTTGGAATGTAGAAGATTGAGTTGAATGAGCCACCAGTGCAAGTGGTGCACGCAAGCTCGATTTCAATGTTTAAGCAAAGTTTGGGATAGGTACATGGATGGTAGGGGTATGGTTCTGGTGCAGGTCAATGGGAGTAGGCAGTTTACATAGTTTTGGCATGGACTAGATGGGCTGAAGGGCCTGTCTCTGTGCTATACTTCTCTGATGACTACTTCTGTAACAAACAGTTAATTTAAGTATTTTCAAAATGAGATATAACCAAAGTCTTTGATCAAATATCTTGAAATACCACAAATTAACAAGTTTAATAATTTACTCTAACATTAAAGGAGCTTATGTTAAATTACTTAATTATGTAAGTCACACTGCACCTGCCAAACTTTAAACAGGACTTAAATTGCAGCTTCAGGAGCTGCAGACACCACTGAGCAAGCTTCACAGAAAGTTAGGTCTCACACAGTGAATGGTAGGGCACTGAGGAGTGTGGTGGAACAAAGGGATCTGGGAATACAGGTCCATAATTCATTGAAAGTGGGGTCACAGGTAGATGAGGTTATAAAGAAAGCTTTTGGCACATTGGCCTTCACAGTTCAATGTACTGAGTACAGGAGATGGGATGTTATATTGAAGTTATACAAGACATTGGTGAGGCATAGTTTGGAGTATTGTGTGCGGTTTTGGTCACCTACATCCAGGAAAGGTGTAAACAAGATTGAAAGAGTACAGGAAAAATTTACAAGGATGTTGCTGGGGGACCTGAGTTATAAGGAAAGACTGAATAGGTTAGGATTGTATTCCCAAGATGGTAGAAGATTGAGAGGAGATTTGATTGAGGTATACAAAATTATGAGAGTATAGATAGGGTTAATGCAAGCAGGCTGTTTCCACTGGGGTTGGGTGGGACTACAACTAAAAGTCATGTTTTAAGGGTGAAAGATGAAAAGTTTAAGGGGAACATGAGGGGAAACTTCTTCACTCTGAGAGTGTGGAACGAGCTGCCAGCACAAGTGGTGCATGTGAGCTTCATTTCAACGTTGAGGAGAAGTTTGGATAGGAACATGGATTGTAAGGGTAAGGAGGGCTATGGTCGATGGGTGGGGGCAGTTTACATAGGTAGGTACTTACAGGATGGGCAAAGGGCCTGTTTCTGTGCTGTACTGTTCTATAAGTCTAAATGAGGTACACAAGTCTCCTGGTTGTACTTAATAGGAAATTTTATACTTATGAACACCCAGTTCCCAAGTAGCTTATTTTGTTTCCCATATTTGTTCAATTAAATGCCAGTTTACCTGCATTGAATCACACCAATAGTCTGAAAGGCTTGCCCAGGTGTTTACATCTAACGGGCCGGGATTTCTCTCTTCTGGCCTGCCTTGTTGGAGAACCGAAGTTTGCCTGTCTGCTGCTGTTTTTCTTAAAACATTTATTTGTGCAAGACTCGTTCGCAGGACTTGCTATCTCACTCGTATCACAAGGTCAGACATTTGTTATTCGTCCTTGTGTCTGCGCCATACTGCATGCCCCTTAGCTTGATAGCACAGCATAGTTCTGAGGAATAAATCGCACCTCGTTTGCCCCGACCCTTATTCATAGGGATTTTCACGATAAAAACACTTTTATAAACGATAAACCACTAAAACTTCCACACATTTGAAGTTGAAAGATGACCAACACGGTCACTCTTCCACGTTCCCGCCAGCCGGCCGGATGGATCGGCGCAATGGACGCGCTCAGGGAGCGGAATGAACCCCCTCGGCTTAGTAGCGTGAGGAATCGGGACTATTCGATTTCACTGAAGTCACGTTTAAAAATCATGCCTTATGATCCCCCCCCCCCTTCTTTTGTAGCCTAGAAATTCATTGGGATCGCGCATATTTCCTGAGGTAAATGTGACCCTAATGCCTCAGTGTGGCAGCCACATTCAAGACAGAGGCCCACCCTCCTCGGATTTAGAAAGTTTTTGCAGCCCGCAGACCCGAGCCCGCCAGCGGCGGTGAACCGTAGATGGGCTGCTGAGGTTCGGGGAGCAGCCCACCATCCAGGACCAGAGAGGTTCCCTTCCCTTGTGACCCCGGCACCCTGGAACAGACGGCTCCCCCCTGCACATCAGTAAGGCTGATGGAGGCTTGCTTTTTTGATTACTAAACGGTCTATTTTAATCTTTTTGTTGTTGTTGTTGCAATACAAAGCTCCGTTACCCAGACGGGAATTAAACCACGTTAATAGTTTTACTACCACGGCACGTTGTTCAGTCCCGGAGTTCATACCGCATTATGCAGCAGAAGGGAATGAATGGCTGGACTGGGATGCTGGTAGGGTGGGGGGCATGCGGGAAATAAATGGGATTAGTGCAAATGGATGATATTTGGGGTTTGTGGGTGTGCTTTCGTATTCTGTTAAGAGATGGAGAGTGTGTGAGTGGTTTTGGAGGGAACAAAAGAATGAGGTGAAAAAGCAGGGTGGAAATTAGATGACAGTACATTTCAGAGGAAAGAAATGCATAGAAAGAAAAATCAAGAGAGGAAATGACGGGAGGATAGGGCGGGGTAAATTGAGTTAAGATTTCCGAGACAACATGGAGTATGAACACTCACAGTTCGGTTTTCACCAGGCGCTTCTCCTTGCAGGAAATGGCGCCAGTGAGGGGGAGTTGGTCGCTCCAGTCTGGAGTGGCAGAGCCTTCGAAGGAATCTCACCCAACAAGGGCTTTTCCTTTCCCTACTTCATTATCTCAGGACCCTGGATCCTGGTTAATGGGCCTCAAGATCTAGGTTGTTGGGGCACAATGTACAGCGGGAACTAAGTCTTGCCAAATACCCGTAAGTCATGAAAACATTGTAGGCGACCCGCTGGCAGACTGTTTGAGGCTAAAGGCAGCTTTGTGATATGGCTGAGAGCTTCCACGTTGATCTTCCCATTGAAGCTGACGTTTTGAGGCGATTGAAGAGGACCACTGGTGCCTCTCATGGTGCAGTCGATGGCAAACGTCGTTATGTGTCCTGCTCAGATACTAGAAGGTCCCAGTGCTTGAAATTGGTGGAGTGCTATGTCTTTTTGTGTTTTTTTTCTCTCCCTGGTGAGCAGAGTGCTTGTTGAGTTTTGGTCCTGGCTCGAGCATTTTGTCAAGGACCTTATAGAAATTAGCCTTCTCGACTCCTTTTGTACTGACGTTCACTGGGGTATTAAAGACCAAATAACAGCAACCAAATATCTTTTTATTCCATTTGCAATATGTCAGAGAATAGCACCTCAATACCAGGAATATTAAAATATTGTAAATTGGAATCACATACTGGCCATGATTGTACAGCTCTTCAGAAGAAGGCGTATGTGTGATAAACTTGTGTTTTGAAGGAATTTTCAGCTGAGATATTAATGTATAATGTGCAATTATATTAAACCCTAGTGTTAAAATATAATTGTTCTACTTTTTGGTGGCAAGACTGTTGTTTTCAGTTGCACTTATGGATAATGTATTCATCACTTTGGTTCAGCTTGGTGATTATATTTTGCCTGATCAATTGTTTAAATTTAATTGACCTAAGCATGCACTAGGATGAGTGAATCCTGGGTTTGAAGTTTTAGAATGATCGAACTTCCAGTCATTCAAAAGATCCTGTTTTATCTCAGTCAAGTTCTCCCTCAAAAGAGGCAAGGTATTCTTAACTCTATACACTCTGTGATAAACTCCATAAATGGATGTTTATTTCAATTAACACACATCAAAGTTGCTGATGAACGCAGCAGGCCAGGCAGCATCTCTAGGAAGAGGTACAGTCAACGTTTCAGGCCGAGACCCTTTGTCAGGACTAACTGAAGGAAGAGTTAGTAAGAGATTTCAATTTATTTCAATTATTTATCTTCAGGTTTCTGAGGATAGGCCTAAAACAAAAAAAAATTCAGAACAAATGGAATAGTAATCCAAAAGCAAAATACTGAAGATGGTAGAAATCTGAAATAAAATCAGCAAATACTTGAAATAATTTACAGGAAAAGCTGATATTTTGGGTCAACGATCTATCAATAGCCTATTATCTCTGATGTGGTGCTCCGTTGAAGATTGACACCAATGATGATCAGGAGGCTTGCCACCCATACCCTAGTGAGATACGGGCATTCGCCTGCATCGTTAACTTGATTTGTGCCTCCACAATTGCTGCCTGTTGGGTTACAGAATATTTTTCTGACACTAGATGTTCATGCAGCTGGTATGAAACATTTGATAACATCCTTGTCTCGTTAATCAGCACTATCAGCACAGGTGCACCACAAGGCTGCATGCTTAGTCCCTTGCTCTGCTTGCTTTATACTTGTGACTCTGTGGCTAGGCGCAGTTCCAATGCTATATTTAAGTTTGGTGAGGACACCACTATCGTTGGCCCAATCAAAGGAGTCAAAGAGGAGTGAGATTGAAAACCTGGCTGAGTGGTGCTGTAAAAACAATCTCTGTCTCAATGTCAGCAACACCAAGGAGCTGATTATTGACTTCGGGAGGAGGAAACCAGAGGACTATGAGCCGGTCCTCATCAGGAGATCAGAGGTGGAGAGGGTCAGCAAACTTAAATTCCCCAGTTAACATTTCAGAGGGCTTTGTGTAGGTCCAGCATGCAAGTGCCATTATAAAGAAAGCCTGGCAGCACCCCTACTTCCTTAGGAGTTTGCAAAAGTTCAATATGTCAACTAAGACTTTGACCAAGTTCTATAGATGTGTGGTGGATGGGTCACATCATGGCCTGGTATGGAAACACCAATGCCCTAGAACAGAAAAGCCTACAAAAAGTAGTGGATATGGCCCTATCCATCAAGGATTCACCTTCATAGACTCTTCATCTCATGTTCTCAATATTTACTGCTTATTTACTTTTTTTTTCTTTTTGTATTTGCAGTTTGTTTTTTTTCCACACTGGCTGTCTGCTGACCTGTTAGTGCAGTCTTTCATAGATTTTATTATGGTTATTGGATTTATTGTGTATGCCTAAAAGAAAACGAATCTTTGGATTGTATATGATGACATTTATGTGCTTTGATAAGTCTACTTTGATTTTAATTGATCAATCTAATTATTCACTTTTGACTAACTTCATCCATTGGTCAAAGATTAAAAATATCCCCGAGAAGTAAGATAATGAAAACAGAACATGAAATTATTTTCAAAAAAGAAAATTCTGGAGTCTGTTTTAATAAAGAACATGACAAGCATGTGTATTAATTTCTTTTATGTCGTTATTGTGTATGTAAAGGAGAGTTGCTATCCTTTGATCTATTTGTTATCTGTCTCTATCTCGCATTTGCCAGCTGGTATGTCATATTGAAATATCTACACCCCATCACAAAGTCATGAACTTCAAGTGAAATTGAAAACAATATCTTCTCAGCTCAGATATAAATCCAGGAGCAACAAATGAATTATTTATTCACCAATTATAATTAAACTCTCTATCTCACCGAGGAAGTTTGAAATCATCAAGGCGGGTGATTTCAACCCTCTAGCTCGCTGCTGCAGGAGGAGGTGTCTGTGTATGATGGTTTCTCACTTGCTGCTGCTGAGGGAAAGTCCTTGTATTCGAGTGATCGCTCTCTGCCTCGATGCCGTTGGTGGATGGCCCTGGAACAAGGTTTAATCGGCACGATTTGTAGATTTGGACTCTAAATCAGGTTTATGATTTTCTAGTTGTAGTCCTGGTTGCTACTTTTTTGTTATTACTTTTGGGCAACTTTTGAATCGGGATAGCTTCCAGATAGTGAACACTGAGCTGAACTGTACTGAAATATGTATTTTGATTTTGTGTTTTATGTTCTGTTTTCTCCCATATATTTTGTTGCCGTTTGCACAATTCTTTTTAGTAGGGGTAGGGGGTGGGTTGGTTTGATGTTTTTCTTTGAATGGCTTCAAACAAACATGGTTCTTCTTTGTTTCATGATTGTCCCAGGAAGATGAATTTCAGGGCTGTATGCTGCATATATATTTTGATAATGAATGTACTTAGAATCTTAAGTTGGAGGATGTTAGTTTTTCAAAGAGACATTGGGAACACGAGGGAAACAGTTCCTGTATCTTGAAAATCTCATGCTAGATCACGAGTGTATGTTTTCTGTGGCCGAACATACAGTATGTGACATGGCTGGCCTATCACAGACTTGCCAGCCAAGATGCAGGCTGCATCCTGCAAATAGATTTGGAGAATTTGTAAACATATAGCACAGAAATGGTGCAGTAAGATGCCCATCCAGGCTAGTCCCATTTGCCTTTGTTTTGCAGAAATAGCTCTGAGAATTAATCAGGGAGAATGAGGCAGTCAGCTACTGCTAAAAGGAGCACTTTGTAAAATCTCCTCAGTCAAGATTTTGACCTTGATATGATTGTCCTTAACGTTATCCTACACCACACCATCTGTTACAGTATCACCATTACCCCACCCCGGTAAGAAGTTGATAAGACAACTTGACAAGTGAAAACCATAAGGGGATTGAAGCACACTAAACTCCTGCTGACGTATGAAAGTACTTCAGGCAGAAATTCATGACCCTATTTCCTCCAGCAAGAGAATGACAAAGCATGGGGACCTTGCATATGCCATTGTTGCAATCACCTGGAGAACAGAGATTAGTGGAGCCTTACTTCTCTCTGTCACAGTTACTGCTAGGATCACCTCAAATACCTCATGGCAGTTGTAGAGCATCTTCTCTCAAAGTTGAAAAGGTGATTCCTTCCCTAAAACAGTATAACAGACATGATCTTCACTGTATGTGGTGTTGGAACAGGGCATCTGTTCTCATTGTGTGTTCCCTTTTCCCCAATCTCTCACCATTCAGATAAGAACCAAAATGAATCATTTCATTTTTATCCATGAGGGTGTGGAAAGTGATCGAGTGATCAGCGCTGACTGCCAGCCTCTTGCTCGCCGCTGCAGGTGTCTGTGTGTGCTGGTCTCTCACTTTCTGCTCCCAAGGGAACGTCCTTGCATTCAAGTGACCTTTCTCTCTCTCTCGATGCTGTCAGCTGATGTTGCCAGAGCAAAGTTTAATTGAAGCGGATTATAGATTTGGACTCTTAATTCAGGTTTATATCTAGTTCTGACTAATCAAGAATCTATCATCCTCTGCCTTAAATATACCCAATGACTTGGCCTTTCTCCACAGCTGCCTGTGGCAACAAATTCCACACTCACCACTAATGAGGAGAAATTTCTCCTCATTTCTGTTCTAAAAGGACACCCCTCTATTCTGAAGCTGGCCCTTCTGGTCTTAAACTCCCCCACTACAAGGAAACATCCTCTCCAAATCTAATCTATCAAGGCCTTTCAACATTCGAAACATTTCAAAGAGCACCCCCTCCCCTTCTTAATTCTAGTGAGTACAGGCCCAGGGCCATCAAGCACTCATCTGAAAAGCTATTCAATCCTGGAGTCATTTTCATGAACCTTCTTTGAACCCTCTCCAATGTCAGCACATCCTTTCTTAGATAAAGGACCCATAACTGCTCATAACACTCCAAGTGAGGCCTCAGATTGCTTTATAAAGCCTCAACATTACATCCCCACTTATATATTCTAGTCATTAAAATTCAGAACAAGAGATTCTGGAAATCCAGAGTAAAGCACAAAAAATACTGGAGAAATTCAGCAGGTCCGGCAGCATCCATAGACGGGAATAAAGAACCAATGTTTTGGGCAGAATTAGAAATTAAAAAAAAAAGTCTATTTTAGTGATAAGTGATTATCGTTGCTAAACCATAGTGATCAAGGTTTTGCCAGTTGTTTCAAGAACCAAATGGTTGAAGGGAAGCAGCTGTTCTTAAACCTGTTATTTCTTGCTATTTGTGAGACATTGTTATTGGCACATTTGCCTAAAGTCGTCATTGTATTTCAGAATTATTTGTCTGATGTACTTAAGGCCATTTAAAGCGATGAGCTGTAATAAAAATACAAAGACCAATTTTATTTTATAGTACTTTCTGAATGAAAACCAATGCCTAGAATTTGAAATGAAAATTTCAGTGTGATAATCTGTGGTCAGACTATAATTAAGGAAATCTAAGCGCAACTTCTGAACATTTAAATGCAGGAATCCAGAAACTCCTGAAGGGTCTCAGCTCAAAAAGTCGACTCTTCATCCCTCTCCATAGCTGCTGCCTGACCTGGAAGCTTCATTTGGCTTATCATTACCTAGTTATCTATGGCAGATGTGATAACCTAATGACTTAATAAAACTAAGTTGTATACCTTCACCCAGGATATGCCCTCTTTCATTGCTATAATCAGAGAGGAGGTACAGAAGGCTGAAAGCACACATGCAATTCAGAAACAGCTTCTTCCTCTCTGCCATCAGATTTCTGAGTGAACATTGAACCCATGAACACTACCTCACTACTTTTTGTTTCTTTTGGCACTACTTATTTAACTTAAAATATATATACTTTAGTTTTTTTTTTATTATGTATTGCATAAAGTTTGTCACAATGACATTTCATGGCATATGCAGGTGATAATAAATCTGATTTTGATATATTTAAATTCCGTAACAGACCCCTCCGTAAGCAATTTCAATATACAACATGCATACAGCTCTAAATTTGAACAAAGTATCATACATATGCTGGCTTTTTGAAAGAACTCTCCAATTAATTACACTCCCCTGGCTTTTCTTGGGACACTAAGTATTGGTCCTATCTGAAGTTTGCCAAAAAACTTACTTGTAAGTCTGAAAATGGAAAAGTGGTAAATGTATTAAATTCAAATGCCTACTTGAAGCAACAAGTAATACCCACAAACAATTAGTTTTCATTAAAATCCAAACTATGTGAGTGAAAGCTCCATCCATGATTTGTGTATAATTCAAGCTGATTTGTTTTAATATCTGTAACTGATCTTCAAGGTTTTCTATAACCAACACCCCTTGCGTTTTAACTCTAAAGGCAACATATATAGGTTATGGTTCAATTGTTATCAGTTACACTCAGCTAATAGGCTGTTTGTCATATGAAAATCAAGTAAACAATAACATTATCCTTAGTGGGGTAGCTTTCGAGCAAATCTTGTGTAGAAACATTACATCTGTTGCATGTTTATGATAACTAGTCATTCAAGTGGGGGTGTGGTAGAAGTGAAGGGAATAAGTTACGTATTTGTGTTTTGTTCTAGGCAGTTTGGTTCTGGGGACCGCTGGATGTCATTTTTTTCTACCGCTTAGTTATGCTTAATTGCATCACTTCATGATTGTTTTGCTAATAAAGTATCTAATATATTTCTTCAACTCTGTGGAACATCATTACTGGAGTGATTGAAGGGCACATCACACAAAGGTAACAACCCGTGTTAGGTCACCAGCAGGAGCAATTGGTTTATTAGAATTGGCCACTGCATCTTGCGTATGAACAATATCCATCAAGAAGTTAACAGTGCATAATTGAATGGAGAGCTGTTTCAAAACCAAACCACCTACACATGCATAAAATAGAGCACCATGATACCCAAGTACACTTGTAATAGGACTTGGAGGTCAACTAAATTAATAAAAAAATAAAAATTATACTGATTGTTTTTACAACGTAATTGAAAACATATCAATCACCTCCAATTAGTTTCCAACAGAGTTCATGGTGTTTAAAAGAGAGGCTGATTATTTTGTTCTCTCAAAATAATTTTAAAAACTCCCTATTTCTTCAATACACAAAATAGAAATTGCAGACATTTAAATATTCAAGAAATTGTTTTCACTTATGATCGGCGTATCTAAGTTACAAGTGCATTGATACATTCTGTCCCAGCTAGAGCTTGAAGCCACTTGGATTTAAGCAAAGTAAAGCAAAGAATTTCTGGGTCCCAATCAATTCCTAGGAAAAACAACAATTTCAGTTGCTTAATTTTTTAAAGATTATTTTATCATTTATACAACATAAAATTTCCAGTACTGAAGATGTCTAAAATCATTTAAATGTCAGAATAAACTGAAAGCCTAACACAGGTCTTGGCAGCTGGTGATATCTCTGATGCCATGACAAATTCCTTGCTAGAAATGCAATGTATTACTGCTGCAAACTCAGACATGCATTGTATGGATCACATGTACACAATGAAATCTGGTTATAGTCAGTTTTCCTGCACATTACTTCTTATAAGAATTAGCATCTGGCCCTTCAAGTTTGCTCTGCCTTTCAAGTTCATGGAGCTCTTTTACCTCATTTCAATTTTAATCTCAGCCCTAAATGACTTCCCCCTTTTTCCAAGGCTGTGAACCCTGGTTTAAGACACCTTAACAAGGGAAAAAATATCTCCTCTGCATTAACCCCTGTGAATTTTTAAAAATCTCAGCGAGATCACCTCTTATTCTTCTCGATGATAGAGAATTCAAGTCTTGCCTGTTTGATATCTGTTCATACAGCAAGCCTGCTTTCCCAGGAACCAACTTAGTGAATCATCATTGCATTCTCTCTGTGGCATATATATCCAATTTTATGGAAGATGACTACAACTGTTCTCAGTGTAGTCTCACCAACATAATTGTGACATGAATCCCAATCAGGTAAGTCACACAGCATGGAAACACACCCTCCAGCCCCAGAATCTGCCCAGGTAAGCATGCATTTATATTAATTCCATGTTATTCTCACATTCTACCACACCTACTGTACACTTGTGGAACAATTTACAAAGGCCAATTAACCATCCCACGTTTTTTTGGGATGTGGGAAGAAACTAGAGCACAGTCTCAGAAGAATGTGCAAAAACCCCAGACAGCACCAGAGGTCAGGATTGAAACTGGGCTACTGCCACCCTCCCCCATTAGCAAAAGTCACAGAAGATAAATATCAGAGCAGGCTTTGAGGCCGAGTAAACATAATTACTCATTTACCTTAATGAATGAAGGCAAGTTACAGATGTTTATAGATAGTCTACGTATATTAAGTTTAAGCTACAGAGTACTATGAGGCCAAAGAAACCAAAAACCATTCCGATGAAATTTGGAAGTATGGTCAAATTAATACGACTAATTTATATGGGCTTTAATGAATATAAACATCCTTCCTGAGCAATTCCTCAAGATAAAAGTCAAATTCTGCTCCTGTTTGTGGGTTTACAAGTGGCTAATGATGGCATCATGGAAAGCACAGACTTTTTCCCAGCTACAGGGCAGAAGATGCCTGATGATGTGCGAGGAGGAAGTTAGTTTGAGGTGCTGTATTCCTTCTGCTGCTTGAACTTCATCAGGGTTATATACCAACTATGATATTTATAATTAGTAGATAGTTGACTTTTACTGTCTAATTACTTGAGTGTCTAGTGAGCCAACTAACAAACATCTCAACTTAGACACAAGGTACATGCTGCCAAAACTACTGATGCAGTGCAAGGATGTCACCTTAGCAATAAATGCATTCTGTCACATTGACAATTGGTATATTAGATACTATTAATGAGAATGTGGTTATTCCAAGATTAATAACCTTTATTCAATTCCTTGATATTTCATCCTTTCATGATTTCACCACTAGCAGACGACATAGTTATGAGTTTCAGCTGAGAGACTGCAATAATATCCTCACTGTACAGGGCTGGAGCTGAGGTCTTAAAGCCAGATGAAAAGCAATCTCTGTACTTTCAAGTAGGATGTATTCATTAACTTATACTTCCTCCTTTTAGTGATTTACATGTAATGGCACCAAGTTTTGTCATAAAGTTCTTCTCCTGCCACTGGGCAATGCAATCATCTGAAATCCTGAAATCGACCTGGAAAATAAATAAGCATTGATCTTAGAAAATTATCTTTGTACAACATTTAACAGTAGGAATGGAATGTGTAAAAGAGATAAATGTTTCTTCAAGGATTAGTTTTGGATTGTTCCAACAGAGCGAAGAAATAGCAGAGTCCATATTGTCCTCTTTTGTACTGTACAAAATTCTACGTCAGGAGCTATTAATGTTAAAATCACATCTACCCTGGACTATACCAGATTAAATCTGCAAGTGATGTATTTGAACTAAAGTTTTCCTCTCGAAGGTATGGACATTATTCCAAAATTATCTTAAGGGAAGTTATGACACAGAATTGGTGGCATATCTTTTAGGGAATTGTCCTGACATTGTCACATTGCATGTCAAACTTAGAAAATTCTACCTGAGACTGAATAGGATCATGGCCACTACTTTGCTGTGTGCAGTAAAGGAACGGTGATTGTCAATTACCTCAGCCTCTAGATGCTGCTACTAGTCCCACATCTGATCGGACGCAGATCTCTCACGGGGACATTGTTTCCATGATCAGCAGTGAGGGTCCTTTATCAGTCAAATAATTCTCACCAATACATTTTATTTTTTTTTTTAAAAGGTAATTATTTTGTTAAAGGAGAGCAAGACTACAAAAAATCCTTTTTGCAACTTCTTCAGGGCCAAAGAGGTTTATTAGTTGCACGATCACTAATAATACCTGTAAAAACTCACTTAACCCCCACCTGCATGATATAATAATACTCAAGAATTTTCATTTATGAAAATTATTAAGTGTGAGTTTGTTCTCGTTTTATAAAGGCTGCAAAACTAAGTTATGGAGAAACAAGACAGCACTGAGTCATGGTGCAATACAGCACAAATACAGGCTCTTCTGCCCGACTCTTAACATCTCACTTAACGTACTTCTAAACATTTCTATAAAGGTCATCCGTTAAGTTTCAAGCAATAGAGACTGAGCCTGTCCATAACTCAAACCTGCCGATCCTGGCCACTTCCTCATTATTTCCTGCACTGTTTCCAGATTAACCACACCTTTCCTCCGACACTGTGACCAAAACCGCAATTTCAGTTGCAGTACAAGACTCAAAGGAATCCCCCGGCTTCTGATGAACTGTGCATATGCACAGTTCATCCTGTAGTAGATTAATCCTGTAATAACAGTGAATGCCATGACATTGCCAAGATTAAAAGCAGTACAAGTAGGGCTACCCTCTCCTATGAATGTGAATAATTTTACTCCGGGTAGAAAATTAAGGCGGAGCTTTGAAGTAAACTGTACAAATACAAATTATCAGTTAAAGATGCCAGGCTTGGGAAGTGGAGTCAATTGTCACTAACAAATCTGATCAGTTAAAAGACCAATACTGCCCACTACAGGTAAAATGGAAAATAAACAACCAACACATTGAATACATATTCAAGTCTTACCTTAAAGAATTTATTACTTGGTAACAACTTCCTCAACCCATACAAATCCTAAAACTACTCTGTACATCAGACTAGACAATTACATTTATTTGCTTTCACAATTCCAATATTTCTATATTTTCACAAATAAATTCAGAACGTACACATAGCTGGGGTGCCGAAGATTTCTGCACTACTGTATTTGTCAACATGGAGCAGACAGCGAGTCTGTAAATCTGGTGGGAGCAGAGGATGTTGGCAGTGGTGAAGGTGGAGCACTGCAGGAAGGGTATAGAACAGGTGGCAGAGAAGGGGCAGTGTGTGGCCTGGGTGCAGACACATCCCGCCCTGAGTCACCAGCCAAGGTCATATGATTTCAAACAATGGGTTTACAGACCCTTACAGAATGTCTCTCCGGTGCTTCCCACTCCCTCCCCCTTTCTCCAACCATTATTCCCCTCCCTCTGCCTTCTTCCCACTCTCCAGTCCACAATAGAGACCCATATCAGAACCAGGTTAATCATCACTCACATATGTCATGAAATTTATCTTTCTTTGTGGCAGCAGTACAGTGCAATACATAAAATTATTACGGTACTGTGCACAATACTGTATTTTATTAGAAAGAGAACAGCGATGGTTCAAGACAATGATTCCAGGAACGAAAGGGTTAACATGAGAAGGGTTTGATGGCTCTGGGCTTGTACTCGCTGAAACTTAAGAGGAATGGGGGGATCTCACGGAAAACTTTCTAATGTTAAAAGGTCTAGAGATGATGTGGAGAGGATGTTTTTCATAGCGGGTGAGTCTTGGACCAGAGGGCACAGCCTCAGAATAGAGAGACTCCCATTTAGAACAGAGATGAGAAGGAATTTCTTTCACCAGAGGATGGTGAATCTGTGGAATTCACTGCCACTGAGACCAAGTCATTAAGAGTATCTAAAGCAGAGGTTGACAGGTTCTTGGTTACTGAGGGTTTCAAAGGTAATGGGCAGGGGGCAGGAGGCACGAGAACAATAAAACAGCCATAATGGAATAGCAGAGCAGACTCAATGGGCCAAGTGGCCTAATTCTGCTCCAATGTCTCATGGTCTTATATTAAAACTGCTCAATTTCTTAATTCTTATTATCACAAGACATGCTTATTGCAAACAAATCAGAAGGGATACAGCATATACAATTTCCTGCAAGGGTATGTTCTGGAGGCTTTCTGGTACAAATATTACCTGCAACTTCTCAAATACTTTCTTCTTTGGTTTCAGTTCTTCATCTGCTGTACCATTTTCGAATCCCTCCACAAACACCCGCTCTCCTGGTTCAGAGCCTTCTGGAGGATTTAATGGTTCCACTTTACGCTTTTCTCCATCTCTGTAAAGACAAGGAGGACAAACTTGCTTTACAACATTGTCTACTTCAAGATCTTCAGGCAACAACTAACAAAGTATCTACTTTGAAAGTTGCTCTTTTTTTTCATACCTCAGCATCTAAAATCTAGCTTTAAATTTTATCAACCGGTGAAAATCTTAGCTTGTTAGAATGATGTAATTTCCACTCAATTTTACTGTTTCTAGATATAACGTGGCAACTATCGCATTATGGAGTCAGACTAATACTCCACAAACCTTTGGCTCAATGCTGACCACAGTGTGCCCCTCCCTCCAATCGAATCCAAACTTCCTACATTTGGCTCATATTCCGAGATTGTCAAATTGCAAATGGATGTTTATTTTATAATGTAATAATTTTTTAAAATCTCCATTATAAATTAATAGTTTGAGTAACCTGCAGGGCCCTTCATACAGATGTGTCTAAAGATAATAAAACTCAGATATAATGCCAAGAGTGTTCTTTCTTTAAGTACAAGCTTCCTACACTAACTTCAGTGCCCAAGTGATTAGCTCTACAGATAAGAACATAGATGGTAGGTATCATGAAACTAATCAGAGATATCACACCTGAGCCCCATCTATCAATGTTTCAGTGGACAGATTTCAGTATTGGGAACCAACCTAATCTGCTGCCCCTCTCGCTTCCAAATAAATAATAAACCATATTTATCATTAATTATTCATTCAAACAGTTTAGGTTTAGTAGTAGATTTTCCTTTTTCTCTCATTAGTGGAACACTATTTTCAGATGCACAACAAAAGGAAAAGCATGAAATATTCAAAGATTTAAAGTGTAATTATCAACAAATATATAAATTATACAACCTTGAGATTTGTTTAACAGTTGCAAAACAAGGAACCTATTAGAAAAAAAAATAAGACCAACCCTAGTGCCCACAGAGAAAGAGAAAAAAAACAAATCATACAAGCAACAGAAACAAGAACAGCAGCAGCTTTCCAAATCAAATTGAGTCCTTAGACCCAAATCCCCGGAACAGCTTGGAGTAGGCCTAAAGCCACGGAATGCAGTTCATCATATCAGCGGAGCAAGTTGCCGCAAAGTTCGCAGACATGAAGCACTGCAGCTGGGGGCAATCTTACAACTTTGGCGTTGTGGAGAGTGAAGCCCCCAGACTATCTGGGTCGGTATTTAAATCTGTCTGCACCTCCCGCTAGGAAGCATGGTGAATCACTCGGGGCCTAGATTTTGCTGCCAGAGAAGCCGTTCTCAATCTCTCCACATCAGCTTGGCGTTTTGCGTGACTCAGCCCCGCCAGACTCTCGACACCCTGACTTTTCTGTCTATCTGGGCCCACATTTAGATTGTCCAAATAGCATGTTGTACCTAGCACTAGGACCCGGGCCTTGCTGTAGCAAATCCCCCCAAATTGGCTCGGCGCTTACAGTGACCCACTCTTACACCTGGGTAAGTTGGACTGGCATCGGAACTCCCCCGTCCCATTTTCGCCCCTTCAAATCATCCACTCCAACTCCAAGTGCATCGATTTTGCAGTGCATCAGCAGGATACATGTCTCGTGCTGGCTTTGCCCTCGCTTGCCTTTCATTGTTTGTGGTGATAGTTTACCATAATTTACTTCGGGGAAAATAGTGTTATTAATAATGTTTTTAATGGAATGCCTTTGCTTTCAAACCACAAGTAAGCTGTCACATGTCTTCAGTAGTGCCTTCTTAACCGGTTTTCATGAGATTAGATCTCCATGACTTATAGTTCTCAGGGAATCCCTGATTCCCACCATTCATAAACCTTTACCCCTGCAGAAGGAGAGCTGGTAGTGTAGTGGGTAGCTCAACGCTTTACAGTGCAGGTGACCCAGGTTCAATTCCCACTGCTGCATGCAAGCAGTCTGTCTGCTCTTCATGTAACCCCGTGGGTTTCTTCCACATTCTCCGGTTTCTTCCCACAGTCCAAAGACATACTGGTTAGTAGGCTAATTGGTCATTGTAAATTATCCTGTGATAAGGGTAGGGTTAAATCAGGGATTGCTGGGCAGCACTGTATCTCAGTAATTATAATACATTTTTCTAAACCCTGTACAAGCTAGGAATCTAAGGAAGCTGAACATTTCACATTCTTGTGCATACTGTAATGAGACAGAGGGCATCTAACTTAGAGCTGCATCGAGCCGAAGCAAGAAAGAATAGGTCTGCTTAGATCCCATAAATAAAAGCAGAATAAGAGCAAGCAGACTCCACTTTGGCAGCAGTATACTGACAACTTGCATCAGACCCAGTGAGTTAGGCAAGTATAGAATAGTGTAATGCAAAGGCACAAATATTTTCTGCCAACTTTGTATTCACATTTCATAGCTATGGGTAGAGTATGATCTGTGACATTTAATAGCTGCGAAGGAGAAAAGGAATACTCTGCACAAAATTGAAATAGCTCTTCCATGGAATTCATTGTCTATAATTTCCTGTTAATCCTTATCGACTTGGAGGGTAATGTACTTGGGCTTGCAGACTAACCAGTTACAGGTGTCCCCTGCTTTTCGAACGTTCGCTTTACGAAACCTCGCTGTTACGAAAGACCTACATTAGTTACCTGTTTTCGCCGGCATTGCTTAAACACGTGCCTGTGAGCATCTGTGCTTTATGTCGATTTATTTTGAGCATCTATTAGCCAGATGAGTTCTAAGGTATCGGAAAAGCCTAAAAGAGCTCGTAAGGGTGTTACACTTAGCATAAAACTAGACATAATTAGGTGTTTCGATTGTGGTGAACGAAGTAAGGACAAAGTGAGTTTGGCTTGTGGAAGTTGATGAAGATGATGTTGAAGAGGTTTTGGTATCCTATGACCAAGAACTGATAGATGAAGAGCTGATGCAATTGGAAGAGGAAAGGATAACAATCGAAACCAAATGCAGTAGCAAACAGACCAAAAGTGAAGTTGTCCAGGAACTGAACGTAAAGCAACTGCAATGATTGCAGAAAAGTACGACTTTAATTTTGAAAGGGTACGTAGGTTTAGGGCATATTTGCAGGATGGTTTGAGTGCTTACAAAGAACTGTATGATAGAAAAATGCGCAAGGCTAAGTAGTCAAGCATACTGTCGTTTTTCAAGCCTTCCACATCAGCCACAGCAGACAATGAACCTCGACTTTCAACACTGAGGCAGGCAGACGTAGAGGAAGATGACCTGCCTGCCCTGATGGAAACAGACGACGATGAGATGACACCCCAGTGTCCCACCACCCCAACCCCTGGGCCGTGGATCGATACATTGCCGCGGAGAATGCAGCGGTAGCCGGGACGCACCCAGCACATCTTTAAAAAGCAGAAATAAGCTAATTAGGTGCCGCCCAGCACGTAAATGGCGGCCCAGATCAGGGGCGATTGCCGATTGTGTCGCCTCTGAACTGGGCCGACATTTACGTGCCGGGAGGCACCTAATTAATTAGCTTGCTTATTTCGGCTTTTTCCTTAAAGATGTGCTGGGTGCGTCCTGGCCACCGCTGTACCACTGCACCACCCCAACCTCCAACGACTCAGCCTAACACACCATCATCAGTGTGCTCGGCGCTGTCTTCCCAATTCCGGTAAGTGATACTACACTGTACATACATTATTTCTACTTTATAACGGCTCTGTGTTTTTATGTGTTTTTATGTGTTATTTGGTATGATTTGGCAGCTTCATAGCTTAAAGGTTACTGGAGAGAGTGGTTCTGCCGAGAGCGCTTGCACCGTGTTTCTGCCGAAAGCGCTTGCGTGAGATTTTCGCTACGGAGAACAATGCGGCAATGATTGTAGAAAAGTATTTCTACTTTATATAGGCTGTGTATTTATCATATCATTCCTGCTTTTACTATATGTTACTGTTATTTTAGGTTTTATGTGTTATTTGGCATGATTTGCTAGGTTATTTTTTGGGTCTGCGAATGCTCACAAGTTTTTCCCATATAAATAAATGGTTCTTGCTTCTTCACTTTACGACATTCCGGCTTACAAAATTTCACAGGAACGCTCTACCTTCGGATGGCGGGGGAAACCTGTATTCTGGTCCGTTAACTTCCAGATGCAGTAATAAGGTCACTACAATTAACTTCAGTTCTCAGAACTCAAGGGTAAAACACTAGCAGCAATTCATGCTTTTTAAAAAAAATTTTTATCAATGCACAATAGAGTATCCTGTCTGGGTTCAACACAGCTTAATATGGCAACTCAACTCAACACACTCAACAACTCAAGAACAGCTTCTTCCCCTCTGCCATCAGACATATGAATAGACATTGAACCAATGAACAGTAATTAATTTTTATTTCTATATTACCATGTATTGCATTGTGCTGGGGCCACAAAGCTAACAAACTTCATGACGCATGCCAGTGATATTAAACCAGATTCTGATACTGAACTGCTCCAGCTGTGACTGGAAGAATCTACAAGGACTTGTGGCTCAGCACATTATGGAAACCAGCCTCCCCCCCATGGACTCTGTCTATACTTCTTGCTACCCAGCCCTTTCTCTCTTTCACCAATCAACTTCCCAGCTCTTTACTTCACCCCTCCCCTCACCTTGTACTTCTCCCTCCCCTCCCCTCCCCCCACCTTCTTGCTGTGACTTCTCATCTTTTTCTCCCAGTCCTGATGCTCTCGGCCCAGAATGTCGACTGTTTACTCTTTTTCATAGAAGCTGCCCAGCTGCTGAGTTCCTCCAGCATTTTGTGTGTGTTACTCACACTGGATACTCTTTTTCCTTCCCTCTCCCATTGGGCAGAAGATCCAACCTGATTCCCATCAGATTCCTTCTTCTCCAGCCCTTGACCTTTCCCACCCACCTGGCTTCACCCATCACGATCCAGCTAGCCTCCTTCCCCTCCTTTTTATTCTGGCATCTTTCTTCTTCCTTCACAGTCCTGATGAAGGGTCTCAGCCCAAAACGTCAACTGTTTATTCATTTCCATAGATGCTGCCTGACCTGCTGAGTTCCTCCAGCATTTTGTGCGCGTTGCTTGGATTCCAGCACCTGCAGACTTGCTCGTGTTTAGAAGATAAGAGAGTCTGAAAGCAAATACCACCACACAAAATAATAGATGCTACCTATTACAAGACTACTAAATAGTTCCTAGAAAAATAAAATGAACTCTTGACCTATCAGTCTACCTCATTATGATCTTGCACCTTATTGTCTTACCTGCACTGCACTTTCTCTGCATTAACAGATCTGTATAAACAGATCTGTACATAATGATCTGTATAAACAGTATGCAAGATATGCTTTTCAGTACATGACAATAATAATGCAACTTGAATTCTCAGGGAATTGTGCTAAAAATGCATTTACAACTTCTGATAATCAGAATGAGGTCTGATGATGACAATTTACTGCAGAAGATCTCAAATGAGGTAAAACCATTTGATGGGCAGCTCTATATGGGTAGCTGAAGTGCTATTACTGTTCTACCCACTTCAGTGGAACAAGCACGGCCCAGCTGAGGAAAAATAAATACTCTAGAAACATGGTAGCATAATGGTTAGCACAACACTTTATGGTACAGGCGACCTAGGTTCAATTCCCACTGCTGTCCTGTAAGGAGTTAGTACGTTCTCCCCATGACCACATGGGTTTCCTCCGGGTCTCCCACAGTCCAAAGACGTACCAGCTGACAAGTTAATTGGTCATTGTAGATTGTCCCCTGATGAGACTAGGGTTAAATCGGTGGGTTGCTCAAAGGGCAGAAAGGGCCTACTCCACACTGCATCTCAATAAAAATAAAACCTTGAAGACAGAGCAAAATATTTGTATAGTTGGGTTTCAAGACGCTGTTTTTACAGCTTCAAGATAGTCAACTTGGGAAATAAACTCGAGAGGGCCATTGTTTTCTGTTCAACTCATCATACAAGATTGCTCAGATCTGTCTTTCTCTGCCTGTATTTCCATTTGTTGGAGTAGATTTTCTACTTTATGAAGATACTGTCATCAAGTTCAATGATAAGACACTCTCTACAAATGAAAAGTTGATGCAGGCTAGAAGGAGCATGACAGTGCATTCTGCCAGTAAGATACTGATTGGATTTTCAACTCTATATAATGCATCAAAGCTAGAAGAGCATGAAATATGCTTCACCTTCAAAGTACAGCATATTCCAAAAATCAATTTCCAGGAAATTGCTTGGCAAAAATTCACTTTGAAATGGACATTCTTCAAAACAGCATTAGAACATTGTTGAACAGACAAAAATTGTAAAGTATATTGTTAAATATAAAGCAGTGCCAACTGAATCGGAAGGTTCCAGAAGTAAAGTGGAAAATAAGAAAGTAGCCAAAACTATTGAAAGTGTACATTTGTGAATGTTAGTACACACACCTTCATTTCCAGGAACTATTTCAGATTTTCTGTACACAGTGAGATCACAAACTGTCAAGTAAGGAAACTAAAGTTCTCTTCTCCAATTTCAAATTAACAATTAGTATTGCTACTGACAATAAAGTAAAAAAAAGAGAAAATATGAAGTCCTTTTATGTATTGGTCTTGCCAAATAATTTGTGACGAGCTCTTTAGAGAAAAAGGCTGAAAGTGTACTAGTTTGTTGGTCTTCAAGAGATGAAATTGGTGCAAAATACTGATCCTGAAGCAGGTTCCCCCCTAATAATGCAAAGGCGGCCCAAGTCCAGTAAACACAAGACCTGGACATCTTGGTAACACAAGAATGACAAATTTAGAAAGTAACTGTGAGAGGAAGGAAACCTAACAGAAATCACGATAAAAATTTAAAAAAGTTATTGATATAGAATAGACAAAAGCAAATTATTACCCTCAATAAATATTAATATTGCACAAAAGCCTTCTTATTTTTAAAACATTTTTGGAATCCTTTATTGAATTCAGAAGTTGTTAATAAACCTACCAAAATAAAAAAGCTCCTATGTATTAAACTGCCATAAAACTGCTCAATAATCAAAACAAATAAGCACAGAAATATGTTAAATGTTAAAATGAAGCTAATGCAAAACAAAATGCATTACTGAATTAATTCCATAGATTGAAAAGCACACATGTAAAATTAATGAATTAATACTAACAGTCTAATTCAGCTAAAAAAAAATGGAGGGGGAGCTTTTTGAACACTGCTTTCTTTTTGATCAGTTATTACTTTATAAAAATATCTGTAATGATAGATAAGGTATGAAAAGCTGAACAGAAGCAATGGAAATATCTTTGACATAGAGTGAAAGATATAGATTCCATAGATGATTTATTTGAATATCTATTTAAAATTCAAGTTCAAAGTAAATTTATTATCAAAGTTCATATATGACCCACTACAACCCAGAAATTCATTTCTTTGTGGGCATACTCAATAAATCTATACAACAATAACCACAACAGAATCAATGAAAGACCGCCCAACATGGTCATTCAACCAGAGTGCAGAAATCAACAAATTGTGCAAATACAAAATGAAGAAATAATAAATAGATAGATAAGATAAATAAGCAAGCAAGCAATAAATATTGAGAACATGAGATGAAGAGCCCTTGAAAGCGAATCCATTGTTTGTGCGAGCATTTCAGTGATTGGGCAAGTGAAGTTGAGTGAAATTATCGCCTTTGGTTCAAGAGCCTGATGGCTGGGGTAGTAACTGTTCCTGAACCTTGTGGTGTTAATTTAATATTGTACATTCTGAAATTCCAATTATAAAACTAACAGCAGGTGAAGCATAAAGCAGCAGCAAAACATTAATGATACCAGCTAACTACATATTTTATTATTTGGCAGCCAGTCTGTTCTTTATCAAAAATGTATAATGTAGTGTTCAAGCTAGGGTCTATAATGCTCTAATTATTGAAAAAAAATCCTACTCACATGGATGCACAAAGCAACATGGCTTGAGATTCAATTCCTCGCATCTTCTGTGGCTTCAGATTACATAGCAATACCACGTCTCGATTCTGGAGCTCCTCAGCAGCAACGTACTGCACTAACCCACTAACAACCGTTCGTGGCTCTGCTTCTCCAATGTCCACTTTCTCCACGTATAGACTCTCTGCATCAGGATGCTAGGGTAAACAAAATACAATTGATAATTATGCACATATTTTTCATTTAATTTTACAATCAGGAAATAAGCAATTTCTTCAACAATCTTAAGGTCTTTGAAAGACCATACCAGGAATCATGCATTAGGCTAATTTATTATCATATACAATTGAAAATTAATACAGTAAGGGAATTAACAGTGTTCCAGAGGCAAGGCCATATTAAGAAAATCTTAACGCCAAATTTACAGCCTCTAAAGTAAACTGCCTAAAAATAAGCTCGAAGTACATATGTTGGATATCATGAGAAGGAACATTATCAAGCCTTCTTGATAAATGAAGTGTGAAAACAGTCACAGCTAGGAGATAACATTTGATATTAGGCAATGAGAATAGTATGTAATGCTGAAAGAAGTCCCTCAGAAAGGTCACTGATATTTGAGGTGAAAGGGGGAAGAAATAACCTTTCATTAGGGAATGGATGGCACTATTTTTTTTCAGTAAACAGCGAAGTAGAATTGTTAGCATTCCTTGAGAAAGGAAAAGATATACAAGAAAAATGGAGATTAATGTATTCTACAGAAGCTGAAATGTCAGCAAAAGCTGACAGTCAGAAGAATGAAAATAGCCAAAAGGTCAGGGAAGTATTGCAGGTTCTCCAAGTTAGAATTCGTTTTAAGAAAGAAGATTATTGCAAGTCATAAGGCCCAAGCAATGAAGAGAAAAAATTGAAAGTATAAAGAAAAAGGAGGGAAAAGTAATTTAAACTACACTTCTAGACAATCAGGGAAAATGAATCAACTAGCAGTCTAAACCGTGCAAAACATGACCAGCTGGCTTGATCAATTTAAGGAAGACCACCCGATGCTGGCAGCCCGTAATGAAATAGTAAAAGGAAAGTGATTTCCACTGGAGATTTGGAAAATGAATTTTGTAATCAGAAAATGATTAAGCAAGATGATTAATTGCATTGAGTTAAAAAATACACGTGGACTAAGATGTTAACTGTCCTGTGCTATCACCAGTGGGACCATCAGTTGATCTGCCACCTGTCTTCAGCAGTTTCAGCCCGCTTATGATCAAGACTCCCTGGAGGTGGTGGGCCAGCAGTAGGATGAAAGAGATTTACTTTTGCAGTTAGTGGAGATTGCATTCTATTTAAAAAATTATAAAGTTAATTTTTTCAGGTAAAGATTTTCTGTTTGCATTTAATTACTATTTTAATTGATAATGTTTTACTCATAGCACCTCTACAAACTGGATGGCTGCTCAGTTAGAACTCCAAAATGGTCACTCCTTCCCATTTGATAGAATTATTGTCATACAACATCGTGCCTTTCAGGCCATCCTGGCTGCATTGGAACTCTCGTTACTCTAAATTTCATCTAAAAGAGAGGATGATGGTGGAGGTGCACAAATAAGCTGAAGTAGAAATTGGGCGGAATAGAAGAAGGTGAAGGAAGAAGCAGGCAGATGGGGCTCATCAGCTATGATTGGCAGCTCATCTAGGGGAAGGAAAACTCTGATCTCAAACTTCAGCTGCCTTGAGGAAGCCTTTGGGAGTAAACCCAGAGGAAAAAATCCGGAGCTGGAATCCCTAAGGGAGTCTTACATTGAGTTCAACACTGACTGGCAAGTCCTTGCATGCCACTGGTGCCAAACTGTAACAGTGTCTGCCATTCCTTTGGATTAATCAGCTCCATGGAGAGGGGAGCTTGCTCTCCATATCGTACTGCCCTTGCTTCGCAGACAGCTAGGATGCAATATCCATCGTCAATCCCGACAAGTGGAGGCCTTGGGAGGAAGAAGTCAGAATATTCAAAAATGGATGGAAACTGAACAAATTGGATTGGAATTTGAGTTGGTGGGGATGAATACGGTGATGAGAAATAAATCAGGAAGTGGACAGTGAATACAATACAAAATAATAACTAGCCATAGAGAAACATCAAAGTAATCTTTGGATTAGTTAGATTGATATATCAATGCACTAACTGGCTTGTTTTAAACAGGACACACAAAATACTGGAGAAACTCAGCAGGCAAGACAGGAAATGAATAGACAGTCAACATTTTGGGCCAAGACCCTTCTTCAGGACTGGAAAGGAAGGGGGAAGTTTTAAACAGACGTTATTAGCTCCTGCCACTACCACCTCCTCTGGTAGCTTATTCCATTGATATTACAATTAAGTTAAAAAGTAAGCCTTGGTTCATTTTCCTGAAATAATTTATCTGAGCAAGTTTACTGAAGTTTGGTTGGCAGCACTTGACCGCAAAGCACTTACTTTGTATGATACATTTACTATGATTATTAGATTATAATTAGATGCACTATCAATATACTCAGATGTTGTCAAACATTAAAAATCAAGTTTCATGTGATGTTCCTCCACATAAGTGTGAGGTGGTTCATTTTGGTAGGTCAAATATGATGGCAGAATATAGTATTAATGGTAAGACTTGGCGGTGTGGAGGATCAGAGGAATCTTGGGGTCCGAGTCCATAGGACACCCAAAGCTGCTGTTCAGGTTGACTCTGTGGTTAAGAAGTCATATGGTGCATTGGCCTTCATCAACGGTGGGATTGAGATTAGGAGCTGAAAGGTAATGTTGTAGCTATATAGGATCCTGGTCAGACCCACCTGGAGTACTGTGCTCAGTTCTGGTCACCTCACTACAAGAAGGATGTGGAAACCATAGAAAGGGTGCAGAGGAGATTTAAAGGATGTTGCCTGGATTGGGGAGCATGCCTTATGAGAATAGGTTGAGTGAACTCGGCCTTTTCTCCTTGGAGCGATGGAGGACGAAAGGTGACCTGATAGTGGTGTATAAGATGATGAGAAGCATTGATCGTGTGGATAGTCAGAGGCTTTTTCCCAGGTCTGAAATGGCTAGCACGAGAGGGCACAGTTTTAAGGTGCTTGGACGCAGGTACAGAGGAGAGGTCAGGGGTAAGTTTTTTTTATGCAGAGAGTGGTGATTGCGTGGAATGGGCTGCCAGCGATGGTGGTGAAGGTGGATACTATACAGCCTTTTAAGAGACTCCTAGATAGGTACATGCTTAGAAAAGTAGAGGGCTATGGGTAACCCTAGGTAATTTCTATGGTAAGGACATGTTCGGCACAGGTTTGTGGGCCGAAGGGCCTGTATTGTGCTGTAGGTTTTCTATGCTAATGCCCAATATCACCACTGCTTTATCAAGTTTTGCAGGATGAAATTAAGAGCAGCTTATTTAACTCCAAGACAGTGCCTAAACTATAATTTTATTGATTGATTTATTTACAGTGAATAAATGTCAATTGCATAAATATGGCTAATTTAAGTTTTCTTGGATCTCAATTTGCAAAAACAAAGGTCAAAACTGTCCATGCTAATTTCAAACTAAAGCCACAGTTCGGAAACTACAAACTCACTGTACTCCAGTTACAAATTAAAATACAAATCAGCCACAGCTTGCTGCCTATGCCAGCTTTAAGCATCTAGAGATTTGCCTTTCATGGGTCTACCAACATTGATTCACTAGTGAGTTCTGTTCCAATTCAGACTGCCGAGGCTCTCATGTGTCAGAATACTATAAAGTGGGCAGACTAGAGTAAACCCCAGTATACAAAGGACCATAACCATGCCCACAAGCTTTACTAACCACCACAGCTGTCTAGAACTTTGTTTGCACAGGTTAGACCAGACCTGGGAAAGTGAGCCCATTTATTTGAAAGTTAAGGAGATGAGCTTGCAGGGTTTCCAGAAACCTTCAGCTTTGGAGTATAGCCTGGGAATCAATGAAGCTCAATCAGCAAATTTTGGGCTTGTGTATTTGTGTTCTGAACTTCCAGGAAGTTATTTCAGGTGAGGGACAGAGTGTAAGTGCCTACTTAATTAAGTGGATATGCACATATTTCATTCTATCCTGTATAACTGTATTCTTAGCAAATTGAAAAACAATGGAATTGCTTCCTTTTAAAAACCCTCCAGACCCGAGACAAAATGACAGGGAAAAAAAACTGGCTGAATCAAAGGTGTGCTACATTTGCAGTATTTTCTGGATCTATGTTCTCAATTTAAAGCTCGGCTATGCTTGAAAGTAAGAACTTTTCATTTTTGTATACAGGACATGTCCAGGAATCCATATCAGATATAACATGGACAAAGTATAATTCTTGTACCTAACACTTCACAACCATAATACTGAGCTAATATAGCAGTCAACAGGAATTCTGCAGATGCTGGAAATTCAAGCAACACACATCAAAGTTGCTGGTGAACGCAGCAGGCCAGGCAGCATCTATAGGAAGAGGCGCAGTCGACGTTTCAGGCCGAGACCCTTCGTCAGCTGCCTGGCCTGCTGCGTTCACCAGCAACTTTAATATAGCAGTCACTTGTTTGTCCCAGCAACCAATTATTAAAGGCAGTGCCATATACCTAATAGAAAGGCACAGGAGGGGCACATTTCAGTGATAGCTAGAAGTCCTCTGTGCTTCTAACTTACCTTCTCCACACTGATAATCCTTCCAACTCGAATATCAAGCCTAGAAGGCCTAATTTCATCATTATCAACAGCTGGTCCTTTGGGAACTCCCTCTGGAAGTTGAATTGGAGAAAGACGACTTGAAAATACACATCTTTTGTTAAGATTTATTTAAAGTTATGCTCCTTCAAAAATAATACTGGCAGAAAATCATTTCCATAAATAGAGAGCAGGAAAAAACTGCTAGAAGACCTCAGTGGGTTGAGGAGCATCTGTGGACGCAGAGGGATAGCTGGTGCTCCAGGTCAAGCTTCTGCATCAGAACGAAGAGTGGCAGTCAGTATAAAGAGGCGAGAGGGAGGGGTGAACCAGATTCATCTACCTAGCACTGCTCAACCCGGCAAGTTCCGCCAGTAGCTTGCTATTTGCTCTGAATTCCAGCAATTAAAGTCTCTTGTGTCTTCACACTCATGCTTATGTTCCGAATCAAGAAGAGCTCAAGACAAAAATGCTTTCACTTTTATTCTTCAGCTTTGACTTGCAGAAATGTTCCAATGAATCCATTACATTCTATGCATATTAATTGAAATTAATCATAAGGCTGATATATAATAAGGCTGACATTGGTCTCTTGTGATGGTATTAAGTGAACACTAGGAATTCACATGCACTTTTACTCCCCAACCAATTTCTCCTCAAATCATTTACTCACCCAATTCCAGGTCTGCAGGCTCCTTCTTCTATTATACCAGGTGTTATTATTCTGTGTTTAAATTCTAATGGCTTTCAATCAATCCCCTCACCCTGCCACCAATTTTACAATTAACTTGTTTCCTTCCTGGTAAACAAGGCAAAGAATCAATTTGACTAAAATCTACTCACTTTGTTGCTTCTTAGGTACAGGATAAGCTCTTTGGATTAGTTGTTGCATCTCCGGTGTCTGAAACTTCTTCCTGATTGGGTCTAGCAGCTTATCTAACATGACCTCCACAGAATTCTTCAGGTCCCCAGGATGGACAGTCTGAGGAGAAAACGTTTTAATCTATTAATACACACAAATACTAACTAAGCGGATATTCATGCAAGTAACACTGCACCTCGCAAACTCTATATAGGACTTAAATTGCAGCTTCAGGAGCTGTAGACATCACTGAGCAAACTTCACAGAAGGTTAGGTCTCACAGAGTGAATGGTAGGGCACTGAGTAGTGTGGTAGAACAAACGAATCTGGGAATACAGGTCCATAATTCATTGAAAGTGAGGTCACAGGTAGATAGGGTCGTAAAGAAAGCTCTTGGCACTTTGGTCTTCATAAATCAATGTACTGAGTACTGGAGATGGGATGTTATCGTGATGTTGTATAAGACGTTGGTGAGGCCTAATTTGGAGTATTGCGTGCAGTTTTGGTCACCAACCTACAGAAAAGATGTAAACAAGGTTGAAAGAGTACACAGAAAATTTACAAGGATGTTGCTGGGTCTGGAGGACCCAAGTTATAAGGAAAGATTGAATAGGTTAGGACTGTAATCCTTAGAATGTAGAAGATTGAGAGGAGATTTGACAAAGGCATAGAAAATTATGAGGGTATAAATAGAGTTAATGTAAGCAGGTGTCTGAGGTTAGGTGGGTCTACAACCAGGGTTAAAGGTGAAAGATGAAAAGGTTAAGGAGAACATGAGGAGAAACTTCTTCACTCAGAGTCGTGAGAGTGTGGAATGAGCTGCCAGCACAAGTGATGCATGCGAGCTCGATTTCAATGTTTAAGAGAAGTTTGGATGGGTACATGAATGGTAGTGGTATGGAGGGCTATGGTCCTGGGTGCAGGTGATGGGAGTAGGCAGTTTACATAGTTTTGGCATGGACTAGATGGGCTGAAGGGTCTGTCTCTGTGCTATACTTCTCTGATGACTACTTCTGTAACAAACAGTTAAATTAAGTATTCAAAGCGAGATATATCCAAAGCTATATCTTGAAATACCACAAAGTAACAAGTTTAATATTATTTGAAACTATTACAGGAATTTATGTTAAATTACTTGATCACGGAAGTCATTTTCAAGTTGATCATATTCTACATAGGTCTTGTTGCCACCCCACTTTTCATCTCTCAAAATTACAAATTCTGAAAGAGAGCAGAAAAAATTACATTTTATTGCAGTTGAACAGAAATAAAACAAGTGTTTAAAAATAAATAATGCATACATCAACTATCCTCTAAGTCAGGGGTTCCCGATCTGGGGTCCACAGACTCCTTGATTAATGGTATTGGTCAATGGCACAAAAAAGGACACTTGCTCTAAGTTTTGACTGACATATAATATTGCAATAGCAAATCCCTTTAGTCATTCATAATTAAATCACTCGTTCGTCCAGTCACAGGTGCAATACAAAGTCTATAAAAGCACAATAGGAAAAATGGGCCTCCATTCACTATGAAATTGGCTGAGCTACCTTTGACTGTAACTCCTTTTCTGTACTAGTTTTCCATAACTCTCAATTCCTTGATCTTTCAAATATCTACAAACAGCTTAATACATCCAATAATATGGCCTCCACCCCACTCTGGGGCTAGAAATTCCAGTAATTTGTTATCTTCTGAGAGAAGAAATTTATGTGCATCTCATTTTCTCCCTTATTTTGCTGCCATAACCCCTTGTTTGTGACTCTCCGACCATGAAATCATCTCAATATCTACCCTGTTAATTCCACTCAGGATATTGTATGTGAATAAGGTCACCTCTTCTTCTGAATTACACGTCCAAACTGTCTAGCCTCTCTGGCTAGGATAAAATAACTGTAGTGCAATGGCAACTTTCTGAATTCTGTGAAAGACTTGGCAAGCGACATAACAGCCCAGATTTCATGAGGAAATGTTGAGAACATTATCAAGAATAGATTAATATTATCCTGTGTAATTGACACCAATATTGGTGCTTCTGTAAATGTGAATATGGAAATCAAGGTGTTGGTGTTAAATGGGCAGTTTGCCGAAGCTGTAGCTCATTGGAGCAATGACTCCTCTTTGGGTAGGGAAACTGTCCCAGGATCCTGCGCTGCATGGGAGTAGGCATAGCAAAAACACTACCCTTCATTGCACTAGAGGAAAACAATTGCAATGAATTTTGGAAAGATGATCTAAAATATTTAAAACATCAGTGCACCAGATGCATTTAATTTTCTAATAAACTAACGACAATATTTTAATAATTTCTAATGGTTTTGTGGGAGCAGGTGGTGGATGATTGTATGAGCAATTGGTGCACATCACAAATCCTGGTGAGGTGACCACTGATGCCAGGCAGGCAACCTCTGAAGAGAATTGATAATGGCTGGGGTCTCCCATCTTGTAAAAACATTGTAAAAAAGGAGGAAATAGCAAACCACTCCTGGAGAAAAACTTGCCTAGAACAACATGGTCATGGAATGACCCTGGTCACCCACGTTATATGACACATCACATAACAACGAATGAATAGTTTTTGAAAGTCTGAAGCATTCAGTTACACTTTCAGCTGAGTTGAAGAGTAAGAATGTTTTTCTCCTTTTCTGTGAACGGAAGTTTTTTTTTAAAATGGAAGTAGCTCACTTTGATTGCACTGTATGATCTTCTTCTACATCTAACTAGGTCCCTGCCATGCAATATCAGACTAGGGTCCCACCCACCAACCTTCAAGCCAAGATTTTATCCGGCAAGTTTGTAAATCTTTTTGGCAAGTCGCAAATTCTACCCTATTGCAATGCAAGTACAGGAAAATGCACAGAGTGGAGCAGCAAAAAAAGTACTTGAAAAACAAGAGAAGGAAAAATGAGAAATTTAATTCTGGAGATAGAGTAAGCACTTGGAGATAATGTTGCATCTTAGATCACCACCAACCGCTTGAACAATGCTTTTTGTACATTGGAGGGTTACTGCTCCCTGGCTATTCTTCAAATTGATACTCATATCCCAAAAGGAGTAGTATGTCAAATGTTTTTGGAAGTTAAACAATGGCTGATCACTATATCAATAGCATTTATCAATGTTTTAATCTGCTGTCCCATCTCACTACACTGCAAAAGATACTAGCAGTATGCCAGAAATTCGAGTGTGAGAGAGGCAGAAGTGAGTGTCGTTGCTGTTACTAAGGAGAAGGTACCTGGAAAGCTGTAAGGTCTGAAGGTAGATAAAATCACCTGGACCAGATGGACAATACCCCGAGGTTCCGAAAGACATAGCTAAAGAGATTATGGGTGCATTAGTAATGATCTTTCAAGTATCATGAGATTCTGGAATGGTTCCAGAGGACTAGAAAATTGCAAATGTCACTCCACTCTTTGAAAGGGAGGGAGGCAGAAGAAAAGAAATTATAGGCAAGATAGCCTGGCTTCAATGGTTAGGAAGATGTGGAATCGATTAAGAATGAAGTTTCGTGCTACTTGGAGGCACATGATAAAGTAGGCCAAATTCAGCATGGTTTCCTTAAGAGAAAATCTTGTCTGACAAATTGAGGAAATAACATGCAGTATAGACAGAGGCAGCAGATGTTGTTTACTTACATTTTCAGAAGGTCTCTGACATGGTACCACACACGAGGTTACTTAATAAGATAAAATTACAGGAAAGATACGAACATGAACAGAAGATTGGCACAGGCTAAGAGCTAGAAAAAAGGGGACCTATTTTGAACATGCCAGATTCAGCAATCAAACCTGAAGGCTTCACAATTCACAACATGGACTGAACTGGAGATTCAGAAAAGGCAAAAGATGGGAGTGTGTGTTTCAAGATAAACTCTCTGTGGTGCTCGTACCACAGAGGGATGTGTCATACTCTTGTTCCTCTGACCTGGAACATCTCACAATTAAGTGCCAACCGTTCTATTTAACAAGAAAGTTCTCCGTGATTGTTACAGCAAACGGACGACTGTAATCAGACACATGAATGCATCTCGCTATCACCAAACAAGAAATAGTCCACCCTGACACATTTCAAATCATAGTCAAAGGACTCCAATCGGGCTTGTTTGAAGAAATCTCTTCCCAAAAATCATCAGCATATAATCTATACCACCAGACATCCCAAAACACAAGACCACTGCAATACTACGGTAAGGAATACCTAATGTTCCATGCCCAGACCACATTTTGGGAAATCTGATCACTTGGCTGCCCTTCTCCTACCTGCATGCAGGTAGAGGCTAAAGAGCAAGGCTCTTTAGCTCCAAGGACAACAAAGCAGTCTTTGCGGGAGGCAGAGAAACAGTGTCAGGATTGCTTCAAGTCAGTGGACCAGGTCATTAGGGGATCTGAAAAAATACACCATGGGCATCATGGACTTCATAAGAACAATCGTAATGAGTGTGTCCCCCACAAAGTCATTCAGGCTTCCACATGAGATTGCAGATCTCATGGATGAACCATGAGATCTGCAATCTGTTGAGGGCCAGATCATTGGCATTCAAGTCTGGTGACCAAGATACAAGAGATCCAGGTTCGATATCCAGAAAGCCTTCTCACAGGTAAAGTGACAATTCCAGACTAAACTTGAACCATTGAAGGATGCTCAACAGCTGTGGCAGGGCTTGAATGCTATCACCTCTTAAGAAAGTGAAACCAAGTGACATAGGTAACAAGGCTTCACTTTCAGATGAGCTCAAAGCCTTTTATGCTCACTTTGACCATCAAAACATAGAGGAATCTCCACGAACTCCCACAACCCTTCAGCGACCTTGTGATTTCGGTCTGAGGCCAACATGAGAGCATCCTCCAGGACGGTGAACCAACAGAAATTATTCTGCCCAGGTGACGGACCTGTCCAAGTACGAAAGACCTGTTACTGATCGACTAGCTGGAATGTTCACCAATATCTTTAACCTCTCACTTCAGCAGTCTGAGATACCCACCTGCTTCAAGCAGGCTTCAATTATACCAGTGCCTAAGAACACGGTGACCAGCCTCAAAAATTATTGTCCACTGTGATACTTTGAGAGGTTGGTAATGAAACCTATTAATTCTTGCCTGCCCGCTCCAATTTGCCAACCGCCACAACAGGCCCACAGCAGATGCCATTTCACTGGCTTTCCACTCACCCCTGGAGCATCTGGACAGCAAAGGATGCTCTTTATCGACTACAGCTCAACATTCACCATACAGCTCAAAACTAATCAATAAGCTTCAAGACTTTGGCCTCAATACCAGCTTGTGCAATTGGATCACTTGCAGACCCCAATCGGTTCAGATTGGCAATAACCTCCGTGATCTCCATCAGCACAGGTACGCTTAGCCCCCCTGCTCTACTTGCTTTACACTTATGACTGTGTGGCTAAGCACAGCTCCAATGCTATATTCAAGTTTGCTAATGACACTACTGCCATAGGCCAAATCAACATGTAAGAGGGAGATTGAAAATCTGGCTACCAGAGACAGCTGTGGAGGCCAAGTCATTGAGTATATTGAAAGCAGAGGTTGATAGGTTCTTGGTTAGTCAGAACATAAAGGTTACGGGGAGAAGGTTGGAGAATGTAGTTGAGAGGGATCGGAAATCAGCCATGATGAAATGGCAAAGCAGACTTGATGGGCCGAGTTGCCTAATTCTGCTCCTATGCCTTAAGGTCTGACACATTCCATACATTTGAATCTTTGCCAGAAAAACTACACAGAATATTTAATGCTACCAACATCATTACCCTTCATAATTTCACCTCCCTTTCCATGCCCCATAGCCCGTACAATACTTCCTCAAATTTCCTCATTGGTTACTCTTATATTTAATTTCTCCTCATGACTTTCCAGTTAAATATTTTGCTTCCTAAAGCTCTCAGGTGGCATGATTGCGTAGCTGTTAGCACAACCCATTTCAGTGCCATTGACAGGGGCTCAGTTCCCAATGCTGGCTGTATGGAGTTTGTACATTCTACGTGGGTTTCCTCCAGGTGCTCCAGTCCCTCCCACATTAGCACAAGTTAGGGTTAGTAAGATATCAGCATGCCATTTTTGCACCGGAAGTATGGTGACAATTGCTGCTTGCCCCCAGTACATCTTTCAGACCGTCCTGGTCATTGACACAAATGACACATTTCACTGTATGTTTTGATCTTTAAAATCTTTTAATTCTTAATCTCAATCCTCAACCTTACTGCTACTCTAATCAATGTTTTAAACCTTTTGATCTTTTAATTGATATACTTTCTTTGGAAACGTTTGGCAAATGGCTTGACTCAATTTAACACCAATGGCATTCTGCATGGCAAATTCACTGCCCATGCAAAATAGAAATGGCACAATCTCCATTATCGTTCAATCTGGACCTAAACAACTGAGCATCTCCTTAACCAATCAGGTGAAGTGACTGTGAAAATAGCATTCAGTTCCGCAAGAACAGGTCAGTAATAATCCTTGGCCACAAACAGAAGTATAACTTGTTCTCACCTCCATACAATGGAAACAAGACATGCCTCACAAAGGATAAAACACCATTGTTCTCCACATTGCCAGGTTCACAGAACGCCTTTTTCAACTTCTTTTTTACATCTTCCTTTTTGTCAAGCAGATCAATTTTGGATTCCTAAAAGCAACATTTACTGCATTATCAAACAGAATGCCAAAGCAATTACATTCATTTTGTGCCTCTTGCTTTACTTTTCGTGTATAAATTAAATATAATAACACCACCATCTTCTAAAAACAACACACATCAAAGTTGCTGGTGAACGCAGCAGGCCAGGCAGCATCTATAGGAAGAGGCGCAGTCGACGTTTCAGGCCGAGACCCTTCGTCAGGACTAACTGAAGGAAGAGTGAGAAAGGGATTTGAAAGCTGGAGGGGGAGGGGGAGATGCAAAATGATAGGAGAAGACAGGAGGGGGAGGGATAGAGCCGAGAGCTGGACAGGGGATAGGCAGAAGGGGATACGAGAGGATCATGGGACAGGAGGTCCGGGAAGAAAGACGGGGGGGGGGGTGACCCAGAGGATGGGCAAGAGGTATATTCAGAGGGACAGAGGGAGAAAAAGGAGAGTGAGAGAAAGAATGTGTGTATAAAAAAGAGTAACAGATGGGGTACGAGGGGGAGGTGGGGCCTAGCGGAAGTTAGAGAAGTCAATGTTCATGCCATCAGGTTGGAGGCTACCCATACGGAATATAAGGTGTTGTTCCTCCAACCTGAGTGTGGCTTCATCTTTACAGTAGAGGAGGCCGTGGATAGACATGTCAGAATGGGAATGGGATGTGGAATTAAAATGTGTGGCCACTGGGAGATCCTGTGAACTTCTCTAACTTCCGCTAGGGCAGGATCTCCCAGTGGCCACACATTTTAATTCCACATCCCATTCCCATTCTGACATGTCTATCCACGGCCTCCTCTACTGTAAAGATGAAGCCACACTCAGGTTGGAGGAACAACACCTTATATTCCGTATGGGTAGCCTCCAACCTGATGGCATGAACATTGACTTCTCTAACTTCCGCTAGGCCCCACCTCCCCCTCGTACCCCATCTGTTACTCTTTTTTATGCACACATTCTTTCTCTCACTCTCCTTTTTCTCCCTCTGTCCCTCTGAATATACCTCTTGCCCATCCTCTGGGTCACCACCCCCCCCCCGTCTTTCTTCCCGGACCTCCTGTCCCATGATCCTCTCGTATCCCCTTCTGCCTATCACCTGTCCAGCTCTCGGCTCTATCCCTCCCCCTCCTGTCTTCTCCTATCATTTTGCATCTCCCCCTCCCCCTCCAGCTTTCAAATCCCTTACTCACTCTTCCTTCAGTTAGTCCTGACGAAGGGTCTCGGCCTGAAACGTCGACTGCGCCTCTTCCTATAGATGCTGCCTGGCCTGCTGCGTTCACCAGCAACTTTGATGTGTGTTGCTTGAATTTCCAGCATCTGCAGAATTCCTGTTGTTTGTTACCATCTTCTAAAATTTCTGTTACAATTCTGAACTTGTTACAGAATCAAATTCTGGCTTAACAGTATACAGACTGATTACCCATTCAATGGTTTCTATCTTGCGCAATTCTAGGAATTTTTTTTCTATGAATCAAGACATTAGCAGATATTTATACCACCAGGTAGTAATCTCAACATCCATTTTCTAAACACTAAGTGGCAATTTGAGCGGCATGGTAGCACAGTGGTCAGCACAACGGTTTACAGTACAAGCGACCTGGGTTCAATTCCTGCCACCGCCTGTAAGGGGATTGTATGTTCTCCTTGTGACTGCGTGGGTTTGCTCCTGATGCTCCGATTTCCTTCCATGGCCCAAAGGCCTACTAGTTGGTAGGTAGGTTAATTGGTTATTGTAAACTGACCTGTAATTAAGCTAAGATAAAGTCAGGGGATTGCTGGGCAGCATGGCTTGAAGGGCCTATCTTATGCTGTATGTCAATAAATAAATAAAGCGGGAGGAGAAGATGGCGGCGCGACGGCAGCGCACGCGGCCTCTCCAGTGATGAATATCTGTTAATCTGTTGAGTAGGGGACCGTGCACAATCCTAATTCGATGGAGATGGATGTGAGAGTACGCAGGAACATCTGGAAAACTTCTGAAATGCTCGCTTTGCTGCCGCTGCTACTGTGTGGTAACCGGAATCTCCGGAGCAGAAGGCCCCGAATCCTCGGCTTTGCTTGTTTCAGCGGCTGGGGCTAGGTCGAAGGCACTCGGCAGAGTATGGCGCTCAGGAGGCTGTATCGGAGGGGCTGGTCGGAGACTTTAAGTTTTCAGACGGACGGACTCAGGGTCGGCTGCTTCCAAGGCATCGGCAAGTTGATGGTGCCTAGAGGATTATGGCAGGGAGTTTCTCCCTTTTGCCGCCTGCTATCGGGGACTCGGGAGTCGATCGACTCGGGGACTTTTGAGACTTTATTTTTTTTTTTACCATGCTCATGGTTTGCTCTTCATCAAGTTATGGTATTGCTTTGCACTGCTGTAACTACATGTTATAATCATGTGGGTCTGTCAGCGTTAGTCTTTGGTTTGTCCTGTTTTCTGTGATATCACTCCGGAGAAACATTGTATCATTTCTTAATGCATGTATGCGTTTCTAAATAGATTCTCATAATCTAAAATAAAGTTTAACATCATGGTCTTTCCTACTCTCTCCTGACATAGATGAAAGCCATTTAATCCTGCAGGTTTATGATAAGGTTTGGAGTAAACACATTAATCCCATTCCCTGAACACATCAGGGTGAAACTTGGAGAACATGATCCCCGTTAGATAGGATATTGTTAGCCTGTATCACCTTGGGGCCATTACTTTCCCCTTCTTGTTGAATTTTATGCTTATTTTTGGCTGACAATCTAGTCACGATTCATAACAAGCCATGGGCACTTACAATTTTGTTTCTCAATTAGTAAAATTATCCAGAACAATAGAAATTGAAATCAACAATCAATACCTCTTCAGAAGAGCTCATTTTCCCTCCAGTCAGACCTGGGACCATAGGGTTCATTAAATGAATACGCTTGGAATACCCAAGAGCTGGAAGGTACTGAAGAAAGAACAATTCAGAGTTAAATACATTCAGACACTGCTTGAAGATTTTAAAACTAACTTCACCAAAAGTTGGTGTCCACCTGCATTGACAGGAGGACTGATAATCTTAAAAAACATTTGCCTACTCCTGACTATTGTTTAGAAAGCTTTGTCTTCAAAATATCTCTGAAGATTATTAATAGATTACTTAAGAGTTATGTTTAATCCTGTGTTAAATTTTATCAAATGATAACTCTAGATTATTTGAATAAGCAATAATGTAACCTAAAGAGTTGTCATTCAGATCTAGCAAGATATCAACATTAATAGCGCAGAGTATCTTATGTTAATTCCACGTTTAACAATGTGATCAAAAACTAAGCCAATGAATAGTCTCATAAGTACAAGGAAAATGCAAAGAGAAAGGAGTTGTTACATTTCAGACATCACATGTTCTATAAATCAACTACTGTACATTGAATTAGATTATTTAAATTTTACATTTTTATCATAGTTTGCTTGGTCCTTGAAGCAACTGAAGCAGCAGCATCTTGAAACAATAACATATGGAATATTCAGCTTTTTAAATGAATCTTAAGCATTGCATTTTCCAAGAAAATATTAATATTTCTAAAGATTTAAAAATATATGCAATTAATAACCTATCCAGACATCTCCAGCTGCATTACTTATAACATTGAATGCTAGTTCTGGCAAGACCAACAGACACTTGGTCTCATAAAGCACAGATCATTGCAAATTACTTTAAATCAAATAACTTAAGTATTATGCTTGTAACATTGGAAACACAGTCATCAGTTTACATATATCAAGTTTCCAAAAAAAGCAATATTATGATAGTTGGGGTTTATTGAAGACAAGGATCAATCAGGGCACCAGGAATCTCCCCACTTCAGGTATTATTGTGGGATCCTGGTTTAACATCCTATACGAGAGATGCCAGCTGCAGATGGTGCAGAAAATCCCATCCCTCTAAACCTTGAACTAGAGAAATAACCTAGATTATAAATTCAGGTTTCAATGGCAAGATATTCTTAATATAACTGAACAAAAAAATGCATACTTTTCCAATAAAGTACATATAAAAATTTCCTGTTGAACTCGGTTGAGAATCAACTGTATTGTAACACGAAATTTGCAATGCTCCTCTGAAAGGACACCCCCCCCCCCACCGAATATCATTTTGTTAATAATGCTAACTTTTAAAGTGAAAGTTGAATTCTGGGACATGCTTTTGCAACCTAATATTTACAGAGTTGTTCTGGCACAAGAGGATATTCTAGTCTTTGCCAGTTCCAAGTGGAACATTGGATCTGCTCTTACACTTTTGCAAACCAAATTATTCTTCAAGTTATTTATTGAGATACAGCGCAGTAAGGAGTTTGTACGTTCTCATCATGACAGCATTGGTTTCTGTAATAGGCTCTTCCAGCCGCGGCGGCTAGCAACCCTTGATTTAATCCTAGCTTAATCACAGGACAATTAACAATGACCAACTAATCTACCAACCGGTACATCTTTGGCCTGTGGGAGAAAACCTGAGCACCTGGAGGAAACCCACATAGTCATGGGAAGAACGTACAAATTCCTTACAGGCAGCGGGTGGGAATTGAACCCAGGTCGCTGGTACCATAAAGTAACATGCCTTAATAAATTTCACATCCAACCTACGCGCTCAACCTTTCCTCATAAGACATGACAATAATATGACAAGCACAATTAGACATTCAATACTCCAACTGCTTAATATTTCAAATAATGGTAAATATTTTGATAACAGAAGTACCTTTTCTGCAAAGGTGAATATTTTCCTCTGATCAATCCCACCAAACTGTGCATCAACTTTCAAATACTCTTCATCTAGGGCCTAAAAGGAGTGAGAAAATATTTAAAAAATGTTAACACTTAGGATTAAAATGAAATAAAACTTTTAAAGTTTTCAATTAATGATAATATTGAAGCTTTGAAAACAAAGAAAGCAACTAATAAATTGAATTACTTGCCACACAAGATCATTTCAACATTAGAACAGGGCAGGCATCACAGGTTTATTTTAACCTAGGGCCCTATGGTTTTGAACAGACTACAAAAAGTTGTGATTTTATTAAAATACAAATGAATGACTGAAAAAAATATCAAAAATGAATAAGTAATATTTCAGATATCATTTGAACACCTGGTTTATTACCCACAAACTTACATAACGAGAAATGGAAATTCCTGTCAATCTATCGACAACAAAGATTTAAGAGAAAGGATTTCCCTTACTTCAATAAGTTTCAGCTGTGATATGGATAGGAATTTAAATTTGACTGTTATGATGGGGCTCACTAAAATAATACACATTGTGCACGCAAGCATGCATTCTCAATCTGCTTCATGTTCAAAGAATATACAATAGTAGAGTACAGGCCCTTTGGCCACAATGTTCTGCCAACCTTTATTTATTTATTAAGCTGCAGTGTGGAATATGCCCTCCTGGTCTTCGAGCCATGGCGCTCAGCAATCTCCCAATTTAATCCTAGCCTAATCACGGGACAATTTACAATGACCAACTAACCTACCAACCTGTACGACTTTGGACCGTGGGTGGAAACCGAAGCCCCCAGAGGAAACCCACTCAGTCACGCGGTCACCCTGGTACAGCCTACTTCAAGATCACTCTAACTCTACCCTCCACATAGCCCTCCATCTCTCTTTCATTCATGTACCTATCTAAGAGTCTCTGAAATACCCCTCATGAATCTGCCTCTACTACCACCCCTGGTGGTGTGTGCCAACACTTTCTACTCTCTGTACCTCTGACATCCCTCTGTGCGCTCCTCCAATCACCTTAAAAGAACGTCCTCTAAAGTTAGTCATTGCCGCCCTGCGTAAGAGGCACTGGTTGTCCACTCTATTTATGCTTATTATCTTATACACCATCAAGTCACCTCCCATCCTCCTTTGCTCTGCAGAGAAAAGCCCTAGTTCACTCAGTCTATCTTACTAAGGCATGCTCCAACCCAGGCAGCATCCGGGTAAATCTCCTCTCTATCCAAAGAGTCCATATCCTTTCATAATGAGGTGGTCAGAACTGAACACAATACTCCAAGTGTGTTCTAACCAGTTTTATACAGCTGCAACTTTACCTCACGGCTCCTAATCTAAAATACCCTGAATAATGAAGGCCACTGCACTATACTCCTTCTTAACCGTCCTATCAATCTGTGCAGCATCTTTGTGGGATCGATGGATATCGATCCCAAGATCCCACTGTTCTTCCACTCTGCCAAGAATCCTACCATTAACCTTGTCCTCCACTGTCAAGTTCGACCTTCTGAAGTGCTTTACTTCACACTTTTCAGGATTAATCTCCATCTGCCACTTCTCAGCCCAGCTCTACATCCTATCAATGTTCCATTGTAACTACAACAGGCTTGTACACTATCCACAACACCACTAACCTTTGTGTCATCTGCAAACCCACCCTTGAATTTCCTCATTTAGTCATTTTTAACAATCACAAAGAGCAGGGGTCCTAGAACAGATCCATGTGGACTGCCGCTGGTCAGGGAGCTCCAGGCAGAATCCGTTCCATTTACTACCAGAGGGCAAGCCAATTCTAAAATCCACACAACCAAATTCCACTGGATCCAATGCCTCCTGAGCCTACTACAGGAACCTTGCAGGATGCCTTTCTAAAATCCATAAGTATCACATCTACCACTCTACCTTCATCGATTTGTTTTGTCATTTTCTGGAAAAGTCAACAGGCTCACGAGGCACAACCTGTCCCACACAAAACCATACTTTCTATCTCTAATCAGACTAAGCTTCTCCAAATTGCTCATCAGTCCTGTCCAATTGTTTGCCCACCACTGATATAAGACTCAGTGGTCTATAATTCTCAGGATTATCCTATTACCTTTCTTGAACAAGGAAATAACACATGACACCCTCCAATTTTCTGCTACGACTTCCGTGGCCAGTGAAGATACAAAGATCAGTGCCAACTGCGTAGCAATCTCTTCCCTTGATAACCTGGGGTATATCCATCCAGTCCAAAGAGTTATCTAGCCTAATGTTTTTCCAAAGTTCCAACACACCCTTTTTCTTAACCTCGACATGTTTCAGCACTTTAGCCTGTTTTATGCTGACCGCACATACATCCCCAGTATCTCCCCAGTTCCTGCCCAGAATCCTAATTTGCCCTTCCTCAATTAAACACTATTCTATACTGTCTGCTCCTTTCCTTGTCTAAATGTTATGGAGATGTAGTCATTGTCTCCAAAATGCTCACCAAGAGATCTGTCACTTGACCAGGTTCATTGCCTAGTAACAGATCCAGTATGGCTTCTCTTCTATCCAGTATAACCCTTTCCTCTATTCTCCATTCTGAACTTTCCCTTCTTCTTCCCTGCCTATTACTTCCCCCTGGGTACCCTCCTCCTTCCCTTTCTGCTATTGTCCACTCTCCTCTCTTATCAGATTACTTCTTCTCCAGCCCTTACCTTTCCCACCTACCTGGCTTCACCTTTCACCTTCCAGTTAGCCTCTCCACCCACTACCCCCCGCCAACTTCTTATTCTGGCATCTTCCCTCTTCCTTCTCAGTTCTGAAGAAGGTCTTGGCCCAAAACGGCAACTGTTTATTCTTTTCCATAGATGCTGCCTGACCTGCTGAGTTGCTCCAGCATTTTGTGTGTGTTGCTTTGGATTTCCAGAATCTGTAGACTTTTGTGTGTGTTAGTGATTGACTTCTCTTCTAGTCGGCCGGTCCACATATCGTGTCAGGAATCCTTCTTGGACATCATCACAGGTGTCGGAGCCCCTTTGCCTCACCATGTACATCCCCTTTGTTATCAGTCTTTCCCATTCCTACCTGTAACCCAGGATACAGGAGACCACTGAGGAGTGGATGTTCCACTTGTTTAACTACTTCCGCACCAGCTTTTTTGGCATCATGTTGGGTCACTACAGAGGACAACTTGTAGACATCCAAAGTGTATTCCCTGAAAACACAGACACATGCTGAAGTTAGAGAAATTGTTCAAAGTTCAAAGTAAATTTATCATCGAAGTACATACAAGTCATCATATACAACACTGAGATTCACTTTCTTGTGGGTAAACTCAATAATCCATTACAGAATAATAACCATAATAAAATCAATGAAAGACTGCACCAATTTGGCCATTCAACCAATGTGCAAAAGGTTCAGTTTATTGTCAAAGTATGCATACAACTCTGATATTTGTCTTCTCCAGATAACCATGAAATACAAAAAATCATGGGTGTTGTTGAAAGAAAAATCAACCACCCCCACATGAAAAAGAAACAAAACTCGCTAACCCAAAATACCCCACCCCTCCCTCACACAAAAAACTAACAGATCGTCCACATGGAAATCGGCAGTTGTAACATTAAACACCAAAACCCCAACCCAAAAGACAACAAGGTGCTAATACAAAAACAAAGCAATAAATATTGAGAACTTCAGATGAAGAGCCCTTGAAAGTGAGTCCAAAGGTTGTGGGAACTTTTCAATGATGGGGCAAGTGAAGTTGAATGAAGTTAACTTGTTACAGTCAAACAAAATAAAGACTTTCAATCTATGAAATTAAAATAATCTTTTCTCTATTGAGATACTAATACCCTACCTGCTTAACTGATAATCGGTCCCTTTCACAAATTTGAGTTTTTCTGTTGATACACCTATACTTTCCAGCATGGCTTTTATAATATGTTCGTAGTACTCCGTTCTTAGTTGAAGCAGTTCCCAAGGGGCTTTCATGTTGTCCAAATAAGCATGCAAATCAGCAAATAAAATAGTTACCTGAAGCAGAAGGGGAAACAGAGATTTTAATTGTTCGTAAGAAATTTTTTTATTGCAATTTCTGCTATTTCTGGAATGTGCTATAGCTTTCCTAGAAGATATTCACACATATTGAGATCCTGCACAATGCTTCAGAAAACTAAATCATGACATTTCCAGCTTTTGAAACTCTTTCCACATGTTCACTACTATGACGTGACACTTTGCAAGTCCCACATCCAGAAAAGAACAACAGAAATTTTCTCCATTTAAGCACCAGGAAGACCACTGCCATCACCTTTGGTCCCTGCAAAAATTTGCTCCATAGTCCAACAAGTTTTATTCTCAGAATGTTTGTAAGCTTGATACGATACAACTAAGATAGCCGGGAGTCAGAGTTTTTCCTCGATTAAAAATATTCAGATACTCACAATGTATATTGATAAAGAATTTTAGACTTTTACTTTCAGCTCTAATCACTAAGCTCAAGAACTCCCACTATTAAACTCTCCACTGGCCTTTATGAAGATCATTAAAATTATTGTTACCAAAATTTTGATTATCTGTCCTAAGATCCACTCACTTGATAGGGGTAATACACAAAATGCTGGAGGAACTCAGCAGGTCAGGCAACATCTATGGAGAGGAATAAAGATCACTGAGATCCTTCATCAGAATTTCAAGCATCCTCAGGATCTCGTGCATGTTATTTCATTGGAATAATTTTTTTTCTTGCATATTACTCACTGATCCATTCTGTTTAAGGTGCTGTGTTGTGAAAGATTGTTCCTTCAGGTTGTTATAGCCAGGGGTGGTAATGGGGATAAGCTTCTACTACCTAATAAATGCTCCCAATAGTGTGCACTTCAAATGTCCTCTGACCAACCAAGTCCAGCTCCTATCCTTCACGTGTGGCTTAGCTACTAAGCCTGGCAGAACTGTTTCTACTGACAGGAGAAGCGGCAAAGGCGAGTCGTCAGCAGCTTAAAACCTGTACCTTCCGGCAGATGGGGCTCATTAGCTGTGGTTGGCAGCTCATCTAGGAGAAGGAAAATTCCGATCTCAAACCTCCGCTGCCTTGCAGTTCTTCCCACTCATGGAGAAGGCTTTGGGAGTAAACTCTTGAGGGAAAAATCTAGAGCTGGAATCCCCAAGGCAGTCCTATATTGAGTTCAACTCTGACTGGCAACTCCTGCAACACTGCAGGTGCCAAACAATATTGGTCTCTGCCACTCTTTGGGTTCATCAGATGTGTGGATGGGGTGTGTGATGCGTGGTAAAAGCTTGTATTGTACTGCCCTGGCTTGCATATCCTGTAGACAGCTAAGACTCAACATCCATGGTCGACCCTGACTAATGGAGGCCCTAGATTATGGAAGGTGCTATTGCTATCAACAATGATGGAGTATAATAGAATTTTTAAAAAAACAGAATTATCAGGGATTCCTCTTCGAATCTGTTGAATTAGTCACCGGTGTACCTGGCCAGGTATTGGAAATCTTTGTTGAACAACTGGCTGGAGTGTTCAAAATCATCTCCAGACTCTCACTACTGCAACCAGTGGTTCACACCTGCCTCAAAAGGGCATCATTCATACCAGTGCCCAAGAAGAACAGGATGGGCTATTTCAACGACTGTCTCCTGACAGCACTCACTTGGTGGTTACCAGATACTATTATAGCTCAGGGCATCAAGAATTCAAAGTTCAGTTCCAACATCACTTCTATGGAGTCTGTACGTCTTCCCAATGGAATGTGTGGGTTCTCTCTGGGTCCTCCAGTTTTTTCCCACAGTCTAAATACGTACTGGTTAGTATGTTAATACGGTTATTGTAAATTGTCCTGTGATTAGGCAAGGGTTAACTATGGAGGGATGGGCTTGAAAGGCCTATTCTAACTAACTAACACTCCTAACTGTTGTCTGAGTCGACGTTCCCTCCCCCACCCTGAGCAAGGACCCACTGCAACTTGCCATCTCACTGGCTCTCCACTCAGCTTTGGAAAATCTGGACAACAGCATTACACACCTCAGTCTGCTGTTTACCAATTACATCTCAGTGTTCAACATCATCACTCCCTCACTGGGGACTCTGTACCTCCTTCTGTAACTGGTTCCTTGCCTTTCTCATCAGAAGACCACACTCAGCGCAGAGCAATAATAATGTATCGCCCTCACTGACAATCAACACCTCCAAGGTACATGCTGACCCGGGCTACTTGTGTGGCTGGACACAGCTGAAGAGACATCTCTAATTTCGATCATATTACTGTTCTCGACAGAATCTCAGGTGGCAAAGAGGAGGCATACAGGAGTGAGATAGATTAGCTAGTTGAGTGGTGTCATAACAACAACCTCGCACCCTGTGTCAACAAGACCAAGAAACTGGTCATGAACTTTAGGGAGGGAGGACACACACCAATCCTCATCGAAGTGATGCAGTGGAAAAGGTGAGCAGCGGAAAAGGTGAGCAGCTTCAAGTTCCTGGACACCAACATTTCAGAGGATCTATCCCAGGCTCAACATTTTGATACAATTACAACAGCGGCTCCACTTCATTAGGATTTTGAGGAGATTTGGCATGTCACCAAAGGCTTAAAAATTTCTGCAAATGTACAGTGGAGTGCATTCTGACTGGACGCATCATGGCCTGATTATGGAGGTTCCAACGTGCGGTATTGAAAGAGGCTGCAGAGGGTTGTAGCCTGAGCCAGCTCCAACGAAACCATCCCCACTGTTGAGTCATCTCCAAGGGCCAGTGCCTCAAGAAGGTAGCATCCATCATTAAGACCCTCACCATCCGGGACACTCCTCTTCCCATTACTACCATTGGGGAGGAAGTACAAGAGCCTGAAGACCTACTCTCAACATTTTAGAGGCAGCTTCTTTGCTTCCACCATCAGATTTCTAAACGGTCCATGAACCTATGAATACTACGTTACTTTCCTTCTTTTGCACGATATTTTTTGTAACTTACAGGAAGCTTTATGTCTCGCACTGTACTGCTGCTGCAAATCGCCACTGATAATAAACCTGACTCTGATTTATGCCGCCAGTTTTCAACAAAATCATGACTAAACCAATAATATAGTTTGGACTACGAAGTTCATGGAAAAAAATCTGCATCACATTTCCTATTTGTCTATCTTCTCACCTCACACCCAGCTTTCAAGAAGTCAGCAATCTTTGACATTGGCACAAAGTATGCTACATGGGGCTTTCCAGTCGTGGCCGTTCCCCAGTAAACTTTCAGGTCTCGCTCTTGCAGAATGGAATGCAACTTATCCTCACCCAAGACCTCCTAGATAAAAAACATAAAGCTTGCTTTGTTGAACTACTTAAGTATATATTAAGCATAAAAATACATTCTTAAACTGATTTTTTTTCTGAAAATGCAGACTATATAATAGGATTAAATGACTGAAGTTCAAGAACTTAACATATAGACATAAAAGTGAATTGATCCTCAAAATGTAATCAATTATCCACCAACTTACTTACCAGTTATACTGTTCTGTGCTTCTTTTGCTAAAAATATTACATCACTTTTTATATTTTCCCCATATATTTACTTTCAGTGACAATATAACATGGTCTGCAGTTTGCACATTATTCAGGGTGAGAAGTTTTAATAGATTTACACTTACAAGCTCAATATAATGGGAAAAAGGTTGGGGTTAGTACTACTTTCAACATATTTCAACATTCAATTCATTTAAAAGATTCCAGTTAAATTTGCATTCACCATTATTTCCGGTAATCAAGTCTACGTATTCAAACAGAAGGAGAAATAATTATTTCTTATCATTGATATTTGCATAATATCATACCTGCAAGTTTCGTGCGATAAGACTGATTTTCTCCTTAACATTTCTGCTTTCCCCCATGTTGCCGAATGCTTCCAATGGCGATCTGCGAGAAACCGAAAAAACGTCAGTTTTACTATAACATTACTGCCAAATGTTTAACTTTGTTCACAAACAATGCCAGTAAACATGAACTTCTCCTGCCCACTATAATTGCATAGATGATAACACTTGCAGGCTGTCCCCAGTACATCCTTAAGTTGTGTCAGTCGTTAATGCAAACACATTTCACTGTAGTGTATATTTTGATGTACATGTGAAAAATAAATGAATCTGAAGAACTGTCTAATATTTGTAGATTTCTGCATGTACAACTGTGTAAGAGTAAAGGTTGCCTTTAGTGTAAGACAAGGCCTCTCGAGAAAGCTTTTACACAAATCAGTAGGAAGTGGGTTGCCAATTCAAAGATTCAAGGATTAGAAGCAAAACTGAGCAACTGGTATAGTACTATATTTTTACATTAACATTAGAGAATAACTGAGGAGTCAGTAATAAACTGGGGACTCATCTGCCCTCTCAGTGAATGCAAAAAAAATCCTTTGGCACCATTTTGAGAAGCATGGAGAAGCTGGCTCTGATGTCCTGTATAATGCTTAGTTCTAAAGCAAAAATACAAATACAGGTGTCCCCTGTTTTTCGAACGTTCGCTTTATGACACCTCGCTGTTACGATAGACCTACATTAGTTACCTGTCTTCGCTAACAGAAGGTGTTTTCACTGTTACGAAAAAAGGCAGCGTGCACCCCGAGCAGCCAAGCTCCTCCCCATGAAATGCATTCTAGCTGGCATTGCTTAAACACGTGCCTGTGAGCATCTGTGCTTTATGTCGATTTATTTTGAGCATCCATTAGCCAGATGAAAAACCTAAAAGAGCTCCTATGGGTGTTACAATTAGCATAAAACTAGGCATAATTAAGCGTTTTGATCGTGGTGAACGAATTAAGGACGAAGTGAGTCTGGCTTATGGAAGTTGACGAAGATGATTTTGAAGAGGCTTTGGCATCCTATGACCAAGAACTGATGCAATTGGAAGAGGAAAGGGTAAACTGAATGCAGTAGTGAACAGACCGCAAGTGAAGTCGTCCAGGAACTGAACATGAAGTAACTGCGTGAGATTTTCGCTGCAAATGACAACGCTGCAATGATTGCAGAAAACTACGACTTTAATTTTGAAAGGGTATATAGGTTTAGGGCATATTTGCAGGATAGTTTGAATGCTTACAAAGAACTGTACGATAGAAAAATGCGCGAGGCTAGCAGTCAAGCATACCGTCGTTTTTCAAGCCTTCCACATCAGCCACAGCAGACGACCAACCTCGACCTTCAACATCGAGGCAGGCAGACATAGAAGATGACCTGCCTGCCTTGATGGAAACAGGCAACGATGAGATGACACCCCAGTGTCCCAACACTCCAACCTCCAACGACTCAGCCTAACACACCATCATCAGTGTGCTCGCTGTCTTCCCAATTCCAGTAAGTGATACTACACTGCAAATATATTATTTCTACTTTATAAAGGCTCTGTATTTTTATGTGTTATTTGGTATGATTTGGCAGCTTCATAGCTTAAAGGTTACTGGAGAGAGTGTTTCTGCCGAGAGTGCTTGCGCCGAGTGTTTCTGCCGAGAGCGCTTGTGTGAGATTTTCGCTACGGTGGACAGTGCAATGATTGCAGAAAACTATTTCTACTTTATATAGGCTGTGTATTTATCATATCATTCCTGCTTTTACTATACGTTACTGCTATTTTAGGTTTTGTGTGTTATTTGGCATGATTTGATAGGTTATTTTTTGGGTCTGTGAACGATCACAAATTTTTCCCATATAAATAAATGGTAATTGCTTCTTCACTTCACGTCAATCCAGCTTATGAACCATTTCATAGGAATTGCAGGGGAAACCTGTAACCTCTTTTTAAAAAAAAATATTTAATGAGATAGAGTGCAGAATAGGCCCTTCCAAGCCTTCGAGCCATGTTGCCCAACAATCCCCCAATTTAATCTGAGCCTAATTACGGGATAATTTACAATGGCCAATTAACCTATCAGCCGGTACATCTTTAGACAGTGGGAGGAAACCGGAGCTCCCAGAGGAAACCCACGTGGTCACAGGAAGAATGTACAAAGTCCTTACAGGCAGCAGCAGCAATTGAACCCGGGTTGTTTGTACTGTAAACTGCTGTGCTAATCACTGTACTACTCTGGCCCCTTGCTAACCTTGCTGGATAAAGATTACCTACCATGCTTATTACAAACATGACTATAATTCAAAAGTGCTTTCCTGGCAAGGCAATACTAACAATACTTCACCCAAACTGTCCATAAATGTGTTAGAAGGAAAACCGCCCTTTAATGGAATGAAATTCTTTATCTTCGTACTGTATACACCCGTCACTGCGTGGTACGTGGCAATGCATATTCAGAACAAATCTACCAGCTTAAGACAATGCATTTGTAAGACAAAGTGGACAATCAAGATCAGAATTGAATTTTGCTACCGTCCATAACCTCAAGTATGCCAAGATTCAAATTTATTTCTCACACACACATCGAAACAAATGGTGAAATGTGTTGTTTGCATCAACAACCAACACAATATAGGATGTGCTGGGGTCAGCCCGCAATTGTCGTCACACATTCCAGTGTCCACATAAGAACATAAGAAACAGGAGTAGGAGTCGGCCATCTGGTCCGTCAAGCCTGCACTGCCATTCAGTAAGATCATGGCTGATCTCCACCTACCTGCCTTTTCCCCCATAACCCTTAATTCCCCTACTATGCAAAAATCTATCTGACCTTGTCTTAATTATATTTACTAAGGTAGCCTTCACTGTTTCACTGGGCAGAGAATTCCACAGATTCACCACCCTTTGGGAAAAGCATTTCCTCCTCATCTCCATCCCAAATCGATTCCCCCAAATCTTGAGGCTATGTCCCCTAGTTCTAGTCTCACCTACCAGTGAAAACAACTTTCCTGCCTCTGTCTTTTCTATCCCTTTCATAATGGTATATGTTTCTATAAGATTTCCTCTCATCCTTCTGAAATCCAGTGATTACAGTCCCAGGCAACATTCTCTCATAGTCTGACTCCCTCATCTCTGGAATCATCTTGGTGAACCTCATCTGCACCATCTCCAAAGCCAGTACATCCTTCCTCACGTAAGGAGACCAGAACTGCCCACAGTACTCCAGATGCAGCCTCACCAGAACCCTATACAGTTGCAGCATAACCTCCCTGCTCTTAAATTCAATCCCTCTAGTAATGGCCAACATTCCGTTTACCCTCTTGATAGTCTGTTGCACCTGCACACCAACCTTTTGCAATTCATGCACAAGCACTCCCACATCCTTCCGCACAGCAGCATGCTGCAATCTTTTACCATTTAAATAATACTCTGATCTTCCATTTTCCTTCCTAAGTGGATGACCTCGCATTTACCAACATTGTACTCCATCTGGCAGACCTTTGCCCACTCACTGAACCTATCTCTATATCTCTGCAGACTCTCCATATCCTTTGCACTATTTGCTTTTCCACTCAATTTATTGTCTACAGCAAACTTAAGATACACTGCACTCAGTCCCCTCTTCCAGATTGTTAATGTATGTAACACAGTGTAAGGTTTCACTGCTGATGTAATGGCTTCTCTGTAATGTTCCACTGCTGAGGTAATGGTTTCTCTGTAGCAGCAATGTTTGGGTTATGACTAGAGGTAACGGGGCACGTTAGCCAATGAGCAGGATGTTGTTCTTTCTTGTGTGTCTGGGAGCCAGGAATTTGCAGTCTTTTGCTGGGAAGAGATAAGATGCGAATGGAGAGAGCTGGTAGACCGCCAGATGGAGTGGACTTGGAATGAGGGTCCGAAGGTCAGCGATGATCGGAGGAAGTCGATGGTGGACGAACGGCCTTATCAGTGAGCTCCAACATTGCACATTAGACTGTTTCATAAGAATGGGCACTTTTCTTTTTTTTGCAATTAAATGATTCAGCTTTATAATTCTTAATTTGACTATATGGTTAGTAAAGGATATCAGGAACAGTTGTGGGCTCAGCACTGCTCGCCACTGATTGCCAACCAGAGAAACACCCACGTTTCCCAACTCTCTGCTTTCCATCGATTAACCAATCCTCTATCCATGCTAATACAACACCCCCAACTCCGCATCCTTATCTTATGGATAAGTCTTTTATGTGGCACCTTATCAAATACCTTCTGGAAATCCAAGTGAATAACGTCCATCTGTCCCCCTCTATCCACTCCGCTCATTATATCCTCTAAGAGCTCCAGTAAGTTTGTCAAAGAGATCTGCTTTTGCTGAAACTACGCTGTGTCTGCCTGATGGATCCATTTCTTTCTAGATGCCTTGCTATTTCTTCTTTAATGATAGCTTCAAGCATTTTCCCAACTACAGATGTCAACAAAGCACGCCCACAATGCTCGGCAGAACACCAAAATAAGTCCCATTCCTCATTCCCACACGCACACACACAGTCCCCTAAGCTCAAGTCAGCCCGTATTCTTTGGGCTCCAGCACACCCAGATTCGAATGTGGACACACAGACATTGGGCATTCGACTACCCCAGCAGACCCGCAGACCCGCGGCTCCGGCCAATGGGCCTCAACCTATATTCTTCCAATTAGACCCTCGGGCCTCGATTCTCAGACTCACCTCGAACTCCATCCTCCCTGATGACAGGACTCTGAACACTAGGCCTTGGAACTCTGGTCTCATCAATTCATGAACGCAGGGCGGTCATTGGACCTTGTTCCTCCTGTCTGAACCGAACTCAGACCCTGGAACCCGTTGACAACCTGACCCTAAAATGAGCCAACATCCATCATCTAAGCTAGTCTGTCAGCCAGACATTCCAGCCAGATTCACAGGGATGCCCCACATCCTTCACTGTTGCATCGCTCTCTTTTGAATATGACGAGGACACTTAAGCCTGTCCTCCAACTCCCCAACATTCTTGTCCCTAAAACCCCAAGATAACCCCTGACAACTCTCTCTGTCCCCAAAACCATCCCTACAAACCCAAACAAAACACTAAAAAAAATGCACTGGAAAAAAAAACAACTAAAACTTAGTCACAACTTCCACAGAGGTCACAGTTCTGTGCCATCTTGAGACTGTAACCTTTTGACATCACTTGTCCCTGACTCTACACAGGTCAAAACCTGCTCCAATGAATAGTGTACAAGGATTTGCCATGCATACCATTAGGCATGTATAAAAATGAGGTAACAATCTGTTGAGGTTAAGCACACAAAATGCTGGAGGAACTCAAAGAGTCAGGCAGCATCTACGGAAATGAATTGATAGTCGATGTTTTGGGCTGAGACCCTTCTTCAGGACTGAGAAGGAAGTAAGGAAGGAAGATGGCAGAATTAAAGGGCGGAAGGGAGGGGAAAGAGGCTAGCTGGAAGGTGATAGGTAAACTCGGGTGGATGGGAAAGGTCAAAGGCTGGGATGGAAGAAATCTGATCAGAGAAGAGTGTACCATAGGAGAAAGAGGACCCAGGGGAATAGGCAGGTGAGAAAAGGTGTAGCCTCCCCGACCAGCCTCAGGGTCGCTCGGCTCGCTGTCGACTAGGGAAACAGCCCTCGGCCCAGGCAAACTGGGTAATTAGTTTGTGTGGATGCTGTGTGATGTACCCCACCCCGCCCAAATAACAGATAATACACTAGATACAATTAAATGATTTACAGTTTATAGATATTACTGGAACTATATAATTAATAGAGAATAAAATAAAAAAAGGAAAATAAAAGGCGCCACACTTGTGCACAAAAAAAGTTGGAGCTCAGGACCCTTCTTCATCACACTGCGACCCCTCGGACCACCTTGACCGGCCGCCTGGGACCAACAACGGTGGTCGACCAGATGCTCCACACGAGTCCGTCTCTGTCTCCCCTCCTCGCCGAACGCCCCGCTCGGGGTCCAACCCCGTTAGCGGACTCACAGCACCTGGTCCATTCTCTGTCTCTCTCTCCTGCCTTCTGCCCCAAAACCCCGCACATACAGTATCCTCAAATACACCAAAAACATAACAACTATCCCAATTGGTTCATTCTTCCTCATATCAATAGATAACACAAAACAAACTGCTAGCGGGAAGGACTTTCTCAGCATTTAACATAACAAAGAAGCATTCCTAAGCATAACATAACAAAGAAGCCATTTTAATTAGCCTACACAGTAACCTAAAAGACGAAACCCCCTTACAAAGGTAAAAGGTCAGAGTGGGGAAATGAGGAAGTGGGGGGGGGGGAAGAAGAGGAACCTGTTGAAGTTGTAACATGTGTGCAAATTAGCAAGAAGAGCATACAGTAAACAGAATCACACAGTCCAAATCAGATGTGATCAAAACACTGCAGTTCTGCCACATCCAGCTATGAATGGCAATTAAACACTTAATGGAAGATGATCCCTAAAATGCTTCACCTAGTACAAGTGCCAAAGACAAGGATGCACCTTCTATAACCATCTACTACCAGAAGTTCTAAGTGGAGGATCCAGCAGTTCCCCAAAAATCACAGAAGGCCAGGTATTTATTCACCAATAATAAATTCGTCAAGGACACCGCTGTTGTTTTAGAATCCCAGATGATGATGAGAAGCCATACAGGAGCGAAATTGATCGGTTGGTTGAGTGGCGTTGCAGCAAAAACGATTCTGGATGTGAAGAAGGGAGAACATAGACTGGTCCTCAATGGGGAGACAGTGGTGGGAAGGGTGAGCAGCCTCAAGTACCTGGGTTTCAACATCTCAGATGATCTGTCAATGCAATCATGAAGACTACTTTGTTAGGAGTTTGAGGAGATTTGGTATGTTTTTATAAATTGCAAATTTTTAAAGGCAACACAGCCTGGTGTGAGCCCTCCAATTTACAAGATCGCATGAGGCTGCAGAGGGTTATAGACTCAGCCAATACAAGCACAACTCTCCCCATCACCTTCAAGTGTCCAATTTGTATGCTGTTACATTGCAGCTGGATGGCAGGGTGGAGATACAATTCTACCAAAGCTGGTATAAGTCCTCCTTCACTCCGCTGACCCCCAGGTCACCATTTGACAAGGTGTCGTACCTGCTTAGGCCCTCGATCAGGGTCACGTTTCTTCACCACCTGCCATGGGAGCAGCCGATGCACATCATAAGTCCTGGTTATGCGACCATTGACGCCAGGCAGACAATCTCTGAACAGTATTGATAATGGCTGGGGTCACTCATCTTGTAAGGACAGTTCCCAGAAGAAGGCAATGGCAAACCACTTCAGTAGAAAAATTTGACAAGAACAATCATGGTCATGGAAAGACCATGATTGCCCATGTCATTCGACATGGCACATAACAATGATGATATTTTCCAGAACTAACAGAGTTTAAGAGGGCAAATTTTATTATTCTGGTGCAATACATGAGCAATGCAAGGACTGACGATTTTCTAAAGTGAGAGGGGCAGCCTCATTTGATATACAAATAAACTATTTCTAGAGTCTGCCAGCCACAGATGTTGAAAATCTGAAACAAAAATCAAAGATCCCAAAAATACTGAGCAAGCCAGGAAACACCTATAGAGAGATTCAGAATCAAAATCAATACGTTTAAACATCTATGGAGGATAATGAACAGCTGATATTTCAAGCCAGAAACGATGATTACCTATTCCTCTCTAAAGACGCTGACTGACTTGCTGAGTTCCTCCAGCAATTTATGTGTGTTACTCAAGATTTCTACACCTGTAGAACCGTTTGTGTTTATGAACCCCGGTATCTGTTTCTTTGGTATCGCTGGTATCAGTCTTAAGTAGGCTGTTGAGCAACCCAGTGGCTTAAAGAAACCAGAGACTATCATTCAAATGCTACTCTGGTAGCAGTGGAGCTTAAATTTACAAAGCCAGTAATTAGTAATTACCACAAAACTAACAGATTGTTGTAAAAATCCATCTGGCTTACGACTGTCCTTGAAGGAATGAAAGCTGCCATTCTACCTGGTCTGGCCCAGCACCACAATAAAAAAACAGAAAATGATGGAAACACTCAGGAAGTGAAGCGTCATCAGTGAAGAAGAAACATAATTAAAGTGTTTGGTCTTTGTAACGACCAAGAATCTGAGGCTTGAAACGTTAAGTTTGTTTCTCTTTCCACGGATGTTGCCTGACCTGAGTGCTTCCAGCATTTTCTACCTCGGGTTTCCGGCATCTGCAGATTTCCTCTTATTGCCAGACCGTGCTTCATGATTTACCATTAAATGTCCTCTGACCGGCCTGCTGTTCCAGGGCAATTTTGGATGGGCAACAAATGCTTAATCTTTGCCCGCGACATAAACCCGAAAAACAAATAGGAAAAGGCAAGTCAGATGTCACCGCACCCTCGATATAAACCAAAGCCCAGGCCGGCTACAGTCCTCCAGACAGGCCCCCAGCCCACGTGAATCCGACCAACACACAGCTCCAGACCCCGTTTCCTCCGGCTGCTTCAGCACCACATTCCTTACCGTGTGCAGATCAGCTTAGAGAGCCAACGATGAACAACCCTCCACCTCCAGCTCTACCGCCAACAAGTCACGTTGACGAATTGCATCAGCTCCCACCGGTTACCTGCATGGTCATGCGCATGCGCAGACACTGCGGGCCCCGACTGCTCGGGCTCACCAATCGCTCTTCAATGCGTCTGCGCAGACTGACCAGCGCCGGTCTCGTCAATCGCCCTTCACTGCGTCTGCGCAGACTGAGCAGAGCCGGTCTTGTCAATTGTGCTTCACTGCGTCTGCGCAGAGCACTTGTCGCTCCATCAATTCTTCGGACTGAAAGAAGGCAGCGAAGTGTATTAGACAAGCAAATATTATTTACAGTGATCAGAAAGCCATAAGGTAAAGTTCAAAGTTAATTTTATTATCAACGTACATACATAATCACCACATATAACACTGCGGTTCATTTTCCTGCGGGCATACTCACCAATTCTATAGAATTGTAACTACAACAGGATCAATGGAAGATCAACCGGAGTACAGAAGACAACAAACTGTGTAAATGCAAATATAAATAAATAACGAGAACATGAAATAATGAGCTAAAGAATCTTGAAAGTGAGATCATTGGTTGTGGGAACTTCTCAATGGAAGGACACGTGAGTGTTGTTATCCGCTTTGGTTCAAGAGCCTGGTGGTTGTGGAGTAGTAACTGTTCTTGAACCTGGCGGTGCCCGTCCTGAGGCTCCTGTACCTTCTACCTGATGGTAGCAGTGAGAAAAGAGCATGTCCTGGGTGGTGGTGATCTCTGATGATAGGTCCTGCTTTTCCGCGAGAGCATTTCAGAGAGCAACACACAGATTGTTAAGGGAGGGGATTGGGGTAAAGAATATAGTTTTTATTAATTTATGGTGTACGCAATTTATTAACGAAGTCACCATTTATTTCCTGTCCGAAATTGTCCTCAGTGGTTGCTAGGTGGTCACCTTCCAGGTCTGAGGTCTATGTATCTGAGCTAGAACTATGAGTGATAGGAACATGAGGGAGGTGAAAGCGGTGAGAGAAGATAGAGGAAAGTAAAGTGTTCAGACAGACTCTTCAAACTGTGCTCCACTTATCAGGTGGTTGAAATTCAGTTTATTAAACAATGCTCCTCCAGACCAAGGTGCACAACAGAAAAAGTTCCCTCCCTCTCCCCTCTTCTTCTATTCCCCACTCTAGCCCCTTACCTCTTCTTCACCTGTCTTTAACTCCCGCTGGGTCCCATCCTCCTTCCCTTTCTCCTATGGTCCACTCTCTCTCCTATCAGATTCCTTCTTCTCCAGCCCTTTACCTCTCCTAACTACCTAGCTTCACCTATCACCTTCCAGCTATCTTCCTTTCACTCTTATTCTGGCATTTTCTCCCTTCCAGTCCCAAGGAAGGGTCTCAGCCTGAAACATCAACTGTTTATTCATTTCCATAGATGCTGCCTGACCTGCTGAGTTCCTCCAGCATTTTGTGTGTGTATTGCTTTGGATTTCCAGCATCTGCAGACTTCCTCATGAGTATAATGTCAGTGGCACTTTATACCTGGGTGGTCAGGGAGTTCGGTAGTCTCGTGGCCTGGGGAAAGAAGCTGTTTCCTATCCTAGCAGTTCTTGTCCTAATGCTACGGTACCTCCTATCTGATGGTGGTCAAAGAGATTGTTGGACGGATGGGAGGGGGGGTCATTGACATTGCTAAGGCCCTTGTGTATGCAGTACTCCTGATAAATACCTCAGATGGGTGTCAATGTCTGAATTGCAGATTAAATTTATGCATGCAGTGAATTATTAGCCTCTGACAAAATGCAGTACAGAAATAAAACACAAGGAGCTGAAACATCTTGTGTGACTTATTCAAAGGCTCTTCATGTGCACCATGGGGAATGTAGTATGCACACTTTACACCTGTTAAATTCGTAAATAGTCTCGTGAAAAGGGATGAGAACCATGAGATAGTGTTCATTGTTCACAGCCAATATTCATTTAGTACACAATATCATTCCATAATTAACATTATCTAATTAATTCACTAGTATTAGGGAGTCAACAGATGTAAGGCAAAATGAATTCAAAACTTCAGTTAAGACAAATTTATGGCAGTTGTTATTTGCTCGTCAATAGGGAGAACTGTGAAACATTAAAAAAGTTAACAGGCCATGAGGTATCTCACATGGTTACACTCACCATAAGCTGAGTTAAAGGTGATACAGAGGCATGTTGCAGCTGCACTGCCCCATAATCGGCTTTAAAGTGAATAAACGATGTCTCAATCACAGTTTGCTTTTACATACTGCTTCTAGTGTCAAAATATGTCCCATGGAATTTTCAGAAGGGGAGAAAGATTAACCTATGCTTGAATGAAGAAGTGTAATATTTTGGAAGGAAAATGTATGTGAGGTCTGGTTCATACTGGTTTTTGAGCTTGTTCCTACTTGAAATAACTTTCTTGATTTAACTTCATCATCGTCATTCTGTGCCGTGTCGTATAATGTGGGCGATCATGGTCCCGTGACTATAACTGTTCTTTGCAAATTTTTCTACAGAAGTGGTTTGCCATTGCCTTTCTTCTGGGCAGTGTCTTCACAAGATGGGTGACCCCAGCCATTATCAATACTCTTCAGAGATTGTTTGCCTGGCATCAGTGGTCAATCCTCTCCACATCCACACTATCTAGGCATTTCAATATTTGTTAAGTTTCAACGAGATCCCCCCGCCCCATTCTTCTAAACTCCAGCAAATACAGGCCCAGAGCCATCAAAACTTCTTCATATGTTAAGCTTCCACTGTTGAGATAATTCTTGAAACCTTAGAACTCTCTCCACTGCCAGCAAATTCACCATTAGGGAATCCTGCACAAGGACTACCAAGTCACTTTGCACCTCTGATTTTTGAATTTTCTCCCCATTTATAAAATAGTCCACATCTTTATTCCTTCTACCAAAGTGTATGACCATGCACTTCCCTACACCATATTCCATCTGTCACTTCTTTGCCCATTCTCCCAATCTCTCAAAGTTCTTCTGCAGACATCCTGCTTCCTAAATACTACCCGCCCCTCCACCTATCTTAGTATCATCAACAAATTTGGCCACAAAGCCATCAATTCCTTCATCCAAATTATTGACGTAACATGAAACAAAGTAGTCCCAATACCGAGCCCTGCTGCACACCACTAGTCACTGACAGCCAACCAGAAAAGGCCCCATTTATTCCCACTCTTTGCTCCCTGCCAGTCAGCCAATGCTCTACCCATGTTAGTATCTTTGCTGTAATACCATGGGCTCTTACCTTGTTAAGCAGCCTCATGTGCAGCACCTTGTCAAGGGCCGTCTGAAAATCTAAAGAAAGAACATTCACTGATTTGATCCTGCCTGTTATTTTCTCAGAGATCCAACAGATTTTTCAGGCAACATTTCCCCTTGAGGAAACCATGCTGACTTTGGCCTGTTTTACCATGTGTCTCCTAGTAACCAAAACCCTGTCCTTAATAATAGACTCCATCATCTTTCCAACCACTGAAGTCAGGCTAACTGGGCTATAATTTCCTTTCTTATGTTTCCCTCCATTCTTAAAGAGTGGAGTAATATCTGCAATTTTCCAGTCCTCCAGAACCATTCCAGAATCTAGTGATTGTTGAAAGGTCATTACCAATGTCTCCGCAATTTCATTGGCTATTTCTTACTGAACTCTGGGGTGTAGTCCATCGGGTCCAGGTGACTTATCCACCTTCAAACTTTTCAGTTTCCCAATCACCTTGACCTTAGTAATAGTAACAGCACTCACTTCTGCCCCCTGACCATCTTGAATTTCTGCCATTCAGCTAATGTTTTCCACTGTGAAGACTGATGCAAAATACTTACTAAGCTCATCCATCATTTTTTGTCCCCCATTCCTACCTTTCAGTGGCATTTTCCGGTGGTCCAGTATCCAATCTGGTCTCTCTTTTCCTTGTTATATACCTGAAAAACTTTTGGTGTCCTCTTTTATATTATTGGCTAGCTTACCTTCATACTTCATCTTTTGTCTCTTTAGGCTTTCTAGTTGCCTTCTGTTGGTTTTTAAAAGCTTCCCAATCCTCTACCTTCCCATTAATTTTTGCTATATTAAATGCCCTCTCTTTTGCTTTTAGGTTGTCTTTGATTTCCCTTGTCAGCAACGTTTGCCTCATCCTCAATTCAAAATTCTACTTAATTTTTGAGATATATCTTCCCTGCACCTTCCGAACTGCTCACAGAAACTCAAGCCATTGCTATTCTGCTGTCATCCTGGCTATAGTCCCCTTCCGATCAACTTTGGCCAGCTTCTTTCTCATGCCTCTGTAATTCCCTGTACTCCACTGGAATACTGATTTTTAGCTTCTTCTGAAACTACAGGGTGAATTCTACCATACTGTGTCTTCTAAGGGTTCCTTTACCTTAAGGTCCCTAATCAAATTTGGGTCATTGCATAACACCCAATCCAGAATTGCTGTTCCCCTAGTGGACACAACCACAAGAAAGTTTGGACTTTTTTGAAACTCCTTAACTTTGACTTAGCCATTGCCACCCAAAAAGGAGCCAGCTGTCTACTCTTATCATCTTGTATATCTCTATCAAGTCTCCTCTCATCCTTCTTCTCTCCAAAGAGAAATGCCCTAACTCACACAACCTGTCTTCATAAGATATACTCCCTAATCCAGGCAGAATCCTGGTAAATGTCCTCTGCAACCTCACCAAAGCTTCCATTTCCTTCTTATAATGAAGTAACCCAAGCTGAACCCATTTGCTGCTGGATGTTCTCCACATTGAAAGCACTCTTGCACAGAGTGCTATGTCACTACTCAAAAAAGATTCTGGGCCTTTTTTCATTGACCAAGTTCTAAAGCATTGTACAAAGTATTTTACTTTGCTTAGGGAAAAAAATGAAATTAAGGGCAAAGATGAAGTATAATAAAAGTAAAATTTTCTTTTTAAATATGCAAGGATCTTTGAGATCATTAGCTGTGGGAATGACAATGCACATAGGTCAGAGAAGATTTTAAGATACTACCAAGAAGTTAAGGAAGTTAAGATTCCTTAAGGTTGTTGTAGCCGGGGGTGGTAACGGGGACAAGCTCCCACTACCTATTAAATATTCCCAATGGTGTGCACCTCAAATAGCCTCTGACAACCAAGTCCAGCTCGTGGCCTTCACATGTGGCTTAGCTACTAAGCCCAGTGGAACCGTTTCTACTAACAGGAGAAGGGGCAAAGAAGGGTTACTGGTGCCTTAAAACCAGTAGCTTCGGGCAAATGGTTGGCAGCTTAATCGAGGAGAAGGAAAACTCTGATCTCAACCTCTGCTGCCTTGTAGCTATACTCACTCATGGGGAAGGCTTTGGGAGTAAACCTCGAGCTGGAGTCCCTGGGACAGTTTTACACTGAGTTCAATGTCGACTGGCGACGCTGTGACGCTTCTACTACCAAGCTGTGTCAGTCTCTGCTGTTCCCTTGGGTTCATCATGTCTGTAGAGAGGGGGAGCTTGCTACATGGGCAACAGCTTGCTCTCCGTATCGTACTGCCCAGGCTTGCATAGCTAGACAGCTAGGACTCAATATCCATGGTCAACTCAACCAAAGAGTTACACAACTCATCAATAAGTGCATCCTTTCAGAGTTCCTGTCACTTCATTAATATCAGCAGATTGTTAGAGATAATAAAATAACATCCTCTGTGGCAAAGAAGGGAATTCATGACAGAAACATGATTTTCTTGTACAGTTGTTTGTGTGCATTCTTTGCAAGCTGCAGTCATATTTTTCCCGCAGTAACAATGGCAACTGGTAGTCTCACTGTTACTTCTCTCTTTTTAAACAGTCTGAAAACTTCATATCACTTTAAACCAGGGGTTCTTAAGCTTTTTTATGCCATGGACCCCTACCGTTAACCGAGGAGTCTGTAGATCCAATGTTTGGGAACCCCTGCTCTAAATTGAATTATTTTAATTTGTTTAAGCTATTACAGTTGTGCTTTTATAATTTTAGACTCTGTCAGTCAGTATATCATATATTATTCCTAAAATTTGAGTGGATTTTTCAGTCCCTTCTTCTCAATCTTGCATTGAATCAATTAGAAATGTGTGAGTTTATTAATGGCCTAAACTGCTGTGTGATATAAATGTGCTTGTGTTTTTAATAGTGATCTGCTATCAGTTAATTATACTGATATTTTATTTACTGTATATAGTAGAATATCCAAGCATTTTATCTGTAGCTGGTTGTTGGAACAGTACTAATAGTTGTTGGTTTTGAATTTCCAACATGAGCCTGTATAGTAATGTAAAGGTTAAATTTTAATAATATTAAAATCATCCATTTGTTTTCTTTTTATATCTAATAATGCAAAGTGAGTTATCATGCTGCCAATTTAGACAAGATAAATTGGATAAACTTTGACACTGAAAGATGCCTTTTTATCAGGATGTTTCAGGCAGGAACAAAAACAGGAAATGCTTTATTAGAATTACACAAAATAGACAAAAAGTCATTTTTCTTTATACCAGGAAACCCTTTATTGATGTTCTATCAATACAATCAAGTAGTTTAGTTTTCAAAGAAGAGTCTGGCTTTCAATTCCGATAAGAGTGCATTTTACCAGTTGCTATTACAGTGCAGGTTAAGTATTTACAAAAGAAAACTTATCCTTCTACATCAGAAAAAGATGACTACAGAAGGTGAAGATCTCCTCTTAACAAAAAGAGGGAGAATTAGTCTCTTTCTTCATGAGTAATAATTCATTAACATAATCACCCAGACTCAAAATGTGATTTATCAAAAAGCAGTTGATGTGAAAACAACAGCTTATTAAAAATACTTATACTGTAATCTAAAGTTGCATAGTGTGAAATATTGAAATGCAATCCCTTCATGCTGGAATTGTTATGCTGGCTGACATTGGATATAACAATAGATTAATAATGTGTAATGTATAAGTGAATTTTAGATGACAATTCTGTTGACGTTAGTACAGAGAATGAAAGTATCAGTTTGCGGTCCACTGATGCTACATCAGAAAATTCATATGGTAATGTTAACAAATCCATGCCTGTTAATCTCTCCAAGCAATTGATTTAAGCCTTTGTTTCGAACAATGGACATTTCATATAATATCCTTTGCACATTATGATATTACATAGTTTCACATTGTGGTTTATTGCAACAGCTATCGTTATTACATTTTCTGGTAAAAGATAGCTTCATTTGGTGATGTTAATTTTGTTACAAAATAAATTATGTTACAGCCCAGTGCTTATAATTGAAATCTGAGAGAAATTATCAATTCATATTATAATCTCCATGTTTTGAACATTTTTTATGACTTTTGCTCTGAAATTTCTATCCTAATAAACTGAGACAATTATCAACTCATTCCTTCAAACCCACTCTCTGCTGTGCATTTTTCAGTTCAGTTGATTTTAATTCTGTTACATAAAAGGGTAATATGCTAATAAATATGCGTAATTGCACAAAAATTGCAGGATCCTGTAAACAGAATTCTTACTGGTGTCATTTCATCATGAGCCAAATTGCTTTGCATATCAGTTTGATTCTGTAAATACAATTTTTCAACTAAAAAGTTAAAAAGTAGTTTGAATTGGTTTACTTTTAACTATTTTATGAGCAGGGTAACTATTATAATTCAGTCAGAATGCATGGAAAGAACTGGGAGATCATAAAACAGTTTTAATGATCATTATTGACTCATAAGTAGTCAAATTACTTGTTAAACATATTTCATCACTTTCATCAGCCACAACATTTTTGCTGTCCATTCTGAATTTCTTTATTAGTTGATTGTATCAGTAGAATGCATACCTTCCATTTACCTCATTAGAATATTAAACATATCTGTATTAACTTTTCAAATCGAATTGGATGTGTACATTAAAGGTTTGAATTACAGCTTGCAACATTGGTTTGCTGTGTCAATAGAAGTATTAGTAGGCCAGATAAAGAAGAGGCAGGGGGGAGAAATATCAGAGACAAGGCATTTACAAATGAACCAGTGCAAGTAAATTATATTGCAATTTTTTTTATTAACTAAGTTTTACTTGCAGAGAATTTACCAATAAGTATCTCGAGCAACAAAAATAATTTGGCCTCTTATGATCAGAAAAGAAACACTGCCTAGAGGTTTATAATAGTCAATCTGCACATATGCCCTTTTTGAAAATATAGCACCTACTGTTGTGTACATGCCTTAGCTCAGAAGCACAGACACTGCAACATAATCTGAAACAGCATATGTAATGTATTGCTTTTATGAAGCATTATCCACAATGGGAATAATTTGACATAGTGAATCTCAGCAATGTATAAACCATTGAAGGATCCACTATAAACGCAATCCAGTGGTCCTTTGCTCCAAGTGCTATTCCCTCTGGGCTCTGGAATGATTTAACTATGGGTTCTCATCAAGGCTGTTGTGTGATGTGCTTTAAAAGACTAAACATTTCACAGTCTTTGCTAGTTTTGAAAAATAGTGGCATATGTACGTGCAGCACTCTAGCTGCCAGCAAACTGAATTAAATTACCGAGTAACTACACTACATCTGGCCCAGAGATGTCTTCACTATGTTAAAATCATAACAATTTATGATCTAGAAGGAGGTCATTCATTGCATGTGACTATTCTGAGATCACATCAGCTGGGATAATTTAGTATCTCATTAGGGGGAATGACAGATAATGGATGAATTCCTGTTTTGTCTCATCAGTTGGGTGAAATGTTGGGGTACACCACATTCTGATTTGGGCATTAGCCAATGAACAGCACTCTCTGAGTCAGAAAATTTTGATTCAAATCCCATTCCTGGGACTTGAGCACAAAATAGTCTCTGTACAGTTCAATGTATCCTACCCTTTAATCCAACTAAATTAACGTTTGTGAACATCTCAAGGTACTAAGATAATTCAAGATACATAACACCTAACCAGTACAAAAGAGACATTTACTTGCACCTACATCATTTGTCCTTCAGCCTTCTTCTAGTCAGCATAACATTACTACAAATTAAATTGAAATTTAAAATTCAAGCAAGTTGCAGTGGCGATTATACCATTCCTCAAAAGTTTTAATTCTCAGTAAGTATACAGTGTACACAGTTGTCAGAATTCACAATGAACACCACTAATCATGTATTGCACTTAAAAGATACGATTATAATAATTAGTATACAACTGTGTAATATTGATAGATTGTTTCTGTCAATGGTATAAATGTGAAAAAAGAACAAGAAACGCATCCTTACGCAGAACATTACTCAAAAGTAGCACAGGGAATACAAGTGTCACGTACATCATATCAACTTTCATTGACAAAACCTTTGCCTCTAACTGATCATTAAAAAAAAAGTTCCACATTTAATCCCTTATAGCATAAGCTGAAAATGTGCAGTCATTAGGGAAAACGTCTGATGTTTGTGGTTGTTATACTATGCCGGTTATCATCCAGAGGCTTTTCTTTTATACTGGAAAATGGTAGCAACATATAGCACTTGTGTGTGTGTGTTTTTTTTTTCCAGTGTCCCTCTTGATACAGTTAATTACTACACAATATATAAATCCGCTAATTCAAGTTGATCATCGTTATGTCGGGCAAAGTAGGAATCCTGAGAATGAGGAATGGATGTAATCTGTGGAATATAAACCATTAGCTTGGTCTGAAGGCATCTGGACCCACACCTGATCATGCTGTCTCAGTTCCAGAACCGCACTTCCTGATGCTTGATCAAGGTATCCTTTCTTATATTCATCATACGTGTACGTTGCAGGCACATTATTCTTGTACAGTGCCACCCAGATATTGGTTCCCTTTACATGCACGTGATAAGCAAAGTAGTAGACACCAGGAACTTGACACGTGAATAGCCCAGTTGCTGGATTATAACCATATTGTCCATTATACAAAATCCTATCAAACTTAATGGGAACCCCTGATGGTGGAAATGACTTTGTAAGGATTGCAGTGAAAGCTGGAGCTACGCGTGCAGAAATTTCTCCTCTTTCATACTTTGGCTTTCCGTTTCCTGGTATTGAGGCACCATCCACACCACCATTTACTTGCAGGCTAGCAATACCTGTTGTATCCCCATTAACGATGATCCCGGGTGGGCCCGGTGGACCTGGAGGTCCAGGCGGGCCTTGAGCTCCCATCCTACCTGGAATGCCAGGGTGTCCCGTTGGGCCCATTGGTCCTGCAGTTCCTGGTAATCCTAATTTTCCTTCTCCCGGTAAGCCTGGAGGCCCTGATTCTCCTCTGGGACCGGGTAAACCCATTGGTCCTCTAGGTCCTGTAGGCCCCTGCATACCTGGAATTCCTGAAGAACCTCTGTGTCCTGGTTGTCCACCTTGCCCTGGTTCACCTTTGGGTCCTACAGGACCTGCTAATCCTGGTATCCCAGGAGCCCCTGTATGTCCACCGTCTCCTTTTGGACCAATTTTACCTGGTGCTCCAGGAAGTCCTTGTAAACCCCTTTCCCCAGGTATACCAGGTTCTCCAGGTACACCACTATATCCCTGATCTCCTTGTCTTCCTTTTGGCCCTGGAGGCCCAGTAAGCCCAATTTTTCCTTCAGGTCCTGGTAGACCATGCTTTCCCATTAAACCCTTGGATCCCATTGGCCCTGGATAACCTTTTTCACCCTTAGGACCTGGTTCACCACGGAAACCGTGTACACCTGGTTCACCCCTGGGTCCTGGAGCACCTGGTGCACCAGGAGGCCCTCGCTGGCCTTTTATTCCGTTCATTCCTGGTTTTGCATACCCTGGAACTCCAGGAAAACCCCTCACACCTGGTGGGCCAGGCTCACCTTTATGACCTGCAGCTCCTGGCTTACCTATTAGTCCATCTCGACCTGGTTTTCCTATGCCATCCAATCCTGGCTTCCCTGCAGGACCCTGAGGACCAGGAGGACCTGCTGGGCCAATTTCTCCCCTTTGTCCTAATTCACCTTTTTCACCAGGTACACCTGGTAGGCCATTAATTCCTGGTTTTCCAATACCAGGTAGACCTGGGGGTCCAGATTTTCCTGGAATCCCTTCCTTACCTCTTGAACCTGGAATACCCGGTTTTCCATATCCAACCTCACCTTTGGGGCCACGTTCCCCAGGAAGTCCAGGTTCTCCTTTCTCACCAGGTTCTGCTCTAGGCCCTGGAGCTCCAGGAATCCCCGGGGGCCCTTGCTTCCCAGTTACAGAAAGCCCCACAGGCCCAGGTAACCCTGGAATCCCAGCTGGACCTCGTGGACCTAGATCTCCTCTGGGTCCTACGTCGCCCTTAGGTCCAGGAAGTCCTTTTATTCCTGGCTTACCAGGTATTCCTGGCATTCCTGGTTTTCCAAAGCTCGAAAATCCTGGGGCCCCTGGAGGGCCAGTTGGGCCTGGTCGACCCGGTTTGCCATATCCTGGTTTGCCTGGCATTCCCGGCGGCCCAGGAGGTCCTCTCAGTCCAGGTTTTCCAGGAGCACCTCTATCACCCTTGAGATCCGAAGGAAGAATCACTGGAATTTCTGTTGCAATAAAATAAATATAAAACCATGTCAAATTATGAATCCACAGATTTATTTTGGCATAGAAGATGACCAATCATCCCATCAAGTCTATACTAACATCTTATAACCCCCAATATAACCGCCCCTCCCCCCACCTACCACCTTTCCTCTTGAACTCAAATTAATCTCATTCCTGTCCAATTCTCTTTCGAATGGACTGACAGATTGTGCTTCCACAGGCCTTACAGACAATACATTTCCTGTTCTAAGTACTCTCTAGAATTTAAAAAAAAACTTTCCCTCTTGGATCCTTTGCCCAAAATTTTAAAGTCTTCCTGTGGTATTGAACTAACGAGATCAATTTTTAAATCTTGTGGACCTCTATCAAATCTCCTCTTATCTGTCTTCCTTATGAAGAGGACCACCCTATATTTTCCATTCTGATCTTATAACAATCAAGTTCAACATACTTTTACTGTGTTTCTCTACTGTGCCCCAGTGAATCCTAGGATCCCATATACTTTAACGACCACTCCCTCAAGCATGTTTTTCCACATTGAATAAACAATTAAACATGACTTTGTTTAGACACTAATGCCATGAAATATGCTGATGACGTTATTTTGTAAAGTTATTGTTTATATTCATTTTAACAGAACTTCAAAATTCATTTATAGTTTCATTGCCCACTGCAAAATGCTGCTTTTGTTAATGCTTAATTCCTGATTTTGCTTATAGCACAAGGCGTTTATAAATATATAGAACAGATATGAAGGCAACATGGGACTTTCATTAATCCCATTGATATACTAACTTGCTATTGCAAAAAGTTTCACAAGTTTCCTGCCTGAATAGTATAGATATCATTTTACGTGCGAACAAACTCAATGAACTTGCCTTTGACCTTAAAATTTTTAAAGGAATCATAAGATGTACTAACAAAATCTAACGATTCAAAAATCAAAGATTCAAAGTACTATTGCTCTCAAGGTATGTATACAAAATACAAGTCTGAGATTTGTCCTCCCGCAGACAGCCATAAAACAAAGAAACACCATGGAAACCAGTTCAAGAGCATACCAAACACTCAACGCTTGAAAAAAAAAGAACAAATTGCAAACACCAAGAAGCAAGCGGACAACACGTAGAATATCAAACATTCAACTATCCTGATCAAACCACTCAAAAATAGCAAAAAAAAAGAGTAACACACATAAAAGTTGCTGGTGAACGCAGCAGGCCAGGTTGACATTTAAGAAGACAGGAGGGGGAGGGATGGAACCAAGAGCTGGACAGTTGACTGGCAAAAGGGATGTGAGAGGACGGGCAAGGAGTATAGTGAGGGGGACAGAGGGAGAAAAAGACATTGGCTTCTCAAACTTCTCAAACTTCCGCTAATATCCCACCTCCCCCTCGTACCCCATCCGTTATTTATTTATATTCACACATTCTTTTTCTCCCTCTGTCCCCCTCACTATACCCCTTACCCATCCTCTGGTCCCCCCCCCCTTTTTCTTTCTTCCTGGGCCTCCTGTCCCATGATCCTCTCATATCCCTTTTGCCAATCAACTGTCCAGCTCTTGGCTCCATCCCTCCCCCTCCTGTCTTCTCCCATCATTTGGGATCCCCCTCCCCCTCCCACTTCCAAATCTCTTACTAGCTGTTCTTTCAGTTAGTCCTGACAAAGGGTCTCGGCCCGAAACGTCGACTGTACCTCTTGCTAGAGATGCTGCCTGGCCTGCTGCGTTCACCAGCAACTTTTATGTGTGTTGCTTGAAATTCCAGCGTCTGCAGATTTCCTCGTGTTTGCGAAAAAAAAGAGTAATTAGAATCCAGTAACACATGCAATATGAACCTCAGAGGCCCCCAGAGTAAGTCCACAGACTCGCCGCAATGTGGATCAATCCTGGCAATGTAGGTCCCAAGACTCCTACACGTTCCTCCAACAGCAGCTGGTGAGAGGGAGAGGGAGACTGGTCAAAAGCAGGCAGATGGCTAATTTTAATTAAACAGTCAAATGAGTACAAGTTGGATCTCATCTTGAACTTCTCTGTCACTCATGCGCTGGGCCGTCGGTCAATGTGAAAGCTCACACCACCTTCCGAATGTCGCTCGCAACCCAGCTCGAGCAAACAGGTCTCCCACCGGATCGTGTGCTACGACCAGTTCTCCCCAGCATCCTCTCTTTTCATCTCCTCTCGAACAAAAGCTCCAAGCCCAGCCTTGGAGTCCCTCACCAGAGAAACCTCCCCTTAACCAGACCATCCTAATTGGATGGCACACATTTCTCCTCGCTCTTATCTTCAACAGTAACCCAAACATAAGCTGAAAACAAGCAGCTTGCACAGAGCAGCACAGCACAAAATGAAATACATACAGCATAACAGTAAAAAAATATGAACCAGGGCATTACCCAATACAGCTCAAAGATAATTTGTTGCTATCAAAGAACTTTGTACAGGGGCCGAAGAATTTGACCTAAAAACCGGAAAGCAATGCTTGAAAAGTTGAACATCAGTAAAAGAAGTTTAAGTGCAATATCAATTGAAATTAAATATGAAAAGTAATCCCTATAACTTTCTGAAGCTAGCTTGCAGTGAGATCGCAATCCATTGATTGCAATTCCAGTAACTGCCACAATGGGGCAGAGCTCAATTGCACAAAGCTCTTCAGCCACTGAAGAAATAAAGGGAAATTTCTGTCAAATCGCGAGAGTAAAATTTTATTGCATTAAATTATGTTCAAATTTGAGTGAAAAACCCTACATTGATAAAGTGCCTTTCCCATCCTCAATATTTTATTTTTATTTATTTATTTCGAGATACAGCGTGAAATAGGCACTTCCGGCCCTTCAAACTGTCCAGCCCAGTAATCACCCGATTTAACCCTGGCCTAATCATGGGACAATTTACAATCACCGATCAACCTACCAACCAGTATGCCTTTGGAACGTAGAAAGAAACTGGAGTATGCGATCACGGGGAGAACGTACAAACTCCTTGTAGGCAGCGAAGGGAAATGAACCCAGATCGCTGGTAGTGTGAAGTGTTGTGCTTACTACTACACTATCGTGCCGTCCAAATCAACAAAGTACATGTGAAATAGAATGGTTAAGTAGATACCACTGCACCAGAATTTTATATCGAATGTGATCATAGTTTTAAGTTAAGGTGTTACAAATCAGAACAATTAAAATGTTGATAATTCAGCTGAAAAACTTTATGATTAGTAATTGATTTTATTCTTAAAACACTTAATTTCAGTTTTGACATTGTTGAATAAATAGTTTCGAAATTTGAAGCTTAACTCTGCAAGTGCTCCAAAGACATCTAGTCTGCTTGTTCAGGTGCACTTGTATTCTGTGAACGTCTGCCAACACCAATCAGTCACTCAGCCATCCCGACTTGATAATTTTGAACTGCCAGTACTTCAAGTGCTTTTGAATGGCTGTGTTGAATTGGCCCGTTATTTAACCAGGTATAAACTAATCCCAAAGCCCTTAGATAAGACCTAAAGAAGACTTTATAAATGCAGATTAATGGATCGGACTCTTCCAGTTCCTGTAAATTCTGATATGCTCTTTTATAAGTCAGTTCCATGTGGGTAAATGCGTAACGATGGTTAAAATGTAACAGGTCCTGAACAAACAACAGTGTGATTTGGTAAGTAGCCACTATTGCATGTATTGCAGCCCAGTTACCATGCTTTTGTGAGTTAGATAGAGAAGGGTGTATCTCCACCCCCTCCCTTGAAGCATAACACCAGGAAAGATCTGATGATCATTTCACAGTTCACCACTGCTAAAGGTCTTGTATCATTATTTTAAATGTCTCTAATATCCAGAAACATTACAAACATTTCAAAAAGATCTAAATGGTTTTAGAAGTTATTAAAAATAAGTGTACTTGGTACTTTTAAGTACTAGAAATTAATTAACTGAAACATTACAATAAAGTCAGGTGGGTGGTGTGTAGATACATCTCTACTAAAGGAGGTGTAAGGCACTCCTTCCCTCCGCTAGCCTACAGGCCACCCTTGGGCAAAGTGTAGCACTGGTTTAGCCCCCCTTCCCCCCCAAATCAGTGTCACATGAAGCCATGGGAGCAGGTGGTGGATGGTCGCACGAGCAGCCGGTGAATATCACAAGTCCTGGTTATGTGACCACTGACTCCAGGCAGACAATCTCTGAAGAGTATTGATAATGGCTGGGGGTCACCTGCCTTGTGAAGACACTGCCCAGAAGAAGGCAACGGCAAACCACTTCTGCAAAAAATTTGCCAAGAGCAATCATGGTCATGGGAAGACTACGAACGCCTACATCATATGACAGCACATAACAAAAGTGTGAACTGTTGAGGAGGTTAAGGTGCATTGGGGTGTTGGGTGGTGGGGACACAGCAGTGTTAGTGATCAGCTGGGGCTGTTCTTGTCTGAATAATGGTTGCCTGACAATTTACGTCATAGATCTTATCTTTCATTTCAAATGGTTCCATTTTAATATCAGAGAATGTATACAGTATACAACCTGAAATTCTTACTCTTCACAGACATCCACAAAAACAGAAGAGAACCCCAAAGAATGAGCGACAGAAAAACATTACAGCCCCAGAGCCCCCCTTTGCCCTCCCACGCACAAGCAGCAACAAGGCATCAACCACTCCCACCCATTTCAGAAAACATCGGTGCCCACCACCCACCAAGCAACAGCAAAGCCCCCAAAGAGGTTCCACAATAGTGTAGGATAATTTGTAAAACTGAACACTGATAAGCCAGTCATGAATAGCTTTACTCAGCCTTAAGAAAGCGTTCGTTAATAGCTGAATATTTGGCGCTGACCAAAGAACTTTGGCGGAACTTAACTTGAGTGTTGATGGACATTATCTGATGGCACTAATGTGGATTCCTCCCATTTGATGATAGTTGTCTGGGCTGCACTTGTGTCATAATCACATTTGGTAGGTTTTCCAAATCATCATGCTTTGTAGAGATGTGGGTATTTGGAACACGCTGCCAGGTGTGGTGCTGGAGGCAGGTACATTATAGAAATTTGAGAGAGTCTTGGATAGGCACATGGATGATAGAAAAATGGAGGGCTGTGTGGGAGGGAAGGGTTAGATTGATCTTAAGGGTTAAAAGTCATGATGATGATGGTAATAAACAAAAATTTTTTTTAAAAAAAGCGAACAAGTTACCTATAGGTACATTTTAAATAAAGAGTGGTAACTTCATTCAAAGACTGGGATTGCACTAGCACTGACAAAGATCTGGCAAGCATCCAGCCGCTCAGCTTAGAACATAGTTGCTCTGCTGCTGAACCCAGTGATGGGGCCTGAAGTAAACATCAGGTTAGACACATGGGGCATTTTATCTTCAGCTTGTCTCGGACTTCTGGATTTCTGAAGTCCAAGACAAGCTGACTGCTGTATTGCAGTTTGCCAGAGACTTCCTGCAGAACTGATGGCTGGTGATTAGGACGATTTACCAAATTACTTTGTACTGCTTTCAATGCTGTGGGTGAGTATTAATATTATTATGCTCCAGTTGAAAGTCAGACAGGTCCCGTTCAGAAAATGAGCCTTTATCTAAAGCAGAGGTTCCCAACCTGACCCCTCAGTTAATGGTAGAGGTCCATGGCATAAAAAAGGTTGGGAACCCCAGATCTAAAGCATCTATTTTGTGTATGGAGACAAGTTAAGATGTTTATTTGTTTGTTTGTTGCTTTACTTACTTACTTATAGACCAACAAACAGTGTGGAAAAGCCACGCTGCCCAGCAATCCCCCGATTTAACCCTAGCCTAATCAAGAGACAATTTACAATGGCCAATTAACCTAGCAACTGGTACATCTTTGGACTGTGAGAGGAAACTGGAGCACCTGGAGGAAAGCTACGCGGTCACGGGGAGAAGAACGTATAAACTCCTTACAGGCAGCAGCGAGAATTGAATCCGGGTTGCCAGTACCGTAAAGCATTGTGCTAACCTCCATGCTACTGTGCACTCTTAGCCACAATGATGGCGAATTTAACAAGACTGAATCTCCCAACATTCTAAGGCGACTGAAACTTGTTTTGCAGTCCTCAACTATAGTAAACTCTGAATAACATTTAACATCTAAAAGCCATCCAATGGAAATAGTAAACACAATAAATACTATTTAGATCTAACATTGGAGTGTGCATCATATGTAACTTTTATATAATAAACCTATACACTAGTATATTTGGCCATCCTAAACCTGCCACTGCTTTGAGTAATGACTACCAGTTGGTCCAACAGAAAGTCAACACGAACTACCCTCATATTTCTGCTTCTGTGCTCTTATGCATTTGCTTGGCAAGTGACAGTCCTCCCAAACTGAAAGCAGTTGAGCGATTCAACAATTCTATGAAATCAGCAGGTGGTGGCTGGGAATGAGAATCTGGGTGAGTTAAAAGCCAAAGTCAGAACTAGATTTATGTTAGCCCCAGTGCAAGCCCAGTGAATTGTCACCAACCTTTATTAAAAAATGTACATGTAGGTAACCCGTTTGTTTTTATAATTTTACTTTATATTAATGTTTTAATATCACTCAGTTTTAATGTAACTCACTTCTGTTCTAAATGCTATTTGCTTACTTTTATTAAATGCACATTTTGGGTTTTTTTTCCACGCTCTGCACATTGAGTGTTTGTCGGGGTTATCTTTTACGGGTTCTTTTGGGTTTTTTGTTTCATGCTTGCCTGTAAGGAGACCAGTCTCAAGATATACAGTGCATATTTTGATGAGAAATGTACAATGAACTAATTTCTAGTAGTTAGAACTATTAATTATTTTTAATAATGTCTAAAATTATTTCTTTTTGAAATGTTTGTAATGTTTCTAAATATCAGAGACATTAATAAAGTGGATTTTTGGATTGTCTTCAGGAATGCAAGGCTAGGGGTGCAAGGAAGGGGAAGGCAAATCCTTTTCTTACTGTTGTAAGATCATACTGGTGCATTATCTATCAACACGAACAGAGCTGCTACTTTTTGGCTAGGAAACTTAGCCAACAAGTAGGTTAAGTATTACTAAGTGTGCAGTCTATACAACTTTGATGTGCTACTTGCATGAAGAGCAGGAAGCATCTCTTGATGTGGACAGCACAGACATGTTAGCTGCACATTGCAATGTTCATAACTTTCGATGGAAGGCATTCAGTTTAGGTCTCAGATACGTGGACCACCACATTCTCCTTCTGTCCTGCAGCTCATTCATTTATCCTGGGAGGACGGTGCAATGTAACAATGTCCGTTATGTCCCAAGTTCGCAGATGAACTCGAATATAAAGTGTGTAATATTGTTGATGGGTGGCGGGGCGGAGATACATCTTTACCAAAGGAGGTGTAAGGCGCTCCTCCCCTCCACTAGACTCTAGATCACCCTTGCACAGGGTACAGCACCTGCTTAGCCCCCCCCCCACCCCCGATCAGGGTCATGTGAAGCCATGGGAGCAGGTGGTGGATGGTCGTATGAGCAGCTGGTGCATATCACAAGTCCTGGTTATGCAACCATTGACACCAGCAGACAATCTCTGAAGAGTATTGATCACGGATGGGGTCTTGTAAAGACACTGCCCAGAAGAAGGCAATGGCAAAACACTTCTGTAGAACAATTTGCCAAGAACAATCATGGCCATGAGATCATAATCGCCTATGGCATACAACACAGCACTTAATGATGATGAAGAATGTCGTCTAGGTATTTAGGCTTATTGCCTGCACTGGTGCAGAGGCTTTGTCTTAGAATGTGGGTGAACATTGGTAAATGAATGGATGACCTCCTAAATGCCAGAAGTTGTTCCACTGGCACTTTGGAAGCCACCCATCTCTCTCTCCTGTGGCTCGACATGTTGGTTATAATTGGAATTCACAGGAAAACTTTCTGCTGCATCAACTATGATTCCAATGAGTTCGTAGTTTCTGGTGATCAACTTTTGCAGCAAAATTATTTAAGGAATTGATGGTATGGTGCTGGACAATGACTAGTACTGATTATAGCGAAAGACATCTGTAAAATACATCTATCTTGAAGCTACATGAATAAATTTACAGAACTTCTTTTGAAACCACTAGATAGTAGTTTACTCCACTCAATTCAATGTGAGAATTACTTCCCGAATCTGATTTTGTGCCTACTGTAATATATTTTCTGATACAAATTGATGACATGGCCTTTAATTCTACATAGAGGAATAAGATATAATATATTTTTTGATAGAAATTGGTTAAAAAGTTTTTAATTCTATATACAGGATAAAATATTTGGTTACATAGGTTCTGTACTGCTTGGAATTATTATCACTTGGAACTATTCAGGGTAGGTCCCAGAAAACTCCAACTCCATGAGAACACGGCAAGTGAAAGCAGGAAGCATAGTTATGATTGAGAGAATTACTTATTTTATTTTACTTAGAGTTACAGTGTGGAATAGGCCCTACCAACCCTTCAGCCGTACCTCACAACTGGATTTAACCCTAACCTAATCACAGGACAATGTACAACTACCTGGTATGTCTTTGGACTGTGGGAGGAAACCAGAGCACGCGGAGAAAATCTATGCATTCCACGGGGAAGACGTACAGAGACGCCTTACAGGGTTTGAACTCTGAACTTCAAACTCCAACGCCCCAGAGCGGTAATAGCATCGTGCTAACCACTACGCGACCATAATGTGATCTTAATTCTCAGAGAGTGCACCAGTAGTCTCTTAGAGTGCCCGTAGTGCAGGAAAGAAGGGGAAGTAAAATTTATTACTTTGTTTTATTCTTGCTGTAAAATGTTTAAAGATTTATGTATGACAAACTCTGTATTACAAACTAATAGAAAATTGAGTCAAAAGTGTGGATGATTAACAATTGGAAAACATTAGAGGTTGCTATGTACATTTGTTATGTATAAGCCATCTTTAGCCATCTGAGACATGTTTGAGGCTTTGGCTTTGTACAAAGGAAGAATCATAAATGAGGTTTGTTGCCAATATGTCTGACCTTCCTAAAAATCTGGAAAGCTATGTCAGAGAGGGAATGGTTCTCAGATTTGAAGGCTGCTCACATTTTCATTTAAAATACTGTAGTGAAATTTGGTTCAGAATAATTCCACGTTAATTGTGTCCTGAATACATAACACATCAGCTAACTTAGCAGTGCACAGCTTAAACTCATAAATGATGCACAGGTTTATGGACGTTCAAGTGCCTTTTTTTCTGCGTTTTTATTTATTTAGCTTTTCATGAAATCTGCCTCCACCAATCCAGAAATCCCAAAGCTGGAGACTGACCACGTCCTCGGCCCAGATCACCAGCAGGCTTGCTCACCACGGCAACTGAAAGTCGATCTTGGCAAACAATTAAAGTTTCCTGACTTCATCGCACCATCATCCCTGATGCCTGACGTGGTCATTCTGTCAGAAATCTCGAAGCAGCTGCTCATGGTAGTGCTGACAGTTCCTTGGGAAGACCAGATTGAGGAGGCATTTGAGTGTAAGAAAGCCAAGTACCAGGAGCCGGTAGAGCAGTGCCAGGGACAGGGCTGGCGAGCATGATGTGAGTCTATAGAGGTGGGGTGTAGAGGTTTTGTTGGCTGCTTGCTCCACAGAACCTACTCTCCCCTCAGCATTATAGGGGCTGCAAAGAAAAGAGCCATCAGGGCTGTCACAGAGGCTGCTGAGCGAGTCTCCAGGTGGCTATAAATCAAGAGGTGTGAGCCGTGGACCAATGCTACTGGGACACAAGCTGGGGCCTGATCAACACTGGCTGGGTTGCCTGGACGAGCATGTCTTACGTTGATACATCCGAAGACCCCAGGTTACATCACTGACGCTGTGTACCAGCACATCCTAGGATGTATCCCAGCATCGCGATCTAGCCCCAGTACTAATTGAAATTATAGTTTTAAATAATGCAGGAAATTGAAAGTAATTTAGGGAAGCTGGTAATTGTTCAGTAGATGCTGAGATTCCATGGTACTGAGGCCTATTTAAGTAACCTGAAAAATCACAGAATCTCATCACTTAAACATTCAATGAACTGGAAACTTGGGTTTTGTGCTGGAAAAACTTGAAAGCTATTTGAAATGAAACATGATTGCTGAGAACTCATATCCTTACTCCACATATTACCAAAATGTTGTCCCATGAGTGAAGAAACCGTACTGCCAACTGGCACGCCTCTCAGTTATGGTCCAAATGGAATGCATTATTTATGTGTTGGTTCAATATTGATATCATTTTGGAGCTTGAAGTGGGTTCCCTCGTTTAGGAGATCTAGGTGCTGAGAGAATGAAACAGCTGAAGTGCAAGGTTATTCCATTCCTTAACAGAATATTTCCAACATTAATGAATACAAAATTCCCCCATCACTCACTTTTAAAAGTAAGTCCAATATCTCATGTTTCTATTTACATGTATTTTTTGGCGGTGTAGATACATCTCTACCGAAAGTGGTGTAAGGCTCTCCTTCCCTCATCTATCCCATAGGTCACCCTTGGGCAGGTGTGGCACCTGCTTATCCCCCAAATCAGGGTTATTTGAAGCCATGGGAGCAGGTGGTGGATGGTCGTACGAGCAGCTGGTGCACATCACAAGTCCTGGTTATGCGACCACTGACGCCAGGCAGACAATCTCTGAAGAGTATTGATAATGGCTGGGGTCAACCATCTTGTAAAGACACTGCCCAGAAGAAGGCAATGACAAACCACTTCTGTAGAAAACCACTTCTGAAGAACAATCATGGTCAATGCCATGATTGCCCACGTCATACGACATGGCACATAATGAATCAATGAGCCTTTATATGAAAAGAAACATACTAAGGTTTGCCAAATGATCTAAAGCAGAATAATATTCCAGATGCCGATGAAGATTTCATCATTTAAGAACATTCTTAAACTCAGTTATATGATCAAATTTTTGTTTAGTCCTTTTAATCTTTTCATTGTTCTGTATTGATTTCTCTGTGAAATGGATTAGGGATAATTTTATGTTTAATAGTGATCCAGAAATACTGTGTTTCACTCTCCGTTTGTGAACTACCTTCATTTGAGGTAAAAAGATAACATGAGAATTGATTTCTGAATGGCAAATTCCGTATCTAGATATGTCTAGATGTATGTACTGTGGGTGTATGTCTCGATAACTACCCAAGTGTGATAATAGTTTGTGAGAATTGTTCGCTTTTTGCTTTGAACTGCGATTCTTCTGCTTTGTGTTCTGTTCACAACCGGAGTCAAAGAATCTCAGCGATAACCCAACTAATTTTTACACCATTTCCCACACCTTGTCCACAAAGATGTTAATTTTAACCATAAGGACATTGCATGAAACTTCTAAAAGAATTACCTACAAAGGAATTAATGGAAGATCTGCATCATAGTCAGACATTTGTTGTTTCTCTCTAAACTTTATTTATCATGTTGAAGATGGATAAACACAGGCAGGCTTGAATTTTGAGGAATTTTGGAAGGTCTCAGCCTGAAACGTTGACTGTTCATTCCCCTCCATAGATGCTGCCTGACCTTCTGAGTTCCTCCAGTATTTTGTGTGTATGTTGCTCAAGTTTTCCAGCATCTGCAGAATCTTCTGTGTCTCTAAAATGCCGTTGGGAGTCCTCAGGCCAAAACATTCATTTCCCTCCATAGCTGGTGCCTGACCTTCTGAGTTACTCCAGCAGTTTGTGTGTGTTACTTTGGACTTCCAGCATCTGCAGAATCTCTTGTGTTTATGAATCTTGTGGATTTAATTAACTTGCCTATCGATTTGACCCACTTTGCATTTTATTCCAATGGGAGGGGAACATTCCAAATATAATCTGTCAGGATACACACTAAAGCAATATTACCAGATAGATTAGAAACGGGAACCTCTAGGGTATTCATTAAACAGACTTTCAATTTTTATGTCTGCTGCTGTCTTGAAAGGCAGGAAAAAGATCAAGGAGCTGCTTACTTCAAAAACACATGAACATAATTTCGCAATGAGCAGAGCATATCTTATCTCCAATCTTCATCAAACATCACAACTTTATTGATAGCTTAGGAACTTCTATTTAATGGAAGAAATCCATTTTTCCCATTCCTTTCAACAGAACACACATTGCTGTCAGGGTTGGCCCAATGTAATCCCATGAGTGAAGTGAATTCAATTGTTGACAGGGAAAATATCCAAGAATGAAGAACTCTATGAAATGTCTCCCTGGGTAGTAATCCAGCATTGAAGACCATGTTATTTAACAGTGACCACTTGCATTCCACAGATTTCTTCCCCATGTGTCAACTTCAATGTAACCATAAGGCATTTTATTATCTGCCCATGGTTGCCCTGGCGACCTTTAATTCTGTTCTAAATCACATTTCATCTCAATCCCTATAAAGGGAAAAGTAAACACTTTCAAGAAGAAGCTATTTCTCATATATATTGTTCTATAGAAGATGTCTCTCCCGGTCTTCATGCTTTGATTTTGAGATGGTTTTTGTCTGGGTTGTCTCCTGTGATGAAAGATGTGATTTCAGTAGGAAGCAGAGAGCTAAGGACCCGTCTGGGAATGCCAGACTAAGTGCTGCCTTGTGCACAGAAAACAGGCCAACCACTGTGAAATTGTAATGATGCTAACTTTGGTTTGAACACTAAATATCAGCATAGATATTTATCCAAGGTATTTTGTGATGTCTCGGACAACCCTTGGTCTTGTATGCTAGACATATTATTCATGTGGAAAAACCTAGTCCAATCAACATTTTCATGGTTCGGTAAAATGGCAGCTCTGGTCCATGTCAAGAAATATAATTTAACCTATTATAAATTAAACACTGATCTGGTACTGTGTGGTCTGATCTGGTTTCCAAAAAGGGAAAAAAACACATCTCAATTTTCTCAATAGCTGTGCCACCTCCAAAAAAAATTAATTCAGGTTTAGAACCTTGCTTTAGGCAGAAACTATCAGTTATGCCTTTGATATTGACATTTGGCTTCTGCAATCGTGACCAGTTCCAGCTCTCTGCCCAGCTTGGGATGAATTATTTGTGCTTTCAGTGTAGCATCAGTGGATGCTGCATTTCCTGACACATTTTCTTTAGGATTAAAGCTTAAACTAAGACCCATGTCCTTTCATAGATAATATAAGATCCTTCATGCATAATTCGAATACCATGGTAAGGATGATTTCTCTAGGTGTTCTCACCAACAGTTATACTTAAGCTGATACTAAGACAGCTCTTCTTTCAGTTAGTCCTGACGAAGGGTCTCGGCCCAAAACGTTGACTGTATCTCTTCCTAGAGTTGCTGCCTGGCCTGCTACATTCACCAGCAACTTTTATGTGTGTTACTAAGACAGATGTACTGGCACATTGCTAATTATAAGAAATTGCCAAGTGCAAAATTGGATGTTGTGTTTCATACATTTAAGAATCAGAATCTGCTTTAGTATCCCCGACTGTCACCTGGGGGTTCGCTTCCTTGCGGGTCGAAAGCCACTTCCGCCATGTTGGTCATTGATTGGCTGGTTTAAAAGTTGCGGCAGCTTTTTCCCATTGGTTGTATTGTGTGTCACAGCACCAGTGTCCAGTTTCAAGCACCTCAGAGGTATAAGAATAGTGCATGCAGGAGGCTCGGACTCGTTACCATCATGGAAGTGACCAGGTGCGCACTCTTAGCTAAGTATTGACTTGTTGAATACTTAGTTTTGAGGTTTGTGTAACTTGGGGAACTCAGATGTTCGGTCGAATCTTTTACTGTTTGTAAATACTTTATACTTTATTGTCGCCAAACAATTGACACTAGAATGTACAATCATCACAGCGATATTTGATTCTGCGCTTCCCGCTCCCTGGATTACAAATCGATAGCAAATATTAAAAAATTTAAATTATAAATCGTAAATAGAAAAATGGAAAGTAAGGTAGTGCAAAAAAACCAAGAGGCAGGCCCAGATATTTGGAGGGTACGGCCCAGATCTGGGTCAGGATCTGTTCAGCAGTCTTATCACAGATGGAAAGAAGCTGTTCCCAAATCTGACCGTATGAGTCTTCAAGCTCCTGAGCCTTCTCCAGGAGGGAAGAGGGACAAAAAGTGCAAATAAATAAATAAATGTTTAATATGCTTATTCATAATTAGTGTCTTCTGTCTCACTCACCAGACCCATGAACCTGCTTTCACGTTACACTGACATACATTGTGAAATTTGTTGTTTTGTGGCAGCAGTACAGTGCAATACATAAAAACTTACTGTAAATTACAATAAGGAATATATATATACATATATACATACACACACAGTACTGTGAAACACGTAAAAAAAATCTGTAAAGCAAAGATGCTTTCAAATATGATGAAATGAAAAGTTTCTAAATATCAAAGAATTACTAAGAAGAGCAGAAAACTGAAAAAACTATATCAATATTTGGTGTGTCCACCCTTTGCTTTTCAAACTGCATCAATTCTCTCAGGTACATTGTCATGCAACTTTCTGAAATGGGCTATAGACTACTAAGTTCAAGTTTAGTTGTTATTCAATCATACATGAATACTCATGAACACAGCCAAACGAAACAGCGTTACTCCAGGCCAAGGTGCAAAACATAGTACCAACAGTCATACACAGCACAAAGCACATACAAGATATAAGTAAAATATAATTACACAAAAAATATAGTCTAATACCCTGAGTCCATGAACACTGCAGCAGTCTGCAGTCGAACACAATACCGCTTGTCATCCGCTGAGAGAACACTGGGGGGCAGCACCAACACTAGCATGGATGCCAGTCCTCACCGTCTCTGGTGGAGTGCACTGGCTCCAATGCCTCTCTCCTGGGCCGCTGTAATCAGCTGACACTGCAACTTGAGACCTAGTCCTTACTATGACCGAGGCCACGCAGCTCCCCCGCCCGTCTGCCCCAGCCGCCCGCCAACAAATCGGTGAAAAGGACTGGCACCACTCCACATTAAAAACAGCCAATAGGGTGTTGCGAACTCAAGAAAAGTGACTAAGATGATCACTTGCTATTAAACTGCACACTGCCTTCACGCTCCGACTCCTCTGATGCAGGCAGCAGCACAATCCGCACCAAGTCCAGCTCCTTCAGTCTCTCCACCAACGAGCAACTCGCTGATGGGGTAGACCTGCAGTACTTCAAGTTCCTAATGTCCAGAATGGTCTTGCAATCATAAAAACATACTTTGATAAAGGACAATAGAAGCCACTGTGAAATAACGCATCAGCATCTTACCGATTCCTTGTACCTAGCAATAGAGAAAACTCTTAGTCCTTTATTTTGCTGTCAGCTTGTTATAGACTCCAGTCAAACTAGCCAGACAAATTACAAGATTCTCTGTGGCTACCTACTCAACCTGGATCATGTCATGTAAACAGTACACAACTCTAATCTGCAATGGCTAAGCAAAAAAAAAATGTGTCAAACTTATAGGCTGGAGAACTCTTTCAATGTTACAACAATATCTCCAATGTTTTTCCATTAAGTCAGATTATAACTCAAATATTGTTGGCTGAAGTAATCCTTCAATCCTGTACCACTTCTGTGAAGGCAACACTTTTGCCTACAGGGTCTAGCAGATCAGTAAGTGAGCTGAGCCTCAGAACCCATTGCTCTTATAAAAACAGGTTTCACTCACTCTCTCTCTGCAGATCCCCACCACCCAGGTCATGCTCTCAACCATCAGGCTCGTGAACCAAAGGGGAGAACTTCACTTGCCCCATCACTGAAACGTTCCCAAAATCTATGGACTCAAGTTCAGGGACTTTTCATCTCAAGTTCTCAAAACTTATTGCCAGCTCTCGGCTCTATCCCTCCCCCTCCTGTCTTCTCCTATCATTTTGCATCTCCCCCTCCCCCTCCAGCTTTCAAATCCCTTACTCACTCTTCCTTCAGTTAGTCCTGACGAAGGGTCTCGGCCTGAAACGTCGACTGCGCCTCTTCCTATAGATGCTGCTTGGCCTGCTGCGTTCACCAGCAACTTTGATGTGTGTTGCTAATTATTTATATTTGCATTTGTACAGTGTGTTATCTTCTGCACTCTGGTTGAATGGGAAGTCTTTCATTGGTACTGTTATAGTTATTAGTCTATAGATTTGTTGAGTATGCCCACAAGAAAATGAATATCAAGGTTGTATATGGTGACTTAAAAGTACTTTAATAATAAAACTTACTTTAAACTTTTTAAACAGTGTTCAATGCCTGTGTATCCTGAATATAATTTTTCACCTTGGGTGTATTGTTAGAAGAACATGTCCATCCCTTCAATGTGGGCAGCGGTAAATGACTCACATGCTTGATGAACAGCCCAAGCCAGGCAATAGATCAGCTGCCTTTATTATTATTTTTCCTGATAAACCATAAAACGTCTGTACTATCTCATGTAATACTCCTAAAGTCAAGTCTTTTAGAACACTACAGCACATAAACATGCCCTTTGGCCCATCTAGTCCACGCCCAGCCATGTAAACTGCATAGGCCCATTGAACTGCACGTGGACCACAACCCTCCTTACCCCTCCCAACCATGTACTCATCCAAATTTCTCTTAAATGTTGAAATTGACCCTGCATTCACCACTTGTGCTGACAGCTTGTTCCACACTCGCACCACCCTCTAAGTGAAGAAGTTCCCCCTATGCTCCCCTTAAACATTTCACCTTTCACCCTTAATCCATGATCTCTAGTTCTAGTCTCACCCAACCCTAATGGAAAAAGCCTGCTTGCATTTACCCTGTCTATACCCCTCATAATTTTGCATGTCTCTATCAAATCTCCCTTCTGTCTTCTATGTTCTAGGGAATAAAGTCCGAACCTATTCAAACTTTCCATATAACTCAGGTCCTCATGTCCCAGCAATCTCTGTACACTTTCACCTTAGTACATCTTTCCTGTAGGTAGGTGACCAAAACTGCACACAATACTCCAAATTAGACCTCACCAATGTCTTGTACAACTGCAACATAACATCCCATCTGCTGTACTCAATGCATTGATTTACAAAGGCCAATATACCAAAAGCTTTCTTTACAACCATATCTACCTGTGACACTTCTTTCAAGGAATTAGGGATCTATATTCCCAGATTGCTCTGTTCTACCAGACTCCCCAGTGCTCTATTGCTCACTGTGTAAGACCTACCCTGGTTGGTCCTCCTAAAGTGCACCACCTCACACTCGTCTGCATTAAATACGATCTGCCAGTTTTTCAGCCCATTTCACCAGCTGGTCCAGATCGCATTGCAAGCTTTCTCACTGTCCACTACACCCCCAATCTTGGTGTTGTCCAAAAAATTGCTGAACCAGTTTACCATACTGCATCCGGATCGTTGATATAGGTGACAAACAACAACATACCAAGCACTGATCCCTGCGGCTCACCACTAGTCACAGGCCTCCAGTCAGAGAGGCAACCATCTACTACCACTCTCTGGCTTCTCCCTCAAAGACAATGTATAATCCAATTTACTGCCTCATCCTGAATGCCAAGGGACTAAGTCTTCCTGACCAGTCTCCCATGTGGGACCTTGCCAAATGCCTTGTTCAAGTCCATGTAGACAACATCCACTTCCTTACCCTTCATCAACTTTCCTGGTAACTTCTTTGATAAAATCATTAAGATTGGTTAAACATGACCTAACCATGCACAAATCCATGTTGACTATCCCTAATCAGTCCCTCTCTATCCAATTACTTATATATCCTTTTCCTTAGCATACCTTATAATAATTTCCCCACTACTGATGTCAGGCTCACTGGCCTATAGTTTCTTTTTTTTTTTCTTAGAGCTCCTTTCTTAAACAACATAACAACATTAGCTATCCTCCAATCTCCCAGCACCTCACCTGTGGATAAGGGTGTTTTAAATATCTCTGCCAGGGACCCTGCAATTTCTGCATTAGCTTCCCACAGGGTCAAAGGGAACATATTGCCAGATCCTGGGGATTTGTCCACATTCATTTGCCTCAAGACAGCAAACTCTTCCTCCTCTGTAATCTGTATACGGTCTATGACCTTGCTAGTGCACGGCATGACATCTATAGACTCTGTGTACATCTCCCAAGTAAATACAGATGCCCCATCTCTTTCAACTCCACATGTAGATTACCACTCGGTCTTCCAGAGGACCAATTTTGTCCCTTTCTACCCCTTTGCTCTTAACATATCTGTAGGAGCCCTTGGGATTCTCCTTCACCTTGTCTGCTAGAGCAACCTCATGCCTTCTTTTCACCCCCAATTTCCTTCTTAAGTGTCTTTTTGCATTTCTTATACTCCTAAATGTAACTCATTTGTTCCTGCCTGCCAAATCTGCTATGCACCTCCTTCTTTTTCTTAACCAGGGCCTCAATATCTCTGGAAAACTTTCTCCATGCTGTAGCCAAAGCAGAAGTCTTTTGTCACTGACATATTTTTCAACACAATATACCGTGGAATTTTTTAACACCAGCATCTTTTATCTTCATGACTGTAGAACCACAAGGTCTGAAGATTAATCGGTAGTGCTTAGTAGGTGCAACAAAGTGTTTCATCAAATTTCCATCTTTTCTGTATCGCAGATATAAGTAAATTATTGTGATAATTCTTGTCACCAATTTTGTTTTGGAAGTGGATGTGAGCCAATATTGTAGTTCTTGTAAATTCGAATTAAAATTGCCATAAGACCATAAGATATAGGAGCAGATTTAGGCCATTTGCCCAATGAGTCTACTCCACCATTTCATTATGGCGGATCCAATTTTCCTCTCAGCCCCAATCTCTTGCCTTCTCCCCATATCCCTTCATGCCCTGACCAATCAAGAATCTATCAACTTCTGCCTTAAACATACATAAAGGCTTGGCCTCCACAGCTGACTGTGACAAAGAATTCCACAGGTTCACCACTATCTGGCTAAAGAAATTCCTCCTCATCTCCGTTCTAAAGGGATGCCCCTCTGTTCTGAAGTTGTTTCCTCTGGTCTTAGACTCTCCCACCATACGAAACATCCTCTCTACGTCCGCTCTTTCAAGGTCTTTCACCAATCAATAGGTTTCAATGAGGTCACCCTCATTCTTCTGAATTCTAGTGAATACAGGCCCAGAGCCATCAAACGCTCTTCATATGATAAGCCATTCAATCCTGGAATAATTTTCGTGAACTTCCTTTGAACCCTCTCCAGTTTCAGCACGTCCTTTCTAAGATAAGGGGCCCAGACCTGCTCACAATACTCCAAGTGAGGCTTCACCAGTGCTTTATAAAGTCTCAACATTACATCCTTGCTTTCATATTCTAGTCCTCTTGAAATGAATGGTAACATCACATTTGCCTTCCTCACCACTGATTCAAACTGCAAATTAACCTTTAGGGAATCTTGCACAAGGACTCCCAAATCCCTTTGCGCCTCAGTTTTTTGTATTTTCTCTCCATTTAGAAAATAGTCAACCCTTTCATTTCTTCTATCAAGTTTATGACCATACACTTCCTAATACTGTATTCCATCTGCCATTTCTTTGCCCATTCTCCTAAACTATCTAAATCCTTCTGTAGCCTCTCTGCTTCCTCAAAAGTACCTGCCCCTCCACCTATCTTCATATCGTCTGCAACAAAGCCATCAATTTCTTAATTCAAATCATTGACATATAGTGTAAAAAGATTCAGCCCCAACACATAACCTCTGGGAAATATTGGGAACATTGTAACATCATTATAAACTGAGAACTAAAAGCCATGAGGATTTATCACATTATAGATTCTCTTGGTCTGTGTAGATAAAAACATACCACAGAATCCTCGGTACCATGTGAGTGAGGTTTACCATCTCTAAACCTATGAGAGTCCGTGAACCGCTCACATCGGTAAGCCCACTCTACCTGTATCCTGCCTCGACTGTCATTTTCTCTCTTTTTATGTGCCTCCCAGGAGGTTTCTTGGTTTACAGAGTGTCCATCGTGTATGATGTAATAAAACTGGTTTGAGTTGATCAAAGTCTATATATACACTTCAGCAGGTACACCTGCTTGTTAATGCAGGTATCTAATCAGCCAATCATGTGGCAGCAACTCCACGCATAAAGGCATGTAGACGTGATAAAGAGGTTCAGTTGTTGTCCAGACCAAACATCAGAATGGGGAAGAAGTGTGATCTCAGTGACTTTGACCATGGAATGATTGTTGGTGCCAGACAGGGTGGTTTGAGTATCTTAGAAACTGTTGATATCCTGGTATTTTCACACACAACAGTGTCTAGAGTTTACAGGGAATGGTCCGAGAAACAAAAAAAAAAAATCCAGTGAGCAGCAAATGCCTTGTTAATGAGAGAGGTCAGAGAAGAAAGGCCAGACGGGTTCAAGTCAACAGTAGCTCAAATAACCATGCACCACAACAGAGACCCGAAGACACACTACAATAAGAATTGAAAAAAGTAAACAGAACTCGGATCCACGGCACCCACTACATCATCATGTGCCAGTTTCCAACTGCCTAAAATCGAGGAAAAGCTTTGCTACAGTGGAGGAACTACCGCACGGAACATCCCTCCAAACATACAGGATTGACCTCTGGCAACAAACAGAAGCCAGAACCCCACCAAACAATACAGTGCCAGACCCCACAGGAATGTTACCAGATGGGGCACTGTTTGACAGACGGAAGAGGTGCACTCTCAACAGAGCGAGAGCGGGAGTTTGTAGGACGGGAGATAATCTGGTGAAGTGGGGTTTAAAGACCAGCGGATCCTGTGAGTGTGGCGAGAGGGTGCAGAACATTGAACACGTTCTGCGCAACTGCCCACTCTCACCTGATTCAGCTGACACTGACCTGCTCGACATCAACCAAACAACACTAGAGTGGCTGACTGTCTGCTGTGACAAGCTATGATGATGACTACAACTGTGACGTGCAGAAGAGCATCTCTGAATACATAACACATCAAACCTTGAAGTGGATGGGCTACAGCAGCAGAAGATCATGAACGTACACTCACTGGCCCCTTTATTGGGTACAGGAGGTATCCAATAAAGGGGGCACTGAGTGTATATTTAAGCAAGTCCCCAGGAGTAGATTTTTCACCTGCCCAATACCAGTTTTTTGGGATTAACCATTCATTGTTGAATCAATGGTTTTCATTTCCATTATGACAATGAAACTACAGCACTTTCTGTAACACTTTTCTTCTTAACCTTTTTTTTATGCCATGGACCCCCCCATTAACTGAAGGGTCTATGGACCCCTGCCTTAAAGGATACGAATCAGAAGTTCACGTCTATTTCCTGTTTCTATCATGTCCTTACCCAAATTTAATAAAAATCAAATTTAATTTTATTGTCCTAAATTCCTGAAGTGGTATAGATACCATAGAGAAGAATGCACAATGGAAGCAGGTTTGCCTTCCAGTCAACTGGTTTATTTGTTTTACGTTTTGTAGGGTAAAATGGTTGTTATTGTGTTTTTCACTGATTCCTAGCTAACTTATTTGATTTCCCTTTTAATTGGAAGGGAAATTATAACCATCTGCTTTATTGTGTGGAATCCGGTGTCTTGCCAAAAATGTGACATGGCTGCGTTAATCTGGAAATTGCTGTTGTAGGAACTGCAGGTGCCTCTGGTAAACTGAAGCAGACATTGTGGCAAGCAGATCCAACACGCAATGAAATCAAAATGTTTAGTCATGGAGAGATTTCCTTTCCTCAGCAAGAACACAGAGACTAAACTAATACCAGACAGTTCAGGCCTCAATAATTTGAACCATGTTATTTCTTCCTGAAGAACTTGTTATCCGTGATTAAAATATTAGTATGGGTAAATGTCTGTGAAAGGAATCATCTAAATCTCCTTGAGAAATGTTCACTTATACATTGAAGATACCCCAAAAAGCTTTCAGAGATTAAATCTGATGTTCCATCAGATTATTTCATATCATTAAGAACCTCCACCATCCAGACCATGCTCTCTTCTCACTGATGCCATCGGGCAGAAGGTACGGGAGCTGTAGGCCTCACACCATCAGGTTCAGGGACAGCTATCACCCTTTCGCCATCAGGCTCCTGAACCAGAGTCACTCATCTCAACGTTGAACTGATTCCACAAACTACGGACTCTCTTTTAAGAACTCTACAACTCACGTTCTCAATATTATTTGTGATTTATTTATTATTATTATTATTATTAATTTTCCCTTTGTATTTGCACAGTTTGTCATCTTTTGCACTAAAAGTAGCTCACAATGGTTGTTTGTTCATCTTTGTGCAGTTTTACATTGATACTATTGTGTTTCTTTGTATCTACTCTGAATGCCTGAAAGAAAATAAATCTCAGAGTAGTAGACAATAGACAATTGGTGCAGGAGTAGGCCATTCGGCCCTTCGAGCCAGCACCGCCATTCATTGTGATCATGGCTGATCATCCACAATCAGTACCCCGTTCCTGCCTTCTCCCCATAATCCCTTGACTCTGCTATCATTAAGAGCTCTATCTAATTCTTTCTTGAAAGCATCCAGAGAATTGGCCTCCGCTGCCTTCTGAGGCAGAGCATTCCACAGATCCACAACTCTCTGTGTGAAAAAGTTTTTCCTCAAGTATATTGTGACAGATACATACAGTACTTTGATAATAAATTTACTTGGAACTTTGAGAAGTTCTTCAAAGAAGGAAGCTTGTTGGCCTTGTCCAGAGAGAGAGACCTATATGTGTTTGTCTCTGAGTGCTCCCTAAGATCGTCAATTAAATCAGTCAGTGGGAAGAGCCTGATTTCATAAGCGGCCAATGCAATCAAAAAAGCATGAGGTAATAATTGGCGTAGACCAAGGATCCCCAACCTTTTGTAAGCTATAAATAGCATTAAGCAAGGGGTCCATGGACCCCAGTTTGGGAACCCCTGGTAAACATTTCTCAGTAGTTCTCCGTAAGGCAATAAGATATAGGAACGGAATTGGGCCATTTGGCCCATTGAGTCTGCTCCACCTTTTAATCATGGCTGATCCATTTCTCTCAGCCCCAATCTCCTGCTTCTCCCCCTATCCCTTCATGCTCTGACTAAACAAGAATCTATCAAACTCTGCCTTAAACATACATGAAGCTTGGCCTCCACATCCTACAATTAGGTACCAAATAAAGCTTGGAATCACAACAACCAAGGTTAGCCATAACATGATTTGAGAACAGGAAGCATACTTCATTTTCCTAACCACTTGCAATAAAAATGTAGCAGGTTTGTACAACTGAAATAAAGCTGTTAAGTATTCCCTTGCAACAATGGCAGAATGGCAAACTCTTTGTTTCATAAATAGTAACAGCAAAGAAAAACATTTTGTACGTCCCCTGCAAGTTCCTAAATGGAGAGAGATCTCCGATGTAAACAGTTAAGCCACTTGGAGACTTACTGTGAGTCACCTCTGAAGTTAAAGCAAAAGCAAAAGTTGTCTCATAAGAGAAGTTTAACTGTTTTTGTCTGCTGATACTGCACAGCAAGATTGGTCACACATCCACCCAATGTTGAACAGCTCTGAAGTTGTTTTTCAGATCTGAGCACCATTAAAGTGAATTAACAACATGAGGCAAAGGCTCGTCTGTTACACCCGACACACACTCAAGTGCTTAATGTGGGGAGACTTGGCACAGATGACTTTATTTGAGACATTATCTCCATCTTATAAAATCCCAAATATGAAAATGCAGACTATTTAAAAATATTAAACACCAGAGATTCTGCAGATGCTGGAAATCCGAAGCAACACAAAAAAAAAGTGCTGGAGGAACTCAGCAGGCCAGGCGGCATCCATGGGAAAGAATAAACAGTCGACGTTTTGGGCTGAGATCCTTCATCAGGACTGGAAAAGAAGGGGAAAGACACCAGAATAAAAAGGTGGGGAAGTGGGACAGGAGGATGTCTAGAGGTGGTAGGTGAAGCTGGGTGGGTAGGAAAGGTAAAGGGCTGGAAAGGGAGGGATCTGATAGGAGAGGGGATTGGACCATAGGAGAAACAGAAGGAGAAGGGGACCCTGGAGGAGGTGATAGGAAGGTTATTTAAAAATATTTAAACTTAAGTTTTATTTTGATAGATTTTTATACAGTTCATTAAAATGTCACTTAGTTCAGTGCAAACAAAGTATAAATCTCAAGGGTAACTGAAAACCACATGAATTTTAATAAACATCAATCATTTTAATGCAAAGATGTAGCTGGGTCTGGAGGACCTGAGTTATGAGGAAAGATTGGATAGGTTAGGACTTTATTCCTTGGAACTTAGATGATTGAGAGGATAGAGAGGAGATTTGATGGAGGTATACGAAATAAGGGTTATAGATCGGGCAAATTCCAACAGGCTTTTTCCACTGAGGTTGGATGGCAATGCAATCAGAGGTCAGGGGTTAGGGGTGAAATGCGCAAAGTTTAAGGCATACACGAGGGGAAACTTCTTCACTCATGAGAGTGTGGAATGAGTCTCTAGCACAAGTGGTGCATGCAAGCTCAATTTCAATGTTTAAGAGAAGTTTGGATTGGTACATGGACGTTAAAGGTATGGAGGGCTATGGTCCCAATGCAGGTCGATGGGAGTAGGCCGTTTAAATGGTTCAGCATGGATTAATGGGCAAAGGGCCTGTTTCTGTGCTGTACTTTTCTATGACTCTATGTCTCTAAAACTTTATTGACTTTGCAAGTGTGAAGTTGAAAGCATTTGCTAAATCCTCTGACTGCTTACAAAAAGAAACACACTGCACAAATGGAATAATCAGGTTTAAGAATTCCTTAACCAAGATCATAAACAGATGCAGATCAAGACTAACGTTTAGTTGATGTTCAGAGAGGTTGATTTGACTTTTATGGGCAAAGCCATTCAGCCCTACCATTTACTGGTATCTGAACTTCACCCTACTCACTAAAGATGATTTCCAACATCACTAGTGTAACAGCTATCAAAAACTACCCATTTGCCTTCCCCATTGACTATCATCTGTCCCAGGGGTTCCCAACCTCTTTTATCCCATGGATGTCTACTGTTAACTACATTAGCAAATTTGCTGATGATACAAAGCTGGGAGGCAGTGTGAAATGTGATGAGGATGTTATGAGAATGCAGGGTGACTTGGACAGGCTGGGTGAGTGGGCAGATGCATGGCAGATGCAGTTTAATGTGGATAAATGTGAGGTTATCCACTTTGGTGGTAAGAACAGGAAGGGAGATTATTATCTAAATGGAGTCAAGTTAGGAAAAGGGGAAGTACAATGAGATCTAGGTGTTCTTGTACATCAGTCACTGAAAGCAAGCATGCAAGTACAGCAGGCAGTGAAGAAAGCTAATGGAATGCTGGCCTTCATAACAAGGGGAATTGAGTACAAGAGCAAAGAGGACCTTCTGCAGCTGTATAGGGCCCTGGTGAGACCACACCTGGAGTACTGTGTGCAGTTTTGGTCTCAAAATTTGAGGAAGGACATTCTTGCTATTGAGGGAGTGCAGCGTAGGTTCACAAGGTTAATTCCCTGGATGGCGGGACTGTCATATGTCGAAAGATTGGAGCGACTAGGCTTGTACACTCTGGAATTTAGAAGGCTGAGAGGGGATCTTATTGAAACATATAAGATTATTAAGGGATTGGACATGCTGGAGACAGGAAGCATGTTCCCGCTGATGGGTGAGTCCAGAACCAGAGGCCACAGTTTAAGAATAAGGGGTAGGCCGTTTAGAACGGAGTTGAGGAAAAACTTTTTCACCCAGAGAGTGGTGAATGTATGGAATGCTCTGCCCCAGGAGGCTGTGGAGGCCAAGTCTCTGGATGCTTTCAAGAAAGAGATGGATAGAGCTCTTAAAGATAGCGGAATCAAAGGTTATGGGGATAAGGCAGGAACTGGATACTGATTGTGGATGATCAGCCATGATCACAGTGAATGGTGGTGCTGGCTCAAAGGGCTGAATGACCTGCTCCTGCACCCATTGTCTATTGTCTATTGTCTGTTGTTAACCGAGAAGTCCCTGGACCCCAGGTTGGGAACCCCTGATCTATCTCATTGATGTAAGAGTCACTGGTCCCCCCGCTGGGCTACGAGCCACTTCTGAACCCACAAAAACGGGCTGGAAGAGAGTCATCCTCAATCCCAAGGAACTGCCTATGAGAAGGAAGACGACTTGGGGTAACACAATGTACTGGGGTCAACACAAGACAGTACACTCAGTTACACACTATGTACTTCAACCATGTGCAAATTAGTGATTTATTTACTTGTGACATTAACTTCCTTCCTTTTATATTCTGTGCCCTAGCTAACGAAAGCAAATATGTTTATTGTCACCTTATCCTTTTTTCAACCTTTGCTTCTGTTTTCAGGAATCTGTAGAAGTGTTTATCAAGCAACACATATAAAAGTCGCTGGTGAACGTAGCAGGCCAGGCAGCATCTCTAGGAAGAGGTACAGTCGACATTTCGGGCCGGGACCCTTCGTCAGGACTAACTGAAAGAAAAGCTGGTAAGAGATTTGAAAGTGGGAGTGGGAGGGGGGATCCTAAATGATAGGAGAAGACAGGAGGGGGAGGGATGGAGCCAAGAGCTGGACAGGTGATAGGCAAAAGGGATATGAGAGGATCATGGGACAGGAGGCCCAGGGAGAAGGAAAAGGGGGAGGGGGGGAAGCCCAGAGGATGGGCAAGGGGTAGAGTGAGAGGGACAGAGGGAGAAAAAGGAGAGAGAGAAGAAAAAAGTGTATATAAATAAATAAATAAATAATGGATGGGGTACGAGGGGGAGGTGGGGCATTAGTGGAAGTTAGAGAAGTCAACGTTCATGCCATCAGGTTGGAGTGTTTATCACTGTACTTTTCTTGAATAATTCCTAGGATTCTACCCTTTATTGTGTATACTCTAACATTATTTGTCCTCCGGAAATACATTGCCTCACAGTTCTTGGATGAATTCCGTCTGCCACTTCTCTGCCCAGCTTACCAATATTGTTCTGTAGTTGAGCACTGCCCTCCTTGTTATCAGCTACACCATGTTAGCAGGCTTACAAATCATGTCTCCTACATCTAAGCTCGTTAAATGTTCAGGCAGCGAGTCTCCAGCGCAGAACGCCGCTGGGCACTGGCTTCCACTCACAAAACCAGTCCTTGACCATCCCCCTCTGCCCCTCCCACCACCAAATACAGATCTTATTTGCCAAGTTTCCCTCCATCCACATAGCCTCTTACATCTTGGACCAGTCTCCTATATGGGATCTTGTTCAATCTTTACTGAAATCCAAGTAACTTATATCAACTACGGCACCTCATACCAATCCACTTACTCCTGGATATCAAATGGCCCTTCTACATCTACGACTTACCAGTCTTTCATGAAGATACATACACATCAACGCAATTAAGTTTTGATACCTTCAAGTGTGGGGCTTCAACAATGTTGCCTTACTGACGTTTGGCAGGCAACCAAGAAAATAACATCTGGATGTCCTGTGAAAGATTCGAAGATTCAAAATACATTTATTGTCAAAGTAAGTAATGCAGTATACAACCCTGAGATTTGTCTTCCCTCAGGCAGCCAGTAGACAAAGAAGCACCATGAAACACGCTCAGAGAAAACATCAAACACCCAACCCAAGAACAAATCATGCAAACGGTACAAGGCAAGCAAATATAAACATCAAACCGCGGAATCCTTGAAACAGTCTGGGAGTGTTCAGATTAGATCAGTTCAGTTCAATTTATCACTGTGCCATTCGTTGACTGCAGTTTGCAGAGCCAGACCGCCCCGATCAAAATCACACAAAGGAGTAAACAGAAACACACCGTAACATGAGCTGCAGAGTCTCCTAACAACAAGTCTAACCCGCAAAGCGCGCTAATCAAACCTTACCCAAGGCCCAAGACTCCTAATATTCTGCCATGCATTATCAGTTTCTGGGCGCAAGATGGCTGGAGGAAGATTTGGATTTCAGCTCTAATTCCTGGGCAGGAAGGTCTGCACAAATGTCCTGATGTCCTGATACTGGATATTAGGGGTGAGTCAATACATGGCTAAAAGTTGTTAACCTACTGCCATTATATGGGAAATCATAATAACGATAGAAGAAAGCTGGGGAAAGCTATAAAGAACAAGGCAAGGACATGGTAACATTGCTTCTTTGCCACCATTCACTGCAAAACCAAAGGACTGCAGGCCAAATGTTAAGCAGAAATTATATTAATTGGAAATAATGTTTCAGTGACTTTTATGCTGGTAGATAGCCTCCCTTACAAATCTGGCCAAGCGCCTGGGGTCAATTAATCACCACTGACAGTTTCTACTGCTGAACCCGTTTACAAGTCTCCACAGAACCTTAAAAAAAGATTGACCGGGTTTCACTGGGCACAAAGGAACACACAGTCACAGCTTTGAAACTTTTATGTGTACCCGGGGAGAGCATTCTAACTAGCTGCATCACCATCTGGTGTGGGGGTGTGGGGAGGCGGGGGGGGGGGGCTACTGCGCAGGATCAAAATAAGCCGATGACAGTTACAAACTTAGTCAGCTCCATCATGGCCACTAGCCTCCACGGTATCCAGGACATCTTCAAGGATCGGTGCCTCAAAAAGGCGGCATCCATCATTAAGGACCCCCATCACCCAGGTCATGCCTTGTTCTCATTTCTACTGTCAGGAAGGAGGAACAGATATCTAAAGGCACACACTCAACAATTCAGGAACTGCTCCTTCCCCTCTGCCATCCAATTTCTAAATGGACATCGAACCCATGAACACCATCTCACTACTTTTTTAGATCACACAGAGTTCTAAGATAACTAAGAATATCAACCTGAGAAATAGTGTTGATTGAGCACACCACGATAACTTATCACTTTAAACACACTGATTACTAAAACAGCAGAATAAATGTGACATTTCTGCACACTATTGAATGGAAATTGAAGTATTCTGACAGGAGATAAGCTTTTTCTCAGCTCATCTTAGGAATGTGTGCTTCTCCATTGAATATCATTAACTTCCACATGAAATGTAGCGAAAACAGAACAGGGAACATAGATGAGTACAGGCCCTTCAGCCCATAATGTTGTGCTGTCCTTTTAACCAACTCCAAGAGCAATATAATACTTTCCTCCCACATGTCCCGAGAAACAAAACTAAGGTCACAGTTGGACTGTAATGTAATAGTCAACCATGATCACAGTGAATGGCGGTGCTAGCTCGAAGGGCCGAATGGCCTGCTCCTGCACCTATTGTCTATTGTCATGAAACTTGTTCTTTTGCAGCAGCAAGGTCTGCTGGAAAGCTGAAATTTAAATATAAATACTACAAAGCTATCTCAAATTTCAAAGTTCTAAGTAAAATTTATTATCAGGGTACATACACGTCACCACATACAACCCAGAGATTCTTTTTCTGCAGACAAACTTGGCAAATTTATAGAACAGTAACCATAAACAGGATCAATGAACAACAAACTGTGCAAATGCAGATATAAATAAATAGCAATAAATAATGAGAGTATGAAATAACAAGATAAGGGGTCCTTAAAGTGAGACTATTGGTTGTGGGAATATCAGAAATAGAATGAGTTTAATTATTCCCTTTAAGAGCCTGATGGTTGAGGGGTAGTAACTATGTTTGAACCTGGTGGTGCGAGTCCTGAGGCTCTTGTACCTTCTACCTGATGGCAGCAGCGAGAAAAGAGCATGGCCTGGGTGGTGAGGATCTCTGATGATGGATGCTGCTTTCCTACAACAGCGTTTCATGTCGATGTGCTCAATGACTGTCCATTGCTATATTACTTACCTATTAAGATATTTCTACAAAAGACACGCAGTAAAAGGTGTTACAAAAGACAATTTTTGGCTTTATTCAATATGGTGAGCTGAGCAACATTGGCAAGGCTAGCAGTCAGAGGTCGGCCATCTCTAATCGCTGTTGAGTAGGTTGGACTGCTGCTCATCTTCGGGTGAAGATTTTCCCACCGCCGATGGGAATTCAATAATATAGACTCAGCAACAATACACTGTATTTCCAAGCCAGAGTGCTGTGTGACTCGGAGGGGAACTTGCACCCAGTGGTGACCCCATGAACGTGCGACCCTTCTCCTTCCTGGGGAGTGCGCTGGAAGGTGATGTCTTGAGTAGCTTGGGTGTGCAAATGAAGGTGGTGTACTCTTCAGTCTCTGGCCACCAATCATGGAGGGAATGGATCTTCAAGGTGGATGATCAGGTGGCATTCAAGTGGACTGCTCCGTCCCAAATGGTGTGGAGCTATTTAAAAGTTGCTGGCTCTGCACAGGTGGAGAACGTTCCATCAGACTGATGCCATGCGTGTTGTTATTGTTGGAAAAGCCCTCGGATCAGGGGGTGAGTCCTGGAATAGGAGACCAAGCCTCTGACTCACTCTTGGAACCAAAGGTATTAATGTGGTTGGTCCAGTTGTGTTTCTGGTCAAAGGTAATCCCGACGGGTAATGGTAATACCATTGCATGTAATACACCTTTTTGAAGATGGTAATTTTCTGGCAGATTTTTGTCACAAAGGAAAAGAACAAGTGGGTTTATCGTTGATGTTAGTTCACTACTTGTCCCGAACTCAGTCTGGCAGCTGCATCCTTCTGCACTTGCCAGTCTATCTCAGCTGGTTTCACCATAATATTCCTGCCGCTCTGTTGTAGGGGAAAGAATAAAGAGGGCTAATAACTATCACGTAGGAATGTGTGATGAGATGGTAGGGACCCAAGTGCTGAAGTATCCAAGACTAAAGTCGGGACACAGTTTCGAGACTGTGATGAGAACAGGGTTCTTGACCAGGCGCTAGACCAGAGCCGGACAAGACTGGACTGGAATCCAAACAAGACAGAAATCCTGAACGCAATCAGACACTGACCCGCAGTCGAGCCGACAATTAAGCACCAAACCTGAGTTCGCGAGCTCTTTAAATATCCAAATCTCTGCGCCCAAACATGGCCGCCAATTAGCAGAGTGGGCCAGAATCTTTAAAGGGGCTTTGCCAGCTATCCATACTCCGGAGGATTGGAGGGGCTAAACCCCCAGAGGCTGCGTGATCAGCTGCGGACTGGAACACGGATGTGGGTTGTGTTAATGTGGTTAGAGAGAACAGCAGACAAAGCCTACAGATAGAGACATGGAAGGCAGCAGAAATAACACCCAAGTTTCATGAACTTCATGAATTATGTTATAGCGTGCACCCATTGATGCAACAGAACATTGGATTTATTGTGGATAATTATTTTATTCTGTAACCAGGACCTAGTCTGTCACTTAATCAATTATCTCTGTAACAACAATGCTGTTATCAAAACATAGTTTTACTGATAATCTCATCAATATAGCAGCTGTGGCAAATTCATGCTTAGGTAGAATCACAAACAAGAGCAAATCTGCAGAAGCTGGAAATCCAAAGCAACACACACAAAATGCCCGAGGAACTCAACAGGCCAGGCAGCATCTATGGAAAAGAGTAAACAGTCAAATTTTCGGACAGACACCCTTCATCAATGTCAACTGTTTAATCTTTTCCATAGATGGGAGGAGAAGATGGCAGCGTGTCGCAGCGTGCGTGGCCTCTCCGGTGAAATGATATCGTATTTGTAAGTAGGGGCCGTGCACAATTCTGATTTGATGGAGACAGATGTGAAGAAGCACGGAGGAACATCTGGAGAAACTTCTGAAATGCCCCGTTCGCTGCTGCTGCTACTGTGCAATCGACAATCTCTGGAGGGGAAGGCCCCAAATCCTCGGCTTTGCCTATTGCCTGTTGCCGGGGCCGGGGTCGAAGCACTCGGCAGAGATGGTGCTCGGTGTCGGAGGGCTGGTCGGAGGCTCGAAGTTTTCAGACGGACTGAGAGTCGGACTGTGGTCGGGTGCTTCCAGGATGCTGCATCGGCAAGTTTGCGGCGCTGGAAGCTCATGGCAGGGAGAGTTTTCTTCCTTCTACCGTCTGCGTAAGATGATGGGACTTTCGAGAGACTTTGAGACTTTTTTACTGTGCCCATGGTCTGTTCTTTATCAAATTATGGTATTGCTTGCACTGTTGTAACTATATGTTATAATTATGTGGTTTTTGTCAGTTTTTCAATCTTGGTCTGTCTTGTGCTTCTGTGATATCATTCTGGAGGAACATTGTATCATTTCTTAATGCATGCATTACTAAATGACAATAAAAGAGGACAGAGTGTCCTCATAATCTAGATGCTGCCTAGCCTGCTTAGTTCTTCCAGCATTTTGTGTGTGAACATAGAAACACAGAAGATAAAAAATCCACAGCACATTACAGGCCTTTCGGCCCACAATGTTGTGCCAACCATGTAACCTACTCTAGAAGCTGCCTAGAGTTTTCCTACTGCAGAGCCCTCTATTTTTCTAAGCTCTATGTACACATCTAAGAATCTCCTAAAACAACCTATTGTATCTGTCTCTACCACCATTACTGGCACTTCATTCCATGCACCCACCACTCTCTGTGTGAAAAACTTACCCCTGACATCTCCTCT